>NW_022103898.1:38628042-38629529 GCF_000313985.2 Echinops telfairi | reverse complement strand
CTCAATCTGTGACTTGATTGACAGGCTAACCTCCACCTCTACACTTTATTTATCAAGTTGACATGAGATGATATAAATACCGCGTGGAGGTTGACATATCAGATCATCATGTCTCTATTCTACCAGTTAACACATTTATAAACCCTCCCATCAGCTTGCACTGGTGTCCTTTTTTTTTTTCATTACCTTTTCTTGGATATTATCTTCCCCTTTAACAAGTTAATACCTATCTATACTCTACCTTAGTACTTCCCTTTCTGCTTCCACCTCTGGTTACCATCAAAGTATGTTTCTTTTGATATGATCACCTTTATCTTATATTTAAATAACACTGATCTGACATAATCTATGTCCTTTTGTGTTTGACCCATTCCACTTGGCTTACGGGCCTCCAAATCTATTCGTGTCATGAGGTGTTTCACAGTTTCATAACTACCCTTCAGTGATGAGCAGTATGCCAGTGTGTGTGCATACGACCGTTTCTTTATCTCTGTTTCCACTAATGGACATTTTGGTTGTTTCTATCTTCTTTCTATTGTTTATAATGCTGCAATGAATCTTGGTTTGCATATATCTGCTCACACTTTGTTCCTTACTCCTTTAAGGTTTATACCAAGGAGAGGATCTTGTGGATCATATGGCATATTTATTTCCAGTTCTTTTAAAGAGTGCTGTACCACTTTTCTCAGTGCTTGCCCAGTTTTAAAGTCCCCCCAGCAGTATATGAGAGTACCAATCTCACCAAAAGGTTCTAGGATTTCTTATTCTTCATTTAAAAAAAAAATGATATCAATGATTGTGTGAAGTGATATCTCATAATTAATTTTATTTACATCTCTCAAATTCCTAGTGATAACAAGCATTTTTCATATATTTGTTGAGTGTTGGGGTCTCTTCTTTGGTGAACTATCTGCTATAGTCCTCTATCCAGTTTTAAATTGTATTATTTGCCTTTTGTTGTTGAAGTGTTACAGTTTTCTGATATTACATTACTAACTTTTCCCCCTACTCTTTAAGTTCTCTTTTTACTCTTTCATGCATTTATGATGCACATAAGTGTCTTACATGGAGGAGGTCCCAGTCATCTATTTTTGTCTTCTGTTGTGTGTGTAAATTTTTCATGCATTTGATAGTATCATTATGCCTTGCATTAGGGTACTTAAGTTTGTTCCTACTACTTCATTGATGATCATTATAGTACTAGGACTTACTTTTAGGTCCTTAATCCATTTTGAGTTAATTTTATATATGGAGAGAAGAGTGAGTCCTCTTTCATTCTTCTGATAATAGAAATCTAATTTTGCCAACGCCATTTGTTGACGAGGCGAGCGCTTCCTTGTTTAATGTATTTGGGTCCTTTGTAAAAATCTGCTGTGTATTTTTGGCTGGATTTATTTTGGGGTTTTTAATTCTTTTCTATTGGTCTACTTATTGACATTGTACAATGACCAAATATTTTGTTTTTTTAGTTTCATGACTGTGTAGTA
>NW_022103898.1:38625004-38627397 GCF_000313985.2 Echinops telfairi | reverse complement strand
CCAGTTTATCTGATGATTTGCCCCGCATACAGATTGAATAAGTATGGTGAGAGGATACAACCCTGTCACACACCTTACCTGATTTTAAACCATGCTCAATCCTTGAGTAGCATTCCCAAAGCTGACTCTTTTACCATCGAAAAGCAGTCACCAGGATTACTACAAACACTTTGTAACCGCATCTCAGATTGTGAGCAAGCCAAGCAGATCCCGTCCTTTGGATTAATGGTGATGATCTCATTGTTTTGTTCTAATGATTGACAATGTCCAATCTCCTCTAGAGAAATGCCCCCAAATATCCAATAGCCTCACAATGATTCCTAAATACAGCATTTGCATTTTAGTCATTTTTCATAGCCTCCAAGTTGTTTTTCAGAGATTTTTATACAGCTGTGTTCAGCAAAGCAACTGGTAATCCAAGGAAAACATAAACATCATAATTCTTGATGCCTTCTGTCAGGAGTCCTATATTTTAAAATCTAGATTCTTAAAGTGACAGAGTACTAATTCATTCAAATTCATTTAAAACTCCTCAAATATCAAAAGTAAAGTAAAACAACAAGGAGATTATTATGAAGGAGGAGGTGGAGAAAGAGCAGAGAAGAAGAAGAATAGGAAAAATAAGATTTCTTCAAGATCTAAGTTGTAATGTGAATTGCAAATGTGAACAGGGTTGAAATGGTAGAAGGATTTATTTCAGGTCATTAATGATTAATATATTGGATGCATCCATGATGTTAGCCACGATTAAAAATTCCTCTCTGACAACGCTCCTCAAGATCAAACCCAAATAACACTTTCTACTTCAAGTCACCTCACGTCTAAGCGTTTCAATGAACACTGCACCTCTCAGGCCTCGGTGCCTGGGCAGGATAGCCTTTCTCTTCTTCCAGGGACAAACTCGACATGGAGCATAACCAGCTTCAGTGTGAATTATTCAGGGAAGTTCTCCCTTTACTTCATGTGAGTTGAACATTGTATCTAGTATGCTCCCACAGTGTGGTTGGTGGCCAAGAGGATGTACTTCATAGACTTTCCACTACAGAGAGACTGGTTGACTGAGAACACTGTACTATGTCCTGAAATCCATGCCTGTGCTTGAGATGAGCCCATGTTCTCATAGGTGGCATCAATGACTGCATTCAGCCAAACGTCCTTATGAGCCAGATTCTATTGGGCGGCAGTGGGATAGTGGGTTTGTGTGTTATAGGAGACTTGAAAGTCCACCTAGAGCTGATGATTTAATGATATCTGTAGGATCTTCCTTAGGTTACACAGCCTTCTAGGACATTTTTTTTCAACCTTCCCTTCCTCTCTCCTGAGCCTAGGTTAACATTTACACTCTGACGTGACAGCTCTCCACCTTCCCCTCCTCCTCACAAACATTCCCCATACGTGGCATTTTGCATGTTTAATCCAGGCTCAGCATTTGCCTTTTGAAGGAACCAGAGCAGCCCATCTAAGTCCCGCCGTGTGGGATTGGACTTGTATATTTTCTAGTTGTTTTTCTACACCAGATTGTAATACTTTGTCACTAAGGATTGAGGCTTCTTTTCTCTATTCTCAGCACAATATTTAGTAAGTACTCAATACATGTTTGTCAAATGAAAGACTAAATCACTCACTTTACTGTGCTTTCAATCCTGCAGACAAATTGACTAAATCCATTTTGAAAATTGACTTGCTGCAGGGCACTTCGGTTGCTATAGGATACAGAAAGCTATTAAGATGTTTCCCTAGTTTTCAGCTTACAATTTTAGTTCTGGAGGTTGAAAATATATAAATGTATTATGTGCACATAGAGGCATGCATGCACATACACATGTGCTCAAAAAATAACGCTACAAGATAGTATTAGAAAAGAGACTCCACTGTTGGTTAAAGAAGTGGTCCAGGATATCATTGGCAATGGTATTTCTCCTGGGAAGGTAAATTGTTAACCTAGGTAAAACTAAAGGTATGTAATCAGCAAGGATAATTAAAAGAATAAATTCATGACATGGGGAGTGCTCATTATACAGGCCTAGACTAATTTCCTTACCATAAGAGCATTAAGCTCTGCTATTGCTGTCGCATGGCGTGAATGGATTCTGACTCAAAGCAATCTTACAGAAGAGAGTAGGTTTCCTGCACAAAAATCTTCACCACAGAAGCAAATGGTCAACTGTCTTCTGCAGAGCAGCAGGCAATTTCAAACTGCTGACCTTTCAGTTAGAAATCCAAAGCTTCAACAATGAACCACCAGTTCTTTTTGAATTACATAATTTTACCAACTTTGTAGGGTCCACTCGGGATTCTTTTTCTTTTCTTTGTTGTTGTTGTTGTTAGGTGTCACGGAGTCTGTTCTAACCCATAGTGACCTTGGGCCAAACAGAAGGAAGCACTGGCTTGTC
>NW_022103898.1:38621251-38624124 GCF_000313985.2 Echinops telfairi | reverse complement strand
TCCTGATCCATGTACAAGTTCTGAATAAGCACAATCAAGTGTTCTGGAATTTCCATTCTTCTCAAGATTAGTCATACTTTGTTATTATCCACACAGTTAAATGCTGTAGCATAATCAATAAAACACCAATAAACATCTTTTTGGTATTCTCTGGTTTGAGCCAAGACCCTTCTGACATCAACATTGATGCATAAATTATTCCACGCCCTCTTATGCATAACTTGGATACATTGTCTCCTTGCTTAGGCTTCATTAACATTACTTTTATCTCTTCCACATTTTAATAAAATGTCACTTTCTCTCTGCTTCTTGTGTTGGTCCCTCAACCTAAAGGTTAAACACATTTCATTCTGTTATTTAGTCACCATCTTCCTTCCTTTTGTATGAGTAACACTCTAGATATTAAATTTATTTATATTGTTTATTTCTATCAATTTCACTAAGCTCAGTAAGGGCACTGAATTTTATCACTCTTGTTTAATATTATATTTCCAGAGTCAGGACTCAAAATTGTACATATTAGACATCCAGTAAGTATTTCCTGGGGGAAAAAAAGAAAATTAGGGAATTTCTGAAGCTTGCTAAATTAGGAGGGAAATATTTACAGAATATGATAAAACAATGGTTGGAATAATTAATGCAATTAATCGTGAGGGTGGTACAAATCCAGTCAGTATTTTATTCTTTTGTTCATAGGATCTCTATGAGTCAGAAAAGTGTAGAGGACATCTCATTACAACAATAACAGTCTTGGCTGTTGTGTCAGCATGCATTGAGTCTCTAACTTGTTTTTCTGCTTTCCATTATTACAGGAGTCATGTGAGATATGAAAATAATAATAATAATTTAAAATCTATCAAGGGGTCACCAGGGGGCGCGGAGGGAGAGGAGCTGATACCAAGGGCTCAATAGAAAACAAATGTCTAGAAAAGAATGATGGCAACATATGTACAAATACGCCTGATACAATTGATTTATGGATTATAATAAAAGTTGTAAGAGCCCCCAATAAAATGATCTTTTAATAAAAACGAGAAAGAAAAATTCTGGCTTGGGTCATCTAGTCTTTATAGTCTTCAGGATGATCTCTTTGCTTTTCAAGACTTTCAAGAAGTCTTTTGCAGCATGTTTTCCCAGTGTATTATGTCATGTGATTTATTGACTGCTGCTTCCATGAACATTGATTATGTATCGAAGCGAGCTGAAATCCTTGACAACATCAATTTTTTCTGTTTCTTGTGATATTATTTATTCACCCAGTTAATATAATATTTGGTTTTAGGCTATTTTAGATCTAAACTTTTAAAGGTATAATGATGAGAAAGACAGATATGAAGAATATTATCTAGATGCATATATATATATATAATATATTATGTAGATAGATGTAGTATAATATCTAAATGAAAGTTTCTGGCTCCTGTAAAGGGTTAATGAATTCAATTACTTACTGAAAAATTAGAAACTAGAATCTACACAGAAATCCTTCAGAAGTAAGGCCCGATTATCTCCATTCAAAGATCAGTCATCAGAAACCTTACAGAGAACAATTCTGTTCTGACAAGCATAGATTATGAGTGAGAAGCAACAGAATTGTTTTGGTTGTCATTGATATTCTTGTTTGGTTGGTTGAATAGCTAAGTGCCAATATCTTATTTACTAAGAAACACGGAACTGAAGTGAACACTAATATATTTGAGTAAGAAGTAATAAAAATAGAAAAATCAGCATTGTCTATCATGGACTGGTGTTAAAAGACATAAACTATTAGAATCCCATTGCTATCTTACCCCTCTACCCAAGTTTGCAGATATAGTTATCAAAAATGCTTCTGGAAATTAACAGAATTTCAAAAATTTTAAATTGTTTGACTTAACCGCCTATGCAAATATCAACCAAATGACAAAAACAAAAAATAACCTTTTTTTCCTCTTACTTTGAGTTTAACCTCTATTTCCTCTATAATTCTTCTGAAACTTAATCAATATCACAAAACTGAAAAATCTTTTCTCCTTATCTTGACTCACCATTTTGATAGATGTACATAATAACAGTTATTTTAGGGAACATTTTTCTAAGTGTTCATGCTGTTAAATTACTATGGAAATAATTTAATGCAAAGAGTGGTTGCTCTTGGCAAAGGCAGAGTGCTCTCCTGGCACTGAGTCAAAAGCCTACGGTGGTTGCTACTTCTCGGAGGTTCCATTGTAATCTTGAGCGCTTCATATATTTTAATGGATACTGGAAGTAAAATAAACATAGGTTTACTTGATGAATGTCTCCCTGGAAGTTTTAAATGAAAAAAATAAAAAAAAATCTCAGTTTTCATTTTCTCATCAACTATTTAAAAACCAAATAAACATTTGCAGAAATTGAGATGGTTGAACATGACATATTTATTGCAAAACTGAGCCATTATTGTTTTTGCAATATTAGCTTTCCTGTTTCATAATGTGTTTTCACATCAAATTAAAAAGAAAAAGGAAAGCACTTCCATTTCATTGATTTAACATGTGATTTGTGTTGTCGTAGAAAATTGCATTCTTAAATTCTGATTCCCCTAGACTTATTAGTATAATTTTTAAAGGATTGAGTATTTTTTAAATAGCATTTTTCTGTATATATCATCTAATATATTTGCTTTATTTATTATCCTGTTCCAAGAAGACCTTAGCATCATTCACCTTTTTTGGGAGGGGACTTAAATAACAAACTGACAAACAAAGTCTAAGAATATTCACCCCTTAATATACAGGTGGTTTCATACCCCCCACACACATTATCATTTCTCTAATCAAATGTGTGCACAGTTTGCTCACTAAGAGCATTCAAACTGTCAAAGGACAATTTGCAGTTATTTTATTTTTTTATGT
>NW_022103898.1:38615597-38617381 GCF_000313985.2 Echinops telfairi | reverse complement strand
TGTCCCTGGGTCAGACCAGGCCAGTGCTGTTCCCTGTCGGGCCTTGGGTCGGCGAGGGACGCTATGTCTCATAGTGGGATCAGTCATATGGTCCACTCTGTGCATTGGTTCTTCGGAGTGGGAATATCGTCCTCCAGGCTTGGTGGGCCAGGATGTGCTTCACTCTCTCTTCCTCCCCCTTCATTTGCTCCTGTGTGCCCTGATCAGACATGTCCCTCTCCCTGAGCTGCAGCTTCAGTGTCGTCCTCTAAATTAAATATTTCTGGGGGGAGGGTCAGTTGTCCATGTAGCTGGTGTGGGGGCCGAGACCTCAGGCACCTCCACTGGCTCCCCTCTCCTTGCTGGCATGCTACATTCGCATCCCCGAAGACTGGATTTAAGTCTGGATATAACTTTCTTATAGAGAGTAAACCGTTAATAGAATAATAAACCCGGCATTGATCACACTTTCCTACTATCTCTGTAAATTACATATTGTTACTATAATCAGAGTAAAATTTAAATCAGGCCTAAAATCTTGTTAGCAGGAATTCTGGAATTAACTGGGGAAATCAAGTGTGTACATTCAGAGTAAACTATATTATCCTGGAGTTGTTTAGTGTCTTAGTTCCTGAGTTTATTGTGTGTTGTATCTTGCATAATAAAGTACTTGGGTGGTAAAAATGGTTAAACAATCGGACTCAACTGAAGTGAGTGATTCAAACCCATCCAAAGGCACTTTAAATGAAAGACCTGGTGATCCTCTCCTAAAAGATCAGCCTATAGAAAGTAGGTCTCCTATTGACTCTGCTCCAGTTGCTTACAAATGTGCTTGAGACAATGGGTGGATGGATGGATTGTGATAAGAGTTGTATGAGCCACCAATAAAATGATTTAAAAAAATAAAAAAGAAAGTAGTTTTACTATGCACATGTGGCCTCACTGTGAATCAGAATGAACTAAACAACAACTGGTTATCATTGGCATATCGTGCATTGCTTCATGTATGATTGTGAGATCACTGACTGTCGTTGGCCATGGTGAAATGGACTCCAGAGCCCGTGGAGCATCAGTTCGGTACAGAGCTGATCCCACATGACATATATTGGAGAGCTTGTTACTTCTAGAAACTCTGAAGTTTCCTGAAGGCATTGTCTTGGTTTTTATCCTTTTAGTAACGGTCTCATACAATAGCTGCCCTTTGGTGATTGACTGGTTTCACTTCATAGGAAGTTCTCCAGGTTTATCTATGTCATGAGGTGTTTTGTAGCTTTGTTATTGATTGTGAGTAATGCATAGTATGTATTCCATTGTATCTGTTTATCTGTTTCTTTATCAATTCTTTTATTGATGGCTACTTGGGTTGTTTCCAACATTTTGCTATTGTGAACAGTGTTGCCATGAACCTGGGAGATCATATGTCTGTTTGTGCTAAGGCTCCTACATCTTCAGGATGTACACCCAGCACAAGTGTTGCTGGCTAATATGAAATTGCTATTACCACTGTTTGAGGTAGTGCCATTTATGCAGCTTTTCACAATGGCCATATATATTTATACAACCAACAGCAGTGTATGAGGGTCCCTTTCTCTCCATTCCCCCTCCAGCATTTGTCGTTTTCTGTTTTTCTTTTTGGTGTGCTTTTATTGAATTTTGTGTGTGTGTTTTCAAATGGATTCTCATTGTAGGTTTGAGGTGATATCTTTGCTTTGACTTGCACCTCCCTGATGGATATGCATTTTCTCCCAATGTTTGCTAGTCATTTGGATGCCATCCTTTTTCAACTGTTTTTTCCTGTATTTTTT
>NW_022103898.1:38560369-38614261 GCF_000313985.2 Echinops telfairi | reverse complement strand
TTTTTTTTTTAATTTGACTACTTTCATAAGATACTATATATGTGCACTCTCTTGTATGAAAGGTTTGGGTATATAATTTAATGTAAAAATTCTTAAAGGACTGATTATCAATGATTAATTAGTATTAAATATATATAGTAGTTTTATGCTTTAGTAGTTATGCTGCTCTTGTGATTTTGGGTAGACTTGGTCATTCATATATTTAATGGTCACTTCACATAACCTGGTGAATACAGTCTTGTGTTAAATGATGATGTACTAATCATATTTAGTCAGTAGCTCAGAAATATACTCATTTATTATGAACTAAGTGTAATAAGACATGTCACTTTTCACTTAAAAGCAATGATCATTGATTTTTATATTCAAATTAAAAGGGTAAAGTTCATTGTCATAGCATTGAGAAGATTTAAAATAAAAATGAACAATTGTATTCTTTTGAGCAAGGAATTGTTGAATGCTCACTATGAGGTGTATTATTTGTTTTGGTCACCAGGAAATAATCCTTGAGAAGTGATCATTATAAATAGTTTGTTAATCCAAGGAGTTTGAACATTCTCTGCTATGATTGATATGATTACATTAATTAAAACTACACTAATGCAGAACTAACAGAAATAAATACTGAATAGGTGGCTCTATCCTCCAAAATTTAGGACAGATATTTTAACACGCGCATATGAGATTATTATGTGTTTAGGATTGTCAGCAGAAGACTTTTCTTCATTCAAGCAAAACTGTTGAGGAAAGAAAAGTTGAACTCTTTCTTTTTAAATTTACCAGGTTTGAAACAAAAATATTTTGTTTTTGTTTTTTAAGATCTGCTTGAGAAAATAATATTCTAGGAAATATATTGTGGAAAATATTCTAACTTTTATTTTCAAACATTAGAAAGCACATTGGCCATGAAATACTAATATAAAAACCTTTCCGCTGTGGAACGTTTCTACAATTGACTGGTATCTTTTCAAAGTTTCCTAAAGACTTTCAATTTGAGAGAATATATTTTCTTCTCGGAAGTCATTTGTTTTTGTCTATATTATATAATTCATATATTATCAATCTCATCAAGTCAATTATGACTGATAGTGACCCTACAGGATAGGGCAGAAAATGTTGATCACTGAGTATGTGATTTCTCGTCTTTCTCCTGTACAGGCGCTGGGGGTTTAGAACTGCTGACTTTGCAGTTAGTAAGCCAATGCACAATGCAAGACACTACCAGGGCTCTTAAAAATATCATATGTTATTCTTAGATACTTTTAATTTAAAATCAAGTAAAATTTTCAGTAAAATTTAAAATATTTTTATTACATTTTGCCTATTATTTGTATTAGATCTTTATTTAATTTTCTGTAAATCTACATGTTGTACTTTTAGGTGCTGTTGCATTAACTTCAACACATAGAACAAAATAGAACAGAACAAAACACAACAGAACATGTCACCTTGTATTACATAATTCTCACAATAATAGGTATAATTGTGTCCCTTGCTAAAGCCCATGTGTTAATTTATTTCTTCTTTTCTGACCTTCTACTTCACCAAGTATGGTGTCTTCTCCACAAACTGGTCTTTCCTGATAGCGTGTCCAGAGGCAAGCAAGGTGAAATCTAACTATCTTACTCTTAGAAACATTCTAGATGTTCTTCTAAGATCTTTATTTTCCTCTCCTATAGGGTCCTTATGAATCTAAATCGACCCAATTTTGCTGGGAATTTTGATTTTCTACTGAAGACCATCATTACTAGTTATCTTCTTAGTGAAAACGGCGCTCTCCTGTTTGATTTAATTTCCACTACCACTTATTGCTTAATAGTAAAACCACTTGTTAATTTGTCATTCCTGTATAACATTAGGTTGAAAATCAAGTACAATGTAGAAAAATAAAATTTAGTCTTTCAGTAAATTCTAATTACAATGACAGAATAAAATACAGCTTTATCCTGCACCATATTCACTATTTTGATATTTGATTAGATGCTTGCAACCACTTTTTCAATCTGTCTCAGTGATGGTTTTACTATATTTCACGGACCCTCTACTTTACCCAGTGTGACGACCTTCTTCAGGAACTGACCCTTCTTGATAGATGTCAAAAGTACATGAGATGAAAACTTACCATTCTCCCTTCCGAGAAATATTCTGGCTCTACTTCGACTAAGACAGATTTCTTATTCTGTCAACATTCAAAAGCAAGGCATCAATTCTTCCTTGGTCTTTGCTGTTCATTGTGCAGCTTTCGCACACACAGGAGGTAAAGTGCAATGTCATTCTCATGGCTCCCTTCCAGTGCACCTTAGTCTTCAAAACCCTCAACACTTTCAAGAAGTCTTTTGCAGCAGGTTTTCCTAATGCACTTTGTCATTTTGATTTGTGGACCAAAGTAAAATGAAATCCTTGACAAATTCTATATAAAATATATATTAGAACAACAAAAGCCTCCAAAAAGTTTGTAAGGGTATAGTAACTTCCAAATAGAAAATGTCTTAATGTAGACATTGATTGGTGTATATGGCCAAATGAACATTAAGAGTTAATCAATCATAATGCATATATATATGTATGTATAAATTAACAAATGACTCAACTGTGGCCTACCTAAAAATTTAAGTTTTCTTGCATTAAATTCATAGCAATTTTAACCATTAAAAAAGCTTTAATTGTGAAGTAGGTGAGGGTTTATATATTAGTTCAATATTCTTATACTCTAATATTTAAGCAACTTATTAAATCTCCAAGTAGCTTGCCTGGTTTCCTATTTCCTTTATTTTTCCTGTCTCTCTTGTAGGACATTATCTTTCCCATCCTCCAAGTTCATACCTGTCTACCTTATAACCTGATACAAGGCCTGGTCTTCTCAATCAGTTAATATGCATATGAAAGTTGTATAATAAATAAGGAATACCATAGAAGAACTGATATATTGGAATTATGTTGCCGATGAAGAATATTGAAAACATTGTGAACTGCCCAAAGAAGACACAAATCTGTCTTGGAAGAAGTACAACCAAAATGCTCCAGACAAGTGAGGATGGAGAGACTACATGTCATGTATGCTGGACGTGTTACAGAAAAGACAAGTCCCTGGCAAAGGACATTAAGCTTGCTAAAGTTGAGGATCATAGAAAAACAACGATGGGCTCCAGCCCGACAATGTATTGATGATGGGGTGGCAAACTGGCCAATGTTTCATTCTGTTGTGCTCAGGGTTGCTATGAGTCAGAACAGATTGGAATGAACCCTTAACAGCTTGTTTTTGTTACCAGGTGCTACTGAGTCAGTTTGAACTCATAGCCACCCTATGGAAAACAGAGTGACACCCTCACAATTATTGTTATCTTTGAGCCTAGCATTGAAGCTCCTATCTTAATCCATCTAGTCAAGGGTCTTGCTCTTTTCCACTGCTCATCGGCTTTGCCAACCACAGTATCCTTTTCCAGGAACTGGTTTCTATGGACACCAAACTCCCTGCCATCAAGTTTATTCGAACTCACAGTGCCGCTGTGGACTGCCCCTGTGAGTCACAAGACTGGAGTAGAAATCCTGTCTCTCTCCGAAGGAGCAGCTTTGGTTTTGAACTGCTGATGCAACATGTAATTCTCCTAGGATAGTGTACAAAGCGCATGAGATGAGGTCTCACCACCCTCGCTTTAAGGAGCATTCTGATTGTATTTTTTCCAAGACAGAACTCTATCGTCTTTTGTCAGTTTATGATACTTTCAATACTCTTTACCAGCACCATCATTCAAATGTATCCATTTTTCTTGGGTCTTCCTGATTCATTATCTAACTTTCACCTGCACAGGAGGCAACTGAAAATACCACTTCTTGGTCAGGTGCACCTTAGTTCTCAAAGTGACATCCTTGCTCGTCAATCCTTTAAAAGAATCTTGTGCAGGAGATCCACCCAAGTCAATGTGTCATTTGATTTCTTGACTGTGCCTCCATGACTTTGATTGTGGACCAAGAAGGACGAAATCCTTGACAACGTCAATCGTTTCTCCATTTAGCATGATGTTACCTATTTATCCACTTGTGAGAATTTTGGATTTCTTAAAATTGAGTCATATTCCATGCAGAAGGCTGTAATCCTGGATCTTCATCAGCAAGTGCTTCAAGTCCCTCTCACTCTCAGCAAGCAAGACTGTGCCATCTGTATGTTGCAGGTTTTTAAGGACTTCCTCCAATCCAAATGCCACATTCTTCTGTATAATTCATTTCTCATATTATTTGTCAGCATACAGATTAAGTGAGTATGGTGAAAGGATACAACCCTGAAACACAGCTTTCCTGATAACCAACAGTTGGCTAACCAGCAAAGTCTGTTCCTTTGGGTATGAAAATCTGAAGTTTTATATTTTAATAAAACAGTCTCATATAATATTTGTCTTTATGTTGTTGACTAAGTTAACTCAGCATAATCAAAACCACCCACACCACGAGGTGTTTCAGTTTCATCATTATTCGTTAACAATGCACAGTTTCCCAGTGTGTGAAGGTACTTCGATTTATTAATAGATTTGGTTTGAGTTGACGCTGACTTATGTCAACCTTGTGTGTATTAGAGTACTTGACATTAGTGATGTTACATTGTTGGTTGACTTAAGAGTTACCCACATTGTATCCCAACCTATTTTTTGCTTTATTTTTACATCTGAATGTATTAAAGAGGAACACTGAAAAATTATGTATACTATAGAGGCTTTACGTAATTTTGTTATCAACTGGACTCTACCTCTAGATATCTCTGATAGAGCAGTGCTCTCATCTTTATTATCAAATACAATAAAACTTTGTCATATATATATATATAAATTCAAACTTCATTAATGGTATTATGCCTAAAAATAAGTTTTCACTCTTTTGGAAATACTAATTGAAGTGAAAAATGAACTCGGTGAAATTTTCCTATATTTCAAGAGTAAAATTTATTGTACCATTTTTTATCCTGAGAACACGAATGCCAGAATAATTTGTTCTATAAATTAGTCTTTGGGCTAATTCCCCTTTCAAAACGCAATTAACAATTGACAGCTTAATGTGCGAGTGGGAAGAGAATTTGTATTATTTGTGGTGTATCTTCTTGTTCCATTGTCTTACCTGTAATTACCATTGATGTCAACAGGAGTTAAGAGTTTATTGACGTGGGAGAAGAGACTGAAACATATTAACTCACAGAGTTTTCCAGAGCTTAATGGTAATATTAGTTTGCTGAATGCCTTAAACTTTCCCCTTTCTCCAAAGTTCTGAAGCAGTTTATTACAAAATATAAAAATATTGTTAAACATAAGGAAATCAGATAAAATTAATACATATGAATATGATGTTATTAGAGTTAACATTCTTTTGATTAAACTTCATGTTTGCCTTTAAGATTACAAATGATTAAGAGCCCTGGTGGTGTAGGGAGCTTGAATCAACTTGATGGCAGTGAGTTTGGTTTTTTGAAGATACGCAAGAAACTGCAATGAGACTCATGGAAAATAGATAACATATCATGTATTATAGGAAGACAAAGACTACCTTATGAGATAATTTTAAATAAAATGTGTGAGATGTACTATTTCTATGGACTCATAGAGCTATTTCCATTTTTGAGGTCTCTCTTTCCAAATCACCAAATTATTTAACCATTTCAAAGAAAATTCAAATTGTATTTATCTTGGGAATTAGGGGGTTTATCTTTACATTTATTTATTTTTTGTAGTTCCTATTACAGTATCAGCAAGGGGTGAGAACATAAGAACAATTGTAAAAATGGTGCCGGCATGGACAGTGTTTCATTCTGTTGTGTGTAGCATCATCATAAGTTTGAATCATCTAACAACAATGACAACTAAGGTATCATGACGAAGCAATCCAGGCACTCTGGGAGCCTCGTCACTGCACAGTGCCCTGCCAGCTCCCTTTTGCGAACACCTCAGCACCTTCACAGAAGGAAGTTGATGTTTTCTGCTCTCATAAACATTTGTTGTTGTTATTGAGTCTCTTACCAATCACGGTGACCTATCGACTGACTCTCTGAACCCTGTGAATCATCACCCATTCCTATGCAATCCGCACAATTGTTCTGATGTTTGAGCCCTTGGTTGTCGTCACTGTGTCATTGATTCTGGTGGAGAGCCTGCCTCTTTTTTTTTTTTTTGCTGCCTCTCCGTTTTATCAAGTAAGAGACCTTTCCTTCAGCGACTGCATTTTATGAAGTGACTGGTCTTTCCTGCTACAGCATACAAAGTATGCCTCAAAGGAGGGTTCTGATTGTACCTTTTCCAAGACATACCTGTTTGTTCTTTAGACACTTCAGGATACTTTCAAGACTCTTTGCCAACACCAGAGTTCAAACACATCAGTTTTTATTCAATGTTCCTTATTCATCTTATATGCATGTGTCCAAATTTCACATGCATATGAGATAATAGATAATGCCATGGGTTGGGTCAGGTGCACCTTATTCATCAAAATAACAACCTTGCCTTTCAATACTCTAAAGGAGTCTTGGGCAGCAGATTTACCTAAGGCACCTTGTCTTTTCATCTCTTGACTCCTGCTTCCATGAACATTGATTGTGGATCCATGCAAGACAAATTCCTTGCCAAATTCAAACATTTCTCTATTTGTCCTGATTTTACCAATGGGTCCAATTGTGAAGATTTCGGTCTTCTTTGCATTGAGTTGTATTCCTTACTGAAGGCTGCAATCCTTGCTCTTCATCAGCAAGTGTTTCAAGTCCTCATCACCTTCAGCAAGGATATTTGTGTAATCTGAACATCAGGAGCTGTTAATAAGCATTGCTCCAGTCCTGATGCTGCATTCTTCTTCAAACAATCCAGTTTCTCTGAGTATCACTCAGCATACAGCTGAGCCGACCTAGCATGACAGCAACACACAAGCTATCACAGTATGACAAAGTGACAAACGAGTGGGAAACAGCAACAGCAATGGTAGAAACCTGATGAGCTGTGGGAGAACATCAAGAACATCATTAATGAAGAAAGAAAAGATCATTAGAAGGACAAGAAAGGAAAATAACAATGTCAAAAGATACTGAAACTTACTATTAATCATACACTAGATAAGGCAAATTGAAAAAATGTTGAAGTGAAAAAGCTGAATAGAACATTTCAAAAGGTAAATAAAATAAAATATTTTAATGGACTATGAGGAAACCTACAGTTAGAACATCAAAAAGAAAGAATATACTCAGCGTATCTTAAACTGAAAGAACTGAAGGAAAAAATCAAGTCTCAAGTTGCAATCTTGAACGATTCTATCGGCAAAATTTTGAACGCTACAAGAAACATCAAAAGAAGATGGAAAGAGTACACAACGGCACGGCTGTCGACATTCAACCATGTAAGGAAATAACATATAAGCAATAACCAATAGTGTTGAAAGAAGTTCCAACTGCATTGAAAGAATTAACTGAAAACAAGGCCCTAGGAGTTGATGGAATATCAACTGAAATATTTCAACAGTCTGATGAACCACTGGAAGTACTTACTCATCTATGCTAAAAAATATTTAGAAGACAGTTACTTGGCCAACCGACTAGAACAGATCCGTATCTGTACCCATTCCAAAGAAAGTTGATCCAATAATTTATATGCTCAATTTGTAGAATAATATCATTGGTATCATCACATGCAAATATAGTTTTGCTGAAGATCATCCAACCATGTTTGCAGCAGTACATTGACAGTGAGCTGTCAGAAGTTCAGCCCAGAATCAGAAGAGGATGTGGAACAAGGGATATAATTGCTGATATCAGATAGATCTTGGTTTAAGGCAAAGAGTTCTAGAAAGATCTTTCCTTCTGATTTATAGACTACACCAAGGCATTTGACTGTACGGATTCTAACAAAGTATGGATAGTGTTGAGAAGAATGAGCTTTTCAGAACATTTTCATTGTGATAATACTGAACACCAATCATGAGGCAGTTATGTGCATTTAACAGGGAACTTCTGAATAATTTAAAATCAGGAAAGGTGTGCTTCAGGCTTGTGTTCTCCCATGGTTGCTCAATCTAAATGCTAAGGATATAATCAGAGAAACTGAATTATATGATGAAGAATATGGTTGGAAGATTGGAGGAATTATTATTAAGAACCATCAATATGAAGATAATACAAACTTGCTTGCTGAAAGCGAGGAAGACGTGAAACACTTGCTGATGCAGATCAAAGACTTCAGCCTTCAGTGTGAATCACAGCTCAATGTAAAGGCTGAAGTGCTTAAAACTGAACCAACAGTTAACATCATGATAAATGAAGAAAAGTTTGGAATTGTCAAGGATTTTATCTTGCTTGGATCCACAATCAATGATCATGGAAACAGCAGTCAAGAGACCAAAAGATGCTTTACATTGTTGAGTAAATCTACTACACCAGACCTCTTGAGCTTTTAAACCTGTTCCTGTTCTGTTCAAATATCTGTCCCTTGATCCATGTACATGTTAGACCCAAACAAATTGAGGTGTTCTGGAATTCTCATTCCTCTCAAGGCTATCCATAGTTTGTTATGATCCACACAGAATAATGCCTTGGTCTTTTCAACAAATATATTCCTGGTAGTCTTTGCTTTGAGCCCTATCCATCTGACATCGGCAATGATAACCTGTGTTCCACATCCTCTTATGAATCTAGCTGGAATCTCTGGCAACTCTCTTTTCAATTTACTCCTGCAGCCATTGTTGGATTATCTTCAGTAAAATTGTTGCGTCCCGGGCCAGCGGGATGCACGAGCAGGACCCAGGAGGGAAAGACGAACCTGGATGGAAAGAAAGACACGGAGACATGGAGCAAGACAAATGCTGATCATGCTCGTTTATTTGGGCAAAGTTAGGGGAATATAAAGAGGAACTGGGAGGTGCATATTCTAATAAGGTGTGCTGCACAGTATCCAATCCAACATGTATTATTATAATGAAGCATAAGAATGTTAACCAATCGGCTATCCATCATATTCTCAATATGGTATGTCTGTAGTCCAATGAGTGCTTAGTATTTCAACCAATGGGTGAAGAGTGGGGAAGATAACCAACCAAGGTCACGTAGCTGCAGAACAGTTACAGCTGCACAGTAGTCAAAGAACACTTCGGGGGGGGGAGACGGAGGGTAACACAGACTGCAAACTGTCTCAGACATTTTCATAGAACAAGGAAGTTTTGGTGACTAAGATATCTTTTAAGGCATAACCACCTGCCAGTAATTTTCCACTAGGGCTGGTCACTGTTTGAAGGACCTTGAGAATGTCTACTAGGGCCGGCTCCCAACATAAAATTTTACTTGAATATGATATCAGTGATACTGTGCTATAATGTGAGCATTCAGTTGGATCATCTTTCTTTGGAATGGGTACAAATGTGGATCACTTTTGTTAATTGGCCAAGTAATTATCTTCTAAATTTCTTGCCATAGCCCCATAAGTCCTTCCAATAGGTCATCAGCTTGTTGAATCATTTCAGTTGGTATTACATCAATTCTTGGAGCCTTGTTTTTGGCTAATACTTTCAGTACAGCATGAACTTCTTCCTTCAGCACCATTGGCACTTGCTCAGATGCTACCTCCTGAATTGATGGAATGTCAACTAGTTCTTTGTGTTGCAGTGATTCTCCGTATTCTTTCCATATGTGTTTGTTGCTTCTTGCAACATTCAATGTTTTACCTATGGAATCTTTTGATTTTGAAACTGATGCCTTGCATTTTTCCTGAGTGATTTGAGTATAAGATATACCGAGCATGCACATCTGTTTTGGTTGATTAACTCTAAGTCTTTGGACATTTCCTTATAAAGTTTTACTTTGCTTCTCCAGATGCCCTTTGAAATTTTTTGTTCATCTGGGACTACAACATTTCTTCCATTTGCCTTAGATACTCTATCATTAAGCTGAAATTTCAGAGGTTCTTCTGACATCCACTTTGACCTTTCTCTTCTTTTCTGTCCTTTTCAGTAAAGTTTGCTTTCTTTATGTATGATGTTCTTGATGCCATGTTCTTCCGTTTGGATTCTCTAACTCCAGGTCTTTTCATATAATTACTGAGCTAGAACAGCTTTTGTATATTCTAGATTAAAAAACCCTCACACAACATGTATGGTGCCAATATTTTCTCCCAAATGTTAGGTTGCTTTTATTTTAATGGAACCTTGGGAATGTGAAATGGTTTCATTTTGATTAAAGACAATTTATTTTCTTTAATATTTTATATTTTTGCTGTATGAAACACTTACCTATCAAATATATAAATAGTTCTTTGTGTTTCTCCTTTTTCTACATTTTAGTTTGTATTTTGTTTTATAATTCAAGTGCTATAAATTTATGGTATTAAATAAGAGTCAGGTTTAATTGTCTACCACATAAATATCCTTTAATACAGCTAACAAAATTAATTTGCTGATAGAAATTTCCTTTTCTCTTTCATTCCTTTTAAATAGCAGTTGAATATTAATTTGGGGATAATTTATTGATAATCAGATTCGTTCCATTATGTATATATTTTCATGGCATGAAGGTTTTTTTTCAATTTAATTTTCATAGGGAATCTTGAAATCAGGATAAATCATCCAGTTTTGCTTTTTTACTAAAAATTGCTTTGGTTATAATTGGTCCTGTTTTCCTTTTATTAATCATGGAATGATCTTATATCTACAGAAAGCAACAACAACAACAAATATATATAATTTTGACTTCAACCTTGCTGAAACCACAGATCAATTTAAGAATAATGCTCAGTCTATCAATATTGAGTCATCGTTTCTTTAAGTCAACCTTAACCAAACAGCCATCTTTTATAGACTTTAGAAGTTTGGGGTATATTTTGCTACATTTATTCCTGTTTTTTTTAGCCCTTTATGCTATTAAATATAAGTATTTTTTTGTTCTTGTTTTTCATTTGATTGCTGTCAGCGTGTAGTAGTACAATTTTTTCTAATAATAGTATCTACTATGGTCTTGTTAACATGATATATTAATCTGTGATAGTTATTTTGAAGATGCCTTGAGATTATATAAATCACATTGTCTGAAAATAGGTAAATATTTGCTAATTCTTTTCTATTCTCACTTTAAATTTATTTTTAACTTTATTGCAACAATGTAAAACAGTATTATGATTTCAAAATTGAATGTTGAAAGAAAATATTCAGTTACCATTTCCAGTCTTAAGAAGAGCAGTTCAACCCTTCTCCCTGCCTCATTGCTGTCAAGAGAACTGTGAGTCACAGTGACCATCCAGGGCAGGGGAGAACTGCCCTGTCCGTTTCCCAGATTGGAATTCTTTGCTGGAGGAGAGAGCTTCATCGTTCTCCAACGGAACCGCTGGTGCTTTCTAATCGCTCACTGCTCAACTTCTTAACCCAACATGCCATCCACAGCTCCCAATTCAGCCTTGAATCATTACTAAAATTGCCACTATACCTTTTTATAAATAACCTTGATCAGTTTGAGAAATTCCCTTACTATTTCTATTTTACAAACAATATTTTTCATAAATAGAGGTAGAATTTTAATTTCCTAAACTTTTGAAATAATAAAGCAATTCTTTGGTCTTTATTTTGATAATATGGTGAATTACATTAATTGAGTTTTATTGACCAACTGAATTTTAATAAAGGACATTTATTTAGTCATGATGCCTTATACATAGTAAGTATTACTGATTTATTTTGGTCGTGTTTTCTGAAAGTATTTATATCTAGATTCACTAGAGTTATTAAATCTCAATTAAAACATTTTTGTCTTTTAAAATGTAAGTACTATTTTTTTCATGCTTTTCCTTGTTTGTTTCACCACCACCACCACCCCTTTGCTTCTTGGTGGTTTGGTTTCGTATTTTAATATGCTAAAATATTTTCAATCAGCTCATATGCGTGTGAAAGTTGGATATTAAATAAGGAAGACTGAGGAAGAATCCATGCATTTGAATTACAGTGCTAGCGAAGAATATTGAGAGTACCATGGACCTCATGTTTGATGAAGAAGAGGCAGCAGAAAAGAAGAGGGCTCTGCGCGAGATGAACTGGTTGCGACAATGGGCTCAGCATATGGACAGATATGAGGGTGGTCCAGGAGCAGCAGTGTTTCCTTCTGTTGTGCTTTGGGTTGAGCCAGGTTGATGGCACCTAACAACAATAACAAGGTGTTCTTGTTTATTTTTAATTTTTTGTTTGAATTTCTATTTTTCCTCTATACTTTGAACATACATAGACACCTTTTGACATTTCATTTAAATCCGTATGGTGCACCACAATTTTTCTATTTTAAAGACACCTTTTTCTATAAATATACCAAAACACTTTTTTTTTTTTTTTAAGTGGGTGTTATTTTGGTGGTGGGTGCAGGATTGGTGTGTCTTTTAAACTATTTTATCTTGTCTTCCAGAACATATTTTCCCCTTTGCCTGTTTTTCCATATGCCACTCAATCTCCAAAGAAACCTGTCCTATCTTTGAATCTTCACCTCTCCAAAATGCAAATGACTGCCACGTGAAAAAAATGCATTTATTTTTCACCTAGCCACTCGCTTCCTTAGCACTATTTTCTACTTAGACTTTCCTTTCGGTGCCTCGTCTAAATCAAGTGTAGGCCTGTCCTTTGCACCCGTCTCATCCCTTCCATTTGGTTGCCACACAGTAGCACTCCCTGAGTCTTCAAGAAGGCTTCTCAGGGAGGCATGTGTTAGGTTTTAATTTTCCTGCGTATACAACATATGAAGTTTGAGTGTCCTGTGTTCATTTATGCTGTGGTGCGAGTTCTGTTTTATTTTCTATTCTCATTTATCAGTTTTTGAAGGGCATGTTGGATGGTTTGAGTTAAATGGTTGGCATTACTTTGGTTATCGACCATGAGAGGGTACAAAGGAAGAATATGAAAGAAAAACAATGTCCTACCCTCCTCAAAAGATACAAGGCGTAAGCCCTGGAGCCTGTGATGTTAAATAATAAGGAAAAAGAATCATTATTGATGTAGTTAAATTAAACATCTTGAGATGGTGAGTCCTAAGTGCAACTCAGATGCATTTACCTGAGAGAAGCAGAGACAGGTGGCATACAGAGTAAGTCATGTGAAAACAAAGAAGAGACATATTTGAATATACCGGGTTAGGACTGAATAATGCAGCTCAAACCAATACATGCCACACATCACCATAAGTTAAGAGAAGCAAGAATAGGTTCTCCCTCACTGTGTCTTGATGCACTGAAGTCCTGGTGAAATCTTGAATTTAGCCCAGTTGTACTTAATAAGAATGCCTGACCAACCACAGATTGTGAAGAGACAAATTATTGTTGTTTTATGTCACCTAGTTTGTGGAATTTGCTATAATATTCACTAGAAACTAATAAATACATTTTTCTTATTTAATTAACTTTATTTTCATTTTATGAGCTGAAATTATTGAAAAGAAAGCTCAAGACTTAAGTTATAATATTGAAGGATTCTATGGATAAAACAATAAATAACAGAAAATATGAAAAGAAGAAGGAGGGAATAGAGAGGCAATGTGCCAAAAATAACTAGTTTATGCTAAACGATTTCAAGAAGCAGTATAATTTCAAGAACCACAGGTGCTGAAAGAAGTTCAGTCCACTCTGCTGGATTTTGCATAAAACAGGCCTTCAGGAATTTCTAGAATAGTAACTGAGATACTTCACAAAAGAACTTCAATTTGAAAGCATTTACTCTTCAATGTCAAGAAATTTGGAAGACAGCTAGGAGGCCCATTGATTGGAAGATATCTACATTTATGTCTATTATAAAGAAGGGAGGTCCGGAGCCAAGTCGGAAAGAGGGCAGCGCCCTGGTCCTGCGCCCTTTCTCTTGGCTGCTGACCCAGGCCCAGCTTCCGTGTGGTTTTCCGCGAGGTCAAAATTTTACATTCAAAAGCCAATAAATAGCAAACCTGATTGTCTGAAAGTTGGGCTGACCTTGGGCACCACAATCTTCCTGAGGGCCTATCTCATCAAGCAACATAATGAAGATGTTTTAGTGAAGAAAAGAAGAAATGGGTTGGAATAAACTCTTAAGATACTGATACGGTATGCTTCATGTAGTGATTGCAGGAATTCTTCTGGATTCACCAATCCTTTGAATGTAAACAAAAAAGAACAGTGATTTATGAATTTAAATCTCAGCATGTGTGTTACGTCATTATGTGAAACAAATTAAAATAATTCCATATTCTTAAAAAATGTCAACAAAAATGTGGAAATTATTGAACAATATCATTAAAATAACACATTAGCAAATTTTGCTGAAAATGATTAAAAAACCGTTGCAACTATTAATTGTCAGAAAATTGCTAAAATGTCAAGCCAAATTCTGAATAGGGCATGAAATTAAAGAGAACATTGTTAATGTCAGATGAATCTGAGTTGAATGCAGAGAATATAAGAAAGATGTTTTCCTGGGTTTTATTAACTATGCCAAAGCCTATGACTTTGTGGATCATAAGAGTTGTAAATAACAAAATAACAAAATGAAGAATGGAAATTTCAGAACTTAATTGTTCTCATAAAAAACTCGTAGATCAAGAAACCGTTGTTAGTAGAATAAGAGAATATCGCATGGTTTACGTTGAAAAAGGTGAGTGGCAGAGCTTATTCAATCTGCATCCAATCCAAAGCTGAATGATATGAAGAAGAATATTCCATCAGGATTAGAAGAAAACTAATTAAAAATCTGAAAGAGAAAGATGTCACAACCTTACTTGTCAAAAAATGAAGACAATTCCATGCACTTGATGATGAAAGTAAAAGATTACTGCCTTCAATATAGATTACACTTAAACAGGAGAGGCTTCACAACTGGGTCCATAAGTAGCAAAGGAGAAATGATAAAGAAATGGAACATGTAAAGGCTTTCCTTCTACTTAGATCAATAGTCAATTCACCCAGAAACAGCAATTAAGGAATTAAACACCATATTGAATTAAGCAACTTAGCTGCAAAAAACCTCCTTAAACCCTTAAAAAGCAAGACCGTCCCTTTGATGACTGAGGTGCACTTTATCTAAGTCAGAGTATTTTCAATTTCCTCAAATGCACGAGAATGCTGGACAATGAAAAATAAAGACAACCCATTCAGACTCCTGAGTAGGTGAAAAATAAACCATTCCACTTCAATTTATAGAGCATATGTTAGCCCACTTCAAAATGGTCAGTACCTGTGAGAATCCATTTCAGCTAATATTTAAGATATTGATTATCTTTTTAAAATCATTTCATTGGGGTCTCATACAGCTCTTGTCACAATCCATACATAAATCCATGTTGTCGAGTACATCTGTACATTTGTTGCCATCATCATTTTCAAAACATTTTCTTTCTACTTGAGCCCTTGATAGCAGCCAAAAAAAGAAAAGAGTCAAGATTCATCCTAAAGTACAGAATAGAAATTTACAAGACAACCATAAAGCCATTGCAAGAACCTTTTTTTCAAGAATATATGTATCAATAATAAACATGAACATTTCAAGAAATCAAATCAACATCATCTCTGGACAGAGTCAATGGAAATGCTCAACATCTTTTGCCTAAACAAGGGCAGGGTTTGTTTGCAGAACAAACCATTCATATGTAAACAAAAGTTGAAGACAAAGAAATTTAAATAATTCCATAAGTGCAAAGCATGATTTGAAATACCCCCACATGAATGTGGAAACCATTTTCAGAAGGGATTTGACACAACTTAACACTAATGACTGAAAATCCAAGTAGCTGTGGAATGGCATCAAGGATATGATAAATATGCCACGGACAATTAGAAGAACAAATCACTCTTTCTTGAAAGTACAGCCAAAAGGCAAGGTAGAAGCAAGAATGGCATGACTGTATCCTGTGCTCTGGCCATGCTATCCGGAGGAAACAGGCCCAGAAAAAAAGATCACACTTGATCAAGTAGAGGGTCAGTGAAAAGGGGGAAGTTCCTCATCAAGATAGACTGTCCAAATGACTGCAACAATGGTCTAAATCATATAGCAAAGATGTGAGGAAGGTGCAAGATCTGACAGTGCTGTGTTCTATTGTACAGAAGTGACGGGGTCACACCTAATAACAACATTATAAGAACAGATATTTAAAATACAAGTATGCTTACCTCACTGTGGGATCAAAATGTAGCCATGATAATAGTACAAAGCATTCCAAAAATATTCAGTTGGAGCAACGGAAGAATGTGGAAGTGATATGATGGATTTTCTGTTTTTTGGTGAATTGTAAAATCATTGGTAGCAATGTGTATATCTATTTTACAATTAAATCCAAAAAGAATTAAAGAAGAAAGCACTGTCCACTCAACCATACTCCATTAGATTTTGGTCTGATTGCAACATGGTAGCGCCAAGAATTCTTCTTCCAATGTTTTGATTGATAACTTTCAAATTCTGACTCAGTACCAAGTACATTAGTTGTACTTGTGAGTCACAAAAAGTACATCAATTTTCATTAATTAGTGCAATTGAAGTAAGGTATATTATTGGAAAAGGGGACTCAAATGCATAGTTTAATGCCAGCATTTTTTCTTTTCCTTTTTGAAAAAAATAAAAGTTCAGCGGTAAACCTGTTGCCATGAATTTGATCCTGACTTACGAATCAGGCAACCTTACAGCAACCTTGGAGGATGGTATAGAAGGGCCTCACAGGGTTCCCAGGCTATAAAAACTGCCCTTTAGGGTTTCTACAGCTGTAAATCTTGACAGGAGCAGACTCCTACCTCAATCTGCCACATAGCCACTAGAGCCAAACTTTAGATTGTCAGTCAAAGAATTAACCACTATTCCTCCAGAGCCCTTTGGTTAGAGGTTAAGTACCTAGAACTCTAGAGTACAATGTGTAACTCAATACCTTTTACTAATATGTAAAGAAAGAGTATGGAAGTTGTAGATATTTAAATCTGAGAATATTGAAAAAACAGTATTCATTTTGTGGTTTGATGTTAAGATGACATTTAATAATTCACTGGATTTTTTCCCTTCTCTGAGAGATAAAAGACGGCATATACATGCATACATGACTATATATATATATATATTAAAAACCTATCTATTGTGGGGAGCAAGGAGGGAGGGGAAAAATGAGGAGCTGATGCCAGGGGCTTAGGTGGAGAGCAAATGTTTTGAGAATGATGAGGGCAATAGATGTACAGATGTGCTTTACACAATTGATGTATGTATGGATTGTGGTAAGAGTTGTATGAGCCCCTAGTAAAACGATTTAAAAAAAACCCTATTTAATCCTACTTCCTTAAGAACAGATATAAAATTATGTTTTCTTTTTCAAATTATGAATTTACTATTTGATCAGATTTAATAAATAAGTCCAAATTATAACCATGGATTTGCTTCTATTGAAAAACAACAAATCTCTTTCTTAGGCTCTGAATTATAGCTTGGTCAGTCTGGTTACTGTGATCTAATGTTAGCCACTCATCTTCTGTCAATTATCTTTATAAAGACCAGGTCTTCAGGGATTTAAAAATAGCTCATTCAAAATCAGGATAAACCAAGATGCATTAATTCTAGCTGGTGCATTTAAAATTAGTAAAGATAAATTATCGTCCTGGAATCAAGTCAGAAGAGAAGAATGTCAAGAAAAGTGTACTGTTTGATTCTGCAGTTCAACATCTTCTTTCATGAATAATAACACTGCTAGGGAGTGTTTCCTCAATATCAGTGTTGTTGAATTTCAAATGACCCTGTGGGTTCAAAAATCTTCCATCATTGTCCCTTTCTACACCCTCTAGATCTTCAATCATGCACATATTAAAACATTGGTTACCTAAGATATTTACTTTGAAATCAGAAAGCATAACTTATGTGAATTGTTTTGAAATGGCCAACACAAAACAAGTCACCCTAATGCTAGCCAAACTAGAATTAGTTTAGGGTCTTTGAGCCTGCCTGAGTCACGAGGGTCCCAGGGAGGACAGCCAAAGCACCCAGACTCACTGCCACCAAGTCGATACCAATTCATAGAGACCCTATAGACCGGGACAGAACTGCCCCTGTGAGTTTCTGAGACTAATTCTTGCTGGAGTAGAAGGCCCTGTCTTTCTCCCTGAGATCGTCAGGAGGTTTCGAACAGCTGACTCTGAGATTAGCAGCACAACACTTCACCACTTTGTCAACAGAGCTACCACTAAGCAGGAGAGGGCAGGTAGAAATCATGCTGAACCTCTGGTAATTTTATCCTAAAGGTGAGGGGAGAAGTCAAAAGGACACCTCCAGGGTTACCTGTGGCTTTCATTGAACAGGCAAGAAAAAGGAGTATCAAGCAGTTGTTCTTTCCACAGACACCAACCATCTCTACATTTTCATAAAGTCCCCCAGTTTATAATTCAGGTGTCATCCTCTTTGGTAAAGCTTCCCAGGCCTACCATGATGAGCTTGAAGTGATGTTGATGCCCTGTGCTTGTCCATAACAATTATATTTCATGAACACTTTTCTTTAGAGCACTCAATCACTGCATGGAATTAAAATTATTTATCAAGCCTTTTTGTAAACTATGAGCTTTTGGAATCCAGGAGCGATACCTTTTTCTCCTGCTATCCCCTCCATTAGCTCTGCTACCATTGCCTCAGAGATTTGTACCCGCAGGAGAAGAGTAATAAATACTTGCTCAATTAATGCTTGAGAATCATTGGAGAATATTTACTCTAGTGGGGCTAAGGTTTCCATTTTAAATTAAATTAAGTATTTTGAATGAGAGGAAGTCAGAAGCTGTCAAAAATGTGAATTCCTAGTTGGCTCTCATGTAGGTGGGGAAAATGTATATGTATATATAATCTATTGTGTAGTATAAGTGAAAGCTAAAACATAAACTGGAAATATGATTATAAACAGTAATCAATAGTTCTCCACAGTGGCACACAGATGAAAGGATAGAGTGCAAATTGAAGTGAATATTACCACTTACCCAGTTGCCACGGTGTGACTGTGAACTTTATTCTAATTTATTGCAACCCTGTGTGCATCAGAGTAGAATTATGCTGCATGGGGTATCCAATCATTGACATTCTAGAAGTGAATCACCAGTCCTTTATGCTATGGAACGTCTGGGTAGACCTCAGACCTCGAACATTTTAGTTAGCAATCAGATGCCTTAACTATTTGTATCACCTGAGGATTCAGAAACGAATACACGTCCTGGCTAAAGAGGTCTTGCTCTCAATTCCCATCTATTGTACTACACTAACATTTTCTAACCATTTTGAAGAAAAGTTAGAAATCCAGCTATTAGAATGCTATATCCCACATTTAATATGTTGAATCTTTGTATTGTAAACATCAGATGTACACCCTTTTGTACATCTGGGACAGAGGCTAACAGAGTTTTAATCCTGATAGTCTGCAGTCTGAGCAGGGATTAAACAGTGCTGAAACAATTCTTGATCAAGTTTTACCACAAGTACCAGGCTGTTTCAATATTGCAAGCCAAAACATAAGCACATTCAATTCGTTTCTTAAAGTAATGAGTCCAGGAGAATGGGGGTAATGTAATCGTACTTTTATAATCATCTCCTACTTCTACATGCATCCCTCCCACAGATGAGCCCTACAGTAGCATAGACCAAATATTAAGAGCTGTGCATTTCAAATTTTATCATTGATTTCTCTTATTGTTTTTTGTCACTCCTATTTTCTACTACAATTCCCACAATTCTTCACTGCTTTAGTTCCACCTAGCCAGCTCTTTTCTTTGATTCCTTGGAACCTGCCAGGCCTCAGAGCTCCCTGATTTCAGAGATGCTCCTGTTCTGTACTGAGGTCACCTAGAAGAGTACAGTACCTTAAGACTCACTGCAAAGTAGACACAGGTAAGAGAAATTGATAGCAGTCTTTGTATTGTCTACTGTTTAAAATGCTTTGAAAACACAGAAGAGTTTATTACTCAACCAATATTTTGCTACTTCTTTCCATCTTTGCAGATGAAAATGCATGCTGTAAAAAACTGATTTGTATTTTATTGTATTCTCAAAATGCGACACCAATAAAATGCAAGGAATATTGAAGGAAATCTTCCACAAAACTGCCAATTGCTCTAAATCCATGGATTAGTGTACAAACATAAATCTTGCACAAAAGGAGCAACTATCAAGCAAAATCCAAGCTTGTATTTTACCTGATTGCTATGCCATAATAACAGTAAAAAGTCAGATAATCCTGTTAAGTTAGTCTAGATACTTAATTTATTCTCTCCAAACTATAGTTAGGAAACAGATATTAAATTTCTATTCTGAAACAAGTTTATGATTTGAAATATTTGCCACACATTAGAAATAGGGAGTAATTAACATTGAGTAAAATAAAGTATATGATGCAAATTTAAATTGGCTAATGCAAAATTCAATTAGTCCAAGTTTGTTATTCTAACTACATGAGAATATTCAGATAATCTTCTTTTCCAACTAGTGCAGTTATAATTTTGTCTTAAATATATACATCTAAAGGTTGTTTAAATATTTATTGCCTGTGATTGATATAAACTTGAAGTGTTGTAGTTCTTCATATACATGGTTAATCCATTTGAAAATCATTAAGCCAATCATTAGTAATTAGCAGAGATCCTATGAAAGGAATCAGATACATGCATCATTAATTTTCAATGAATATTTGCATAATTAGAAAAATATGAAGGGTGATATATTGAGATAATAATTAGGTAAAAATACTTAATATATAAAAGTGTTGTTCTGTAAAATTGTACAATTGACTATCATATGGTCATTTCCTTCATTACCCCTTCCCTCAAAAGCATGAAATAATCGTCCTATAAAGTACACTCAGTAAAAAGAGATTATTAAAAACAAACAAAAAATGAAAGCCACAAAGAAGCCCCGAGTTAGTAAATAGTGTTACACTTCTCCAGACAAGTACTGAAATCTAATTTCTGTTCTACCTCCTTCCAAATTCCCTCCTCGGTGTCTTTGAATATGTTCATAACTTTATAAAGTTGGACTAAGCAGCAAAAAGGAAATAAAGGCAAGTTAAGTATCTAGAGTACTGTGAAAGACAAGGGGCAGTTTCCCTGCAATGTCTAATATATTTCTAGCAAGAGAGGACAGTGATGACTTCTTACAATCTTCTTCCACATGGTTTCACTGTACTATCTGACTGATTTTTTTTCACTTTTTCAGAATTTCTCACACTTTTTTCTGCTTAGGAATATTGTATTTTCCACAAAAACACGTCCAACATTCCTATAGTTTTCAAGACCTTCATAAAAGAGCCTTTGCCTACCTAAAGTAATAACATAAGGAGGAAATAATATGTATTTCTATTTTTTCCTACATGTTGTACTTTATGTATCTCATTTTCTCCTTTAATTCACTGAGGTACAAATTGATGAGAAGTATCTAAATGTCATTTGTGTCTCACTAAGACTATCTCACAAAGCTAAGCCAGGTCCAAGATTTTCTGGCTCATAGCCCATGCTCTTAGCTTCTATCTTAGCCCTCCGCCACCTTCTACCAGCTGGGGCACACTGGTAGAGGACTTGTTGCTAACAAAGAAGCTGTTGGTTGAGTTCTATCTAAAGGCACCTGAGAAGAAAGGCCTGGTAATCTATTACTAAAAACCAACCATGGAAAACCCTGTGCGGTACAGCTCTTCTCTGTCACATGTGGAGGCCCATGAATCAGATGTGATTCCATAGAAGCTATTTTTTTAAACACTACAAACTATGCAGTGTTAAAATAATGTTAATACTCCCTCCACCCTTCCTTTAAGCTAACCAGAACAGAAACCGGCATGTGCTTTGTAGACACGTTTCTGTTTTCTGTGTTTCTTTTCATAATGTTCTCTATAATTTAGCTAATGGTCTCTCCTTCACAAAGCCTGAGTCGCATGCCTCTTCTCTGCTGTTATTCCACTCCACATGAATGTCTCAGTTCTAATATTCATGGGTATGGCCATGGTGCCCACTGTAGAGCTAGAAAGATGGGTATTTCTTAGTAAATTTATTTCTTGAAAACATTAATGTTAAAGATGAAAATAACCCATTGTAAAACAAAGAATGGTCCCTTGTACATTTGAGTCCTTTTAACAAAAGATCTGCGTGCTGCCAGACATATTTACTATGCCAAATTTTCTATATTTTCCAAATGTTAAAAAAGATTTTCATTCAGTTTCTGACTATGACGGCCAAGTTCTTTCCTAAGAACTTCCAAATTGAATTTCAACTTCAAGTGCAAATGTTAATATGCAAGAGGTATGGAGCCAAGAGAAACCCATGTTGAAAAAAATGGAATTTGTTTATTTATTTTAAATCTTTTTTATTGGGGGCTCTTATAGCTCATAACATTCCATACATCAATTGTATCAAGTATATTTGAACATATGTTGCCAGCATCATTTTTTAAACATTTGCTTTCTATTTGAGCCCTGGTATCAGCTCCTCTTTTTCCCTTCCTGCCATATCCCCAACTTCATGACCCCTTCATAAATTATAAATGATTATTGTTTTCATATCTTACACCAACTTCTGTCTCCCTTCACCCATGTTTCTGTTGTTCATCCACCTAGGGACAGAATTAAGCATCAAGCATTTTGATCAATTCTCCCTTTCTCCCCACCACTCCCCACCTTCCCCCTACCCTCCTGGTATCGCTACTCCCATTTCTGTTCCTGAGGGGTTATCTGACCTGGATTCCATGTGTTGTGAGCTATTATCTGTACCTGTGTACATGCTCCAGTCTAACCAGAACTGAAAGGCAGGACATGATAGTGGGGGGTGAGGACATCTCAAAGAACCAGAAGAAAATCGTGTGTTTCATTGGTGCTATCCTGCACCCTGCTTGACTCATCCCTTCCTTGTGACCCTTCTGTGAGAGGATGTCCCATTGTCTACAGATGGGTTTGGGGTCTCTTTTCCAACTCCCTCACTCTCAGCAATATGTTTTTGTTGTTGTTGTTGTTTGAGGTCTTCTTGTGCCTGTTACCTGATCCTGTTGACACCTCAAGATCACAGCACCTGCTGTGCTTCTTCCATGTGAGTTTGTTGCTTCTCTGCTAGATGGCCACTTGTTTAACTTCAAGCCTTTAAGACCCCAGATGCTATGTCTTTTGATAGCCAGACACCATCAGCTTTCTTCACCACATTTGCTCATGCACCCATTTTGTCTTCAGCGATCAAGGCAGGAGGATGAGAATCACAAAAGTCCAGGTTCTTACAACAAAGTGTTCTTTTATTGAGGGAAGAGACCCAAAGTCCATCCACTTCCTCAATGGACTGCCATATAAATATATGGACATAGGTCAATACCTCTATTTTTATAAATATATGGACATAGGTCAATACCTCTATTTTATAAATTTTATGGACATAGGTCAATACCTCTATTTTTATAAGTTTATAAATATATTGACATAGGTCAATACCTATAATTTTATGAATTTTTATAAGAACACATCATGTTCATGCCTCTATCTAAAGCTTTACTTCCTAGATCTCTCCTCTGTTTTCTTTTACCTTTCTCTTGTCCCACCATCACTCATGCTTCTCCTGCCTGTTAGTAATTCCTCTCAGCTAGATTGCTGTTGCTCCAACACCCCCTTTGTCGATGTTGCCTCCTGTATCAGGACTCTCCTACTCATTGAAACCCTCTCCCACAGTGGCTCTTCTCCTTTCTCTCACACTCAAGGACTCAAAATTTAGCCAGGCAAGAGAAGGTGACAGACTCACCAAAGTTCCAGTCAAATTGATTGTATGTTATTTGGATACTTTTACTAAAATCCAGTCTCATGATACCCAACCTCATTGAAGACAAACCAAACTGTGGAGTTGATTCAGATTCACTGATGCATTCAGTGTGGGTCTTTATGGAATCAGACTGCCACATCTTTCTCCCAAGGTGGAGCTGGTGGATTTAAATTTCTGAACTTTCAGTGAGAAGCCAAGCACTGTAACCTCTGCACCATCAGGATTCCTTATTATTAGCTCTCACACCAAACAAACTCATTGTCATCAAATTGATTCTGACTCCACCATATAGGGCAGTGTAAACTGCCTTTTGTGAGTTTCTGAGACTATAACTCTTTACCGGGAGTAGATAGCCTAATCTTTACCCTGAAGAAGTACATGGTGTTTTTGAACTGGTGACTTTGTAGTTAGCAGAGCAACATGGAGCCCATTATACCATGAGGACTCCTAGGAGTGCTTATTCCTGGTTCTAGATCAAATTGATAGTACATTGACCATTTGTGTGTGTGTGTGTGTGTGTGTGTGTGTGTGTTGAGCAGTAGCAGGTAAGGAAGTATCACTTGAAGTCTGAAAATTTTTGTTTTTTAATACTTTAAAGGGGTATTTTACAACACATTTGCCTCATTCAATATGTACTTTGATTTCATTTTTACCACTGCCTCCATGGGCATTGATGGTTGATATAGATAGATGATATATGGATAGATAGATAAATAGATAGATAGATGATAGCTAGCTAGCTAGATAGATGATAGATAGATAGATAGATAGATAGATAGACAGACAGACAGATAGATACAGCATGAAGGAATATAACAGCTAATTAGTCCACACAGCAGTACAGAGGGCTCAGTTCAACTCAATTCCATGGAACAGTTAATATACTGGAAGTCCTCCAACTCACGAGGGATGCTGGGTCCAAGGTCAAGGATGCCTACAGCTGAGTCTTCCTTAAAGCCATGCAGGCAATCCAGCCACAGGCAGTAAACAGTGGGGTGGGTCATCAACAGTCAGCCAGATGAAGAATCTGACAGTCCCAAGCTCAAACGATGTATATACCAAAAATGTGGCAAAGCAGATCTCAAAGGAACCTCAAGCTCTAGCAACATGTTCCATGGATTGGGTGTCCCATAGGTAGTGTAGCTCACAAGTTGAGACAGAAAACTAACTAAGGCAGACACATGCTGGTCTGATCACCAGATAGCAAAAGAGAGCGAGGCAGCCGAGCCATTTATCTCTTTGCTCTCCATTCAAACTGTGACCTTATTAATTCTACATGTTCTTATTGGCCAGGTTGGCCCAATAAACCTACTATTACAGTTGATCTAAATAGAATAAAGTCATTGACAATGTCTGTTTCTTTACTATGTCTCATGATGTTGTTTTGGTACATTTGTGAAGGCTTTTGTATTCTTTATATTCTTCAAGGGTAATTCATAATGAAGACTGTAATCTTTTACATTCATTAGTAACTTCTTGAACTTCAAGTCTTCTTCACATTTGACAAGCATTTTGTGATCTGCATATCAAAATTACTAAATGAGTCCTCTTACAATCCTGGTACCATGTTTTACTTCATAGATTACTAAATCAGTTTTCCAGAGTTGTTCAGCATACAGATGGAATAAGTAACACACAAAAAATACAACTCCGTCCCACACTTTTTCCAATATTAAACTATGCAGTTTTAAAATTATTATAAACTTTAAATAATTTCAAACTGCATCTGTGGGTATATCCAAATTTTTATTTTTTGCAATGTCATCCATGACTTGTTAGGCTTCTTGCAATCAAATGCTTTGGTACTATCAAGAAAACACAGTCAACTACTATTCTCTTCTTTTGGGCCAAGATTCATCTTAAAGCTCTAAGAATACAAAATATTTAGTAATAATAAGGTTTGAATTGTTAGTTTTCTCCTAATTAATATTAAAGTCACACTCATGATGATGACAATGGAAAGATAAATTGATAATCAGATATCAAAGTTTTCAGAATAGAACAAAAAAGTATGAGTAGAAGATATTAGCTTGGATATTAGTACAGCTGGCTCATAAAGTTTCATATAAAGTGTCCTATGAAGAAAAAGATCAAGTTGAAGTTGTCTGAGGTTGATAAGGAAACAGTGGAATATAATATAATACTGCTCAGGGTGCATGGCGGGTAGGAGCAAGACATGCACCCATTCCAATGCCCTGTTTCCTCCTGGTTTTCTCCTGATTATCCTAGAAAATGTTCAGAGATTCCTAATTGCTTTTAGTATCTCCCCTCAAATATCTATACAAGAAAATAGCAAAATCAATCTACTATTCCTTCAATCTTTATTATTTAAATAAATGGTACCATCCCCCCTACAGATACTGAAGTAAAACCTCAGGGGTATTTATTTGTTCATGCCCATATTGAATCCATAAGTAAATTCATTTGATTCTACCACAAAACATATGTCAATTTATTTGAATCAACTCTATACTCCTCCACTCCATCAACTCTAAGCATCCATCATCTTTTTTTTTCACTTCAACAACTTACCTTGCATCACGCTACTTTTTTTATGACCATTTTATTGAGGGCTTTTACAGTTCTTATAACAATTCATACATCAATTGTATCAAACATATTTGTACCCATGTGCCATCATTATTTTCTAAACATTTACTTTCTTTTTGAGCCCTTGGTATTAGCTTCTCTTTTTTACCCTCCCTCCCTTCCACCCTCGTGACCCCTTGATAAATTATAAGTTATTAATATTTTCATATCTTACATCAACCGCTATTTCCCTTTCCCCGCAGTTTCTTCTGCACTCTTCCCCCCACCTTCCCCTTACCCTCCTGGTATTGCTACTCCCATTTCTGTTCCTGAGGGGTTATCTGACCTGGATTCTGTGTGTCAACATCATGGTACTTTATGCAAATTTTTCAACATTGATTTTCTTGGGTTAAAAATATGCCAGCCTCATTCTCAATCTGGGTATTATTCACTTACTCACTAGCTATTTCCTTCTCAGACCTCCATACAATTAACCCTTCTGGTTATTTATATTTCAGATAAATATATCCCCTTTTCCCCCCAGCAGTTTTATTCACAAGTAATTTACATATCATAAAATTCAATAGTCCAATCATTCAATTATATCATGGGGAATTGCACAGCCACCTCCACATCAATTTTAAAACTTTGCCCCTCCCCCACGGACAAATTGCCTTTAAGATGATTGATGCAAGCACCATCCCTCATAGTGCCCCTGCCCCTGGCCATCTTCCTTAGTTGCTCCCTACATCCCCTTTCCCTCTTTACCAAGCCCACCCCACCCTCCGCCATTCCCTACATCTCCTTGTAACCATTATTGTCATTATGCCTCCACTCCTGTGCTTCACAGTTGGGACACCCAATGGAAAAAAAAATCACTCTAAGGTGGTAAGGGTACAAACATAACAGTATACAGATGAAAATACTAATAATGCATAAGAAGGAAAAAGACCCCCAACCATAATAAAAAGGCCAGGGAAGAAATTCCCATTGTGGAACCAGTAAGAGATACTTGCATCCAGATGAAATTCAGGTTGCATCTATTGGGTGGTCATTGGCCAAGTGTCAAGTTCTATCCAGCACAATCAAGGTACTGATGGTGTCTGCCTGAGAGTGAGGCTGTTCCAGACTCTTGCCTGTGGCTGGAGAGGATCTCGCAGCAGCTCAGTTGAGCAGATCCTCTGCAGATGAGTTTTGGTCTCTCACCATTCCCCGTAGCACTCCACCAACAATTATACTCTTTGGATCACATGAGATGGTGTGCTTCTTCCGTGTGGACTTAGTTGACTCCTCACTTAGATGGCTGCTTGTTTGAATACCGGTTTTTAGGATCACAGAAATGATTCTGATTGATAATTGGGCACCATCTATCTGGTTTCTTCACCACACTTTGCTGTAGCACCCTTATCTTTAATGATTATTTCATGAAGGTGAGTGTGTAGCAGGACCATGAGGTAAGAACTAATTGTTTTTAAATGGGAGCTAGGAATTAGTGCAAGCCCCAAACCCGTTCCTGAATTGGTGCCCCCCCCCTTTTTTAATTTGCTGTAACGTGTAAGCCAATACATAAGTCATATACTTGCATAATTCAATCATGTTACACATATAATTGTGAGATTTATTCTATAATCATACATGTTTTCCAAAACACACTTTTCCTTCTTGGACACCCTTGATAAAGTTCTGGACCGGTGTCCATGGACCACACATTATACGTTCAGCTGAGTATAGTGTTTAGGTCTCTTAGCTGGAGGACACCTCACGATAGCTGGGATCAAATATTTGGGGGAGGGTAGGAGGGGAGATGCAGTCTGTTAAATATACTCTTAATGAAGTTTTTTTTCTTCTTAATCTTTCAATCTAACATTAGTGGTGTATTACCTTCTTGTATTTTTCATATTTGTTATTACCTGATTACTCTTTTTTCTTTCATATAGAATGCTGATGGGGAATTATATTGTTTCTCTAGATTTGGCAGTTTGTCCAAAAGTTGAAACCAAGACTTATTAAAGATACACACATGCTTTAATTTTTTCAAAGATAAAATGAACTCCTTCAATTCTTTCATAGTTTATTCAGAGGCAACAAAATTGGCCCTACAGTTGCCACTACAATACCCAAACATCTCCAGAAAGAATCTCGGGCGATGGTTAAGGAATAAAGGAGAGTGTTCCTTATCATCCCTCTCACAGTATGATAAATGCTACAGACTAGGAATGTCTGCAAGAAGAGATGATAGGCCTATCATTCCCCATTGTGCATCTGTTCAGTCTGACATGCCTATGTGCCTAACTAAAATTGGAAGCGGGGAAGCGAAATAGCATGGGACACATATGTACCAATTAGTGAGGCAGATATCTGGGAGCTTCTCATGAATGGGCCCCCCTCCCAGATGGAAACTGAGCATTAGATATTTCATTGTATTCAGCCAAGGAATGCTGGCAGCAAGATACTATCGGATAGCACCAGTGGGAGAAATGAGGGGACAAGAGAAGAGCCCTGAAACTGGATTTCCTCAGGTATGAGGTTTTATAATGATAAGATCTTCAAATATCCTGTGAAAACGCCATGAGGAGCCAAAATGTAGGTCACTACCATACCAAGGGTACCAATATCCATCTGTTAGAAAAATCATGGCAACAAAGAAATGTCAGTTGGAAAAAGCAGCCTTTGTCTCTTTGACTCCCAGGCTCCTAAATATCTGAATGCACCTTGGAATGAACAATTGAAAACAAAAGACCTAGAGAGACCTAGGGGTGTGAATCAGATATGAAACTGAAGTTTTAAATGGGAAGAACCTAAATAACTAAATAATAATAATAATACCACAGAGCACTATAGAATCCTTCTAAGAATGCATTAAGGTGGAAGATTGTATTTTATGGGAAACAGATTTGGAAAAAAACTATTTCATATTTTAACCCATAGATTTGAAATTCTGTAATACCCTATAAACATTTTATTTATTTTTATGTAGGCACTCTGTGACTGTTTTAGTACAACTTTATCCTCAATGTTCTATGTAGGGACTACACATAATAGAGGAATTATAGCTAAAGAATTTTCCATTTTGGGTGGTAGAATAATGAAAATAGAAAAAATAGAGTAAGCTGACTTTGAGCTTATAAATATATTTAAATTGAAACCCAAATATTCAGGTGTCTGGTGTAATTAATTTGTATCCCAGCTCAGGAGTCTATTCAAAATTTTAAAATAAATTTTTAAAGCAGTTGTTCAGGTGGGCCCAAGAATTTTCGGTATAGATATTTGAAAATTTGCCTGAAGTTAAAGATGCTAGTATCCAATGAACTCAGTAGTAGTATTTTCTAATTTAAACTCCTCAGTTCCCAGAGTGAAAGAACCTCATTTTTCTATTGAGGAGTCAATGGTGGGCTTGAACCATTGATTCTGCAGCCCAGTGCCTAATCTACAGCACCACTAGGACTTGTTTCATTCGTCATTACACACACACACACACACACACACACACACACACACACGCACGCACACATGCACACACATCTACAAAGAAGTCCTTAGGAACTTAATATCCTTCCCTACTACCATAGTGTAAAGGTATCAATCATTCTTTGATCTTCTTTATTTATTTTCCAGTTTTTTCATGTACATGGGGTCATTGAAAAGCTCATGGCTTGAAATAGGCTAACTTAAGATATCAAAGTGACCTCTTTGCTTCTTAAGGCTTTAAAAAGATTGTCTTTGTAGTACGCTTGCTCAATGAAATACACATTTTTAGTTACAAGTACTTTGAGAAGCAGTGATTGTGGACCCAAGTAAAATTAATTAAGCCTTCTCTTAGGTGATTGACAATTTCAGTCTTCCTCACTTTATTCGTCCAGGTGGTGGGAAGATGTGTGTGTGTGTGGGGGGTTTGTGTGTTGAATTGTAATCTATATGGAAGGCTATAACCTCACACAAAGACTACATTTTAAATCCTCAGGTCGAAATTTATAATATCACACCTTTTTTTCTAAATTTTTAATGGACTTTCAGGTACCTTGGAGTTTTTTTTCTTTTTCTTTTTTCAGAAATCCCTTTTGTATATTAACTAAAAATACAAGCAGATAAATGAAAGTCCCTTTTCCACCAGAGAAATAACTAGAATGGATTATTTAAAGGAAAACAGCAGGGCGTGACCTGATATCATTGGCAAATATGAAAGCTATTTCAACTAAACTATAGCTTTTAGCAGAGAGCCAGGTCTTCAGTGTCATGGAAAAAAATACACTTATCTGGTGATTTGGTGAAAGGAGCCCTATTAGCAGAGTTGTTAAGTGTTTAGCTGTTAACTAAAGGTCAGTCGTTCAAATTCAGTAGATCCTGCACAGGAAAATGATGTGCCAGTTTCTATATGTAAAGATTTTAGCCATGGAAACCTGTGGGGCAGTTCTACCTTGCCCTGTAGCGATGCTCTGAGACACAATTGACTCTACTCCAATGAACTGGAGGGGTTGGGAGATTCCCTATCTAATCCAGTTGTGTCTATTTTTAAAAATCATATTGTCCATATAGTATACATATCTATTTTATAATTCAGTGATGTTGGCTACATTCTTCAAGTTGTGCAAGCACTCGTGTTAACCTGTTTCATTAACATTAACTCAATGACATATATATATATATAGATATAGATATAGATATAGATATATATAGATATAGATATATATAATCTCCCTCCCTCTCTCCCATACATGGTAGTGACTAATAATCTTTAGATTTTTAAATATTTACATGTTTCTTATAAGTGAGATCAACAGTTTTTTCTGTTATGAAAATAACTTATTTTGCTCAGAATGATGTTTTCAACATTCATCCATGTGTGACATGCATAAGGATTTCATTTCTGTTTATGTCTGAGTATTATTTTATTGTATGTATATGCCACATTTTGTTTATCCATTCATATATTGATAAACATTTTGGTTCTTTCTAGATTGTGACTATTACATTTTATTTATTTATTTAAAGATCATTTTATTGGGGGTTCTTACAGCTCTTATAACAATCCATACATCAATTGTATCAAGTATATTTGTACATATATTGCCCTCATCATTTTCAAAACGTTTACTTTCTATTTGAGCCCTTGGTATGAGCTCCACTTTTTCCCCTCTTCCCCCACCCTCATAATTATAATTATAAGCCTCGATAAATTGTAATTTTATTGTTATTTTCATATCTTACACTAAACACTGTCTCCCTTCACCCATATTTCTGTTGTTCAATCCCCTGGGGGTTGGTTATATATTAATCATTGCAACCAGTTTCCCCTTCCTCCCATCCTCCTCTCACCTTCCCTCTACCCTACTGGTATTGCTACTTCCATTTCTGTTCCTGAGAGGGTTGGATTCCATGTGTTGTGAGCTCTTCCAGTGTACATGCTCTGGTCTAGCCAGAACTGAAAGGCAGGATGGGGTCGTGATAGTGGGGGGTGAGGAAGCCGATTGTATGTTTCATCGGTGCTATACTACACCCTGGTTAACTCATCCCTTCCTTGTGACCCTTCTGTGAGGTGATGTCCTATTGTCTACAGATGGGTTTGGGGTCTCTGCTCATTCTCAGAAATATGTTTTTGTTGTAGTTGTTTTGGGTCTTCTGATACCTATTACCTGATCCCATTGAAGCCTCATGATCACACAGGGTGATGTACTTCTTCCATGTGGACTTGTTGCTTCTCTGCTAGATAGTTGCTTGTTTAACTTCAAGCCTTTAAGATCCCAGACACTATATATTTTGGTAGCTGGGCATCGGCAGATTTTTTTTCACCACATTTGCTTATGCACCCATTTTGTCTTCAGTAATCATGTTGGGAGGGTGAGCATCACAGAATGCCAGGTTGTTAGAACAAAGTGTTCTTGCATTGAGGGAGGGCTTGAGCAGAGGCCCAAAGTCCATCCACGTTCTCAATGTATTGCCATATAAATATATATTCATAGGCCAATACCTCTAGTTTTATGAATTAATTTATTACATATGTACACACCTATGTGTACATATGTGCACAGCTCTATCCATAGCTTTGCTTCCTAGCTCTTTCCTCTGTTTACTTTTACCTAACTCTTGCCCCCAAATTACACTTGCCTTCTTCTGCCTCTTTTTTTTGTGGGGGTGGGGGAGAAATATATTTATTTAATACTAGAAAGCAGGAGGACACAGTTCATCTTGTCCATCAAAATCTCTCTCCCTGAGCAACATGTCCAGGGGTGTTTGTAGACAGTGTTTAAGGATGATGATGCTCTTGAGCAAGCCAACTTGAAATGAGTTTTTGTTTTCAGGTTTTTCTCCTTGTTTATAGGGGTCTATCCACATCCCAGCTAAAAAAGTTAGCCACTTCAAATAGAAGTGGACTTAATTTTGTATTTCTTTTTTTTAAATCATTTTATTGGGGCTCATACAATTCATCACAATACATAGATCAATTGTGTAAAGCACTCCTATACATTTGTTGCCCTCATCATTCCAAAAATTTGCTTTCCTCTTGGGTTCCTGGAATCAGCTCATTTTCCTTTTTTCCCCCGTCGCCCTCCCGTCCTACTCCCCCCTCCCCCATGAACCCTTAATACTTAATAAATCCTTTCAACTAGATTGCTGTTGCTCCAACACCACCAGGATCTCTATGTCCACCTCATTGTTGATTTTAATTCCCTAGTTTTTCCCCTGCTAATGGCATTTTCTCCCAGCTCATTTCCCCCTCCTCCTCTGGCTCCTAAGTCCCTCCAGAACTGTGGGTCCTGATGCCTTCTCTTTGAGCTTGTTTCCCATGCCTGCATTATATACATAGGCAAAACAACACTAATGGAGATAAACCAAAAGGAAAACAAAAGATCAAAGAAAAAGAGAAAGAAAAAAAGCAAAAGCCTACATAATTCCAAGTCTGTCCACTATCTCCCCGCTAGTGCACGGGGTTCCGGGAACTTCCCCTCCTAGCCTGAAGCTTATTGGGGGGGCTCCTCGGGGGCTTTGTGGTTTTGCTTTACTCCTATTGCTGATCTGTTATGCTCCCTTCTTTGTTCACTCCACTGGGGAGCGGGGTGGGTGGTGGGGTGGAGGTTGCCGGACGAGACTCCCTCCCCACCATGGGTCCCAGTATTGTCCTCTGTCCCAGTATGCTCCAGTGAGGGGGCATCAGGTCTGGAGCTGTTGTGGGCCACCAGTCCTCTCTGTGCCTTAACATCTCTGTGCAGTGACTTAGTCCCCAGGGCTTGATTTGCCAGTATGGGGTCTAGTCCCTCACTCTCTCTACTTCTTCTTGGTTTACTTCCATGTGAGCACGGCAGGCTGGCCCCTCTCCCCAGCCTGTAGGTTTAGTGTGGTCCTCTGTAGCACACACTTCTAGGGAGGGGGTCAGTTTGGCTTTTGCGGGGCCTGGCCCTGTAGACCTCTCTGTTCATGAGTTGCTCCCATTTTAACTAAATTTTTACATATACTTTAACTTCTCTGAGCATCAGCTATATAAAATTAGGATACTAAGCTAGACAATGGCTAACATCTATTACAAATATGAACTTCAATGACCATGTTAAACTGACAAGGACCCAGGGCTATCATTAATTGAAGGAAGAATCCCTTGATGATTGGGAATTTTCTAAGTCCAATATTAAATCCCTCTAAAATAATTTCATTTCTCACAGAAATATAAAAATTAGCAAGAGAGAAGGAATCAAGCCAAAGGGAATACTTTTGTGTGTGTTTAAAACAGTGTTTTTTTATCTTGATATTAACTCTTTTTTAAATAAATAGTATTTTATTGTTTTATGTTTTCTTTTTTTTAATCATTTTATTGGGGCTCATATCTTATCACAATCCATACATATTTCATTTGTGTAAAACACACATATATTTGTTGCCCTCATCATTCCCAAAATTCGCTTTCCACTTGGGTTCCTGGAATCAGCTCCTCATTTTCCTTTTTCCCTCTCCCTCTCCCCCCTCCCTCATGAACCCTTAATAATTTATAAATTATTATTTTATCTTATCTTACACTGCCCAGCATCTCCCTTCACCCATCCTTCACAAAGATCTACATATAACCTCTTCTCTAGGGGATGGGCAACAAAGGGGATATTTTAAACTTGTAGTCCATATAGGAAAATCTACAATCAAGAGAAATTATGATGAAAATAAAATTCTGTGAGAACAAAATCTGGCTTTATCTTTTTTTGTTCTATTGCTAGTACTTGAATTAAGGTCTTGCATGTAAGAGGCTATCAAATGACTCTTAAATAAATGAGCAAAGATATGTACAACAGTGAAAAGAATGTTTGTGAAAACAAGATTCTACTTAACTCGCTTTCTTGGATCCCTACCGTAGACCCCCTCATGCCCTACTCCTGCCCACGGGCTCCCACCAACAAAGACACTGGATAGTACATCCTGAGGTAGTCTGAGCTTTAGCATCAAGACATTGTGACCTGCGATTGGCCAGGGAACTCCAACTTCAGATGCTCAGTCATTTTTATGGTCAAATTTAGCAAGGTATCAAATTTCAGTGCTGGCCAGTAGGTCTCTGCATTGGGAAAAAACATTATCTTTTGTTAACTAGTGACCTGTATTTCAGAGCCCAAGTCTTCTCTCTCTCGGGCATTTGTGCTACTTAGATTTAAGTTTCTGTTCTTTATTTGTTTTACTTATTTTTACTTTATCTTTGGATTTAGTAAACTAATTGGCTCTTTCCATGTCTTGGTGTTAATTGAAAGGACAGCTTTTAGACTGCTGTTGTTCATGACTGTCAAGCGAGCTCCAACTTTTGTTGCCCTTCGGTAGAAAAGAGTAAAATATTGCATAGCCTTGCACCAATTTGTAGGATTGCTCTTAGGTTTCAGTCATTTGTTGTAGTTTCTGTGAATTCCAAACCACTGGACTAGACTTTCAGTGCTATATTGGACAATATTTGGCTATAATCCAAAGAGTTTTCATTGGTTACTTACTTGGTGTAAGTAGATTACCAAGCCTTTCCTCTGAGTTAGTCTATAGGTTTTGTTGAAAAATGTCCATCAGGGGTGCCACAAGCTTAGTTCTGAAATACTGGTAGCATAGCTTCCAGCATCACGACAGCGACCACAGCATGACAGACAGACTAATGGTGGAGTAGTTGTTTAGGTTACTATTAGCTTCACATAGAAACCCTTTATTCCAAAGTTCTAGGTCTTCTTTTCCATGACCAGTTTTCTCCTGTATTTATCTGATATATGCATACTGCTAGTAGCACTTTATAAATAAGACTATGGCCATCAGGATTGGAGGGAGACTCATTAACAACCTACGATGCGCAGAGGACACAATGTTGCTTAACAAAGTGAACTGGTCTTGAAGTTCTTACTGATGAAGACATAGGGCAGTATTCAATTTTGTTGCAGAACAAAATTATTGACTCTTAAGAACAGCTATATAAGACTTCTGAATATGCCATAGCTGTCTTGCCATCCTGTTGCCTGTTAAGAGATCCTACACTTTCTAAGGCCGTGCCCACTTGATGGAATTTCTACTTACAGAGAAGCCTGATTTATACACCACCCAGAATGTGCTTTGATCTGGCACCAATAAACCATCACAACTACTACGTTGTCCTGGATTTTAATAATAAATCACTGGTTTCATCTAAGGAAGCAATTAGGCAACGATTTCCATTTTTGAATCTGTAAAATCATAGTATGACAAATAAAATAAGAACTCGATTTTACCACAAAGGAGTTTTGCATTATACCTCTTTTGAAACACATAAAAATCAAAATCATATGATAATCTTATTCACTAAAGTAGTATAAAATGGAATTCATATCTTTCTTATTTTCCCCAATCCCATTGTCTAGAGAATGATTGCTGAGATTTATCCAGAGCATTCTATGTGGCAAAAATAGTTCTAAGTCCTCAGGTACATAAGAGAACAACAAAGATTTTCTACTATCATGAAGCTAATATACTACTGTGTAAACAAACAAATGAAAATAATAATAATGCTTCCTAAGAAAAATGCTATTAGAATGGGAGAAGGAAATCCTATGTTGCTGTTACGAGCTATCTAGTCAGCTGGACTCATAGCAATACCAAAGTATAACAGAAGGAGGCTGTGTCCAGACCTGTACTGTTCTTAAAACAGTGATGATGTTTAAACTCAGATTTGTAGTCATTGTGTCAACCCAGCTCAATGGGAGGTACCTTTTTCACGGATCCTCCATTTTACTAAGCATGATGCTCTTTTCAGGACTGATCTCTCCTGAAAACATGCTCCGAAGTATCAGAGGCAAAATACCACCATCATTGTTTCTAAAGCGGGGCACTCCCTCTAAGACGGATGCTTGTTTGTCTGGCGGTCTTAGATACTTTGAATATTCATCACCTGTACCATGTCAGGTTGTCCTCTGTCTTTATTCATTGTCCAGTTTTCGCAGGCATACATGGCAAGTGAAAATACCATGGCTGAAGTCAGGTGCACAGTGGTCCTTACAGTGACATCTCTGCTTTTCAACACTTTGAATAGGCCTTTTACAGCAAAACAATACACCCTTGAATTTCTTGACTGCTGTTTCCATGAACATTGATTGTGGATCCCAGAGAAATGAAATTCTTGACAATATCAAACTTTTCTCTTTCTATCATGAAGTTGTCTATTGGTTCATTTTTGAAGGTTTTTATTTTCTTTAAATTGAGTCAGAATTGACTTAATGGCAGTGTATTAAATTTGCTCTGGGGTAACGTTAATTTGCAACCTACACTGAAGTCTGCACGGTGTTTCATTTTCTTCAGTAAGTGTTTCGAGACCTCTTCTTTTTACAGCAAGCAAATCTGTGTCATTCCAAAGCATAAGTTGTTAATAAACCTTCCTCCAACCATGATGCTGTATTTTTATTCATATAGTATAGTTTCCCGAATTAGTTGCTCAGTGTACAGAGTGAAATGATACAACGTAAACACACACATTTTTTAGATGCTTCCAGTGACACACCATCACTTAAACCAACTTTGATAGTTACATAATCTGGTGTCAATTGAGGATTAAGAGTGAAGGAGTGGACTTTATCCTATCAATCAGATCATAGCCAATGAGGCCTCTGTGTGGGCATATCCTTCTCCTGAGGATTCTGGATAATCCTGTATTTCCTCCTTGGAGGCTGGAGACACTCTCTCTCTGTGAGACAATAGGGACAATGAGTCTGATGAAGTTACACTGATGCAGCGAGAGTTGAGTTGGAGAACCATGAGGAGACCCCTGCCTGTGCTGAGACGCTTACCCTACCACTGGATCCACAAGACTTCCCACCTACTGGCCTATGATCTTCCTGCATTCAGCGTTAGTGAATGTGTTTTGTGAGTCTGAAGAGGGCTTTATAGATTGGTATGGGACAAATGGGCTAATACAGGACTTATGGACTTGATCTGGACTGGGATGTTTTCTCAGTATTCAATTCCTCTTGAATATAAACCTCTTTCCTATACATATATGAGTCTTCATGGATTTGTTTCTCTATTCTACCCAGACTAGCACACCACCACAGTAAGATGACTGACAGTCAAGTGGTGGCAGGAAGACTCGAGGGAATACATTTTGAAACTATATTAGATGACAAGGGAAGATTTTACAAAGAAATTGATCAATGAAATGAGACAAACTTCTAAAAAGACATAATCTAGTTGGATAAAATAAGAAGACAATTTTTTTTGAGTTAAGGATGTTCCACTGTTCTATAACAGCAAAGATACTTTTGTGGAAGAAGTGGAAGGAAAAGGTAGAAGAGGTGATTGTGGAATTACTAGACTGATATAATGGAAAGGAAGAGGATGTAAATCAATGCAAGCATTTTGGTTTTAACTTTGAGACAGATGGGAAGAAAAAGAAAATTTAGAGGGTTTTGAGAGAAATGCGAAATCTCACTATTTTTGAAAATCATGCTATCTTGGTTAAGGGACAGAGGATGAATCATGGAGACAAATGAGAAATGTTTGCAATAATTCAGTAGAGAGATACATTTAGATTAAGTATACTTCTAGTAAATGGATTGGATTCTGGGCATATTTTTTATTATTTCAAATGTATTTTGTAGAATAAGAAGCATAGAGGAGAATCAAGAAAGATTCAAATATTTTGTTGTTGTTAGGTGTCATTGAGTGTATTACAACCCATCGATATCCTATGCTCAATGGAAAACACACACACACACACACACACACACACCAAGATCCTGGGTCATCCTTCAAGTGGTTCCTATGCCTGAGCCCATAGTTGCAGCGACAGTGTAAATTCACCTTGTTAAGGACCTTCCTCTCTTGTAGTGAACTACTTCCTCCTGCAGTGGAGGACTGTCCCCCCATTTTACCATGCGTGATGTCCTTCTCTAGGGACTAATCTCATGGTGACATATAAAATGTATGTAAGACAAAGTCTTGTCATTCTTGCCTCCAAAGAGCCTTCTGGCTAAATTTCTTCCAAGAAGTTGTTTTAGAAGTCCATTTTCTCCAGTTCTACAACTCAAAAGCATAGAATCTTCTTAGATCTTCCTTATTCAATGTTCAACTGTCATCTGCATACAAGACCATGGAAAACATCTTAGTCTTCAAAGTACCATTCTTGCTTTTCAATACTCAAAAAAGGGCTTGTGCAAAAGAATTACCTTCTGCAGCATTCAATACTTTGCCAATATAAACTTTCAAGATTTCAACTCAGGCTTGGTTTTTTCTTTAGTTCTTCCCCTTTAAGATTTCTGGAGCATGTTCATCCTTTGTGGTTGTCTAATTATAGGTCTTTACACACTTCATTATAATATGTGGCTGTTTCTTCTTCAGCTGCCTTTGGAAATTTTCTATTCAGTTCTTTGATTCCATTCTTTCTCCCATTTGCCTTAACTACTCTGCAATTAAGAGCAAGTTTTGGAATCTCTTCTAACACCACTTTACTCTTTACTACCACTGTAACACCCTGCCACCCCCAAAACCCTTATTCTACTTACTGTCCCTATAGGTTCATCAATCCTGGGTGTCATACACTGAAACATAGGAAATCATATAATATAACTTCAGAAGGGTGACTTCCAAGACTTAACACCTCTCAGATACACTCGACTATGAACAAACAAAACAAAAATACAGAAAATGTTGAAAACCAAATCAGGTCCAGCAGACCTCAGAGGGGGATCAACTGACAGGGTTTTAAGTGTTCAAGATAGATTTATGTAGTTGTTCTTCTATACTCATCTCTCCAATGCCCTCTGTTCAGGAGCAACTATCTACCCGTATCTACATTGTGTGTAGAGGGAGTTCACTGGGGGCTCATTTCCTATTTAGTTTCCACAAATGATTCTTGGGCTCCCACTGCCATCCATAACCTTCTGCAAATTGGATTCTTACCATTTAGGCTGTGATACTCATCCCTCCTTCGACTTCGGTTTACAAGATTTACAGTCCTTCGGTGACTGACGATGGTGTGCTTCTTCCATGTGGACTTAGTTGACATCTCACTTGGATGGCTGCTTCTTTGGAGACAAGCCTTTAAGATCTCAGATGCTATTTTATCTGATAGCCAGGCACCATCTAGTCCCTTTGCCGCATTTTTAAAAATAGCACCTGTATCTTCTGTGTTCCCTTTTTGAGGGTGAGTATTGAGCAGGACCATGATGTAAGAACGAATTGTTCTTCACTTGGAGCTCCAATTTAAGAGAGTCCCAAACAAAAATATATATTCCTGGATTTATGGGTTTTTCTATTTATTATTAATTGGTAGTTAATACAGATATCATATCATTTCATAGTTCAATCACGTCAACACAGAATTATACAATTGCTTCCACAGTCAGTTTCCAAACATACTTTTTCTTTCTGGCCTCTTTGACATCATCTTCCTTTTACCACCATCACCCCCTGACACCACTGTCCCCACCCTACCCCCAAACCCTTATTCTACTTGCTGTCCCTGTAGGTTCATCAATCCTGGATTTCATTTGCTGAAAATCAGAAAAAACATACAACCTAACTTCAAAAGCATGTTTTCTTCACATATGATGTTCATCAGCTCCCACTTTTCAGTACATTAAATCTGTTCTTGAGATGTTCTCAAAATTCAGGTGGAATTTCAATGTCATATTTAAGCTTGTATGTACTTGTGCTTTAAGTCATCATGTTGATCAAGTAAGGTGGGAAGACATTTGTATATTTCTTCAGTTTCTGTATCACTAGTTCTAGTGGTTGTTGCTAAAATTTGAAAAATTGTTGTATTGAATTGAATTTCCTTATAAGGATATAGACATCCTTCTAATGCAGGGGATATTGAACTTCAAATTGATCTTGAAGTGTCCTTTTTGACAATGAATGCAATGATATACCTCTTGATTGTTTTCTTGCATGGTAGACCATACACCATTTTAAAGATGATATTTAAAGTTGTATGGATGAAATCACCACGGAAGTAATTGTAAGTGATGAGATTAGGCTCTGAAAGCATATTTAGAACTGAATTTGAATTTGAGATGAAGAAGCAGAAAGAAAAAGTAGTGAAGTAGATGAAACTGTAGCGAAGAAGATGACATAGAGATAAAGAAACAAAAGCAAAGAAAAAGTAGCCATAGACTTAGGAAAAAATGTCTATGTGATGTCTTAGAAGCTGAGTCAAATGTTACTCAAGGAATTTTTGAACCAGTGCTTGTATGTATTCTTTATATAAGGCACCTCTACTTACATATAAACATAAATGTCTATTTAATGATCTATATATGTATATGCATAGCCAAGCATACATAGATATATATGACTACATGTATGTGTAGTTACATGATTGTATATCAACTTGAAGATGTATGAAAGTGTAGAGATGAAATCAAATCTGTCAATCAGGTCTGATGATGCCTCTTTGGGGTGTGTCCTTCCTTGAAGAATCGCCCTGGGAACTTCTCTTTCTCTTTCTTCCCCTTTCTCTTCTTCCTTGCTGAGACTCTGCTGCTGACCCTGAGAGCTTCTACTGCCCTGCCATGTTTCCACCAAGTTTGGTTCCATGAGGCTCTGCACCCATTGGCCTGTGGTCTTCCTGCGGGTGGCTACATAACTCTGAAGAGTGACTGATGACAAGTACTGGAGTTACAATCTTGAGTTTGTCTGGGCTGGGATGCCTTCTTGACATATAATTACTTCTTAATATAAAGCTCGTTCTTATACATAGATGAATGTCACTGCATTTGTTTCTCTGGTCAACCTAAGACAACAATTGATCAAACATGCAATCAAGATGTTTTGATAACTAGTGGTGATTAGAATACAAATTTGAGATCCTAGAAAAAGGCACAGAAGTTGGACATTATGGTCTAGATGTTAGAAACAAAGGTGGACATTCCATTATAGATTATTATTAAGATCAATGCCTTGTTCATAGAAAAACATTTTTTAGGGTGGAAGTTACCCACACACATGCTTATAGGACAGGCATGCATGTGATGTCTTTTTGTATTAAGTAATTTTACTGGGGCTCTTACAACTCTATTGCAATCCATACATATATCCATTGTGTCAAGCACCTTTGTACATATTTTGCCATCATCATTTTCAAAACATTTTCTTTCTACTAGAGGCCATGGTATCAGCTCATTTCCCCTATCCCCTACACTCCCTCCTTCATGAGCCCTTGATAATTTATAAAAAAAAATTTCATGACCTACATTGACCAATGTCTCCCTTCACCCATTTTATACTGTTGTCCGTCCCCCTGGGAGGGGGTTATATAACGACTATTGTGATCAGTTCCCCTGCCTTCCCCCATCTTCCCTTTACCCTCCTGGTATCGCTTTACTCATTATTGGTCCTGAGGGGGTTTATGTGTTACACCACTGGGAATCCAGGGCAAATACTTTTTTCAACAGCACAAAATACAATATGCTAGTGAACTTCTACATATGGTATACAGAAAATTAAATGTACTATATCTGTAGGAAGATATAGTCTACCCAGACTAACACAAAGTCAAAGCTTCATTAAAAGTATCAGCCCTAAAAAGACTCCAGGAATTGGTTAAATTCCGATTGAAATGTTTCAACAAGCTGCTGAAGTACTTGACGCATTCATCCATCTATGCCAATAAATTTGGAAGACAGTTACTTAGCCAGCTGACTGGAAGAGGGCTGTATTGTACTCATTTCAAAGAAAGGTTTCCCAACAATGCACAAATTATGCAGCAATATCACTTATATCACATGAAAGTAACTTTTTTTCTGAAGATTATTTAACAATGGTTGAAGCATTATATTTACAGGGAGATGCCAGAGGCTCAGACATGATTGAGAAGAAGGTATGGAACAAAGAATATTATTGCTGATGTGAGATGGATCTTGATTGAAAGCAAAGACTATCAGCAAGATGCTTACATATGTTTCATTGACTATGCTGAGTTAGTCTGGGTTGACTAGAGAAATTCAGAGACACTCATCTGTGTATAAGAAAGAGTTTTATATAAAAGAGCAATTGCATATTGAGAAACATCCTAGCCCAGACCAGATCAAGTCCGTAAGTCCAATATTAGCCCATATGACCAATACCAATCTATAAATTCCTCTTCAGACTCACACAACACATGCAATGACGTTGAATACTGGAAGATCACAGGCTAGTGGGTGAAAAGTCTTGTGGATCCAGTGGCGTTGGAAACCTTTCAATGCTAGCAGGGGTCTTCTTGTGGCTCCTCCAGCTCCAGGGCTCTTGCATAGCTCCATGTGTCTTGTCAGCAGGAAGACCAAGCAGAGAGTGTATCTGTATCTGGGCTCCAGTGAGCTATTTATCTCTGTGGCACCTCCAAATAAGGTCATCTAGCCGTGACCTGATTGACAGGATAGACTCCACCCCTCTGCAAGTGGACACCAGATTATGTAACTACCACATATGCCAAGGCAAGAATGAGTATTCCAAAATACTTAATTGTGTTCATGCAGAATCTTTACATGGATCAATAGATAGTTGTGTGTACAGAACAAGGAAACTGCCTTGTTTGAGATCAGGAAAAGTTTGTGCCAGGATTGTATCCTTTTGCTACACTTGTTCAATCTGTATGCTGAATTAATCATCAGAGACACTGTATTCTATGATAAAAAATGCAGCATTTGGATTACAGAAATTTTATTTACAGCCTACGTTATGATGATGATGTAATCTTGTTTGCTGAAAATGAGAAGGGCATGGCTGGTGTGCTGATGAAGATCAAGGACTGCAGCCTCCAATATGGATCCAACTCAATATAAAGAAGACCCAAATCCTCGTAACTTGATCAATTGGTCACATCCTGGTAAACAGAGAGAAGATTCAAATTGTCAAGGAAATCATCTTGCTTGGCTCCACAATTAATGCTCATGGAAGCAGCAGTCAAGAGATCAAAAGATGCATTGTATTAACTAAATCTGCTGCACAAGATCTCTTTGAGTGCTGAGAGCAAGCATGCTATTTTAAGAGCTAAATTGTCCCTGCCCCAAGCCATGGTATTTGCAGTTACTTCATGTATGTGTGAAAGTACAGATCTTCCTTTGAAGAACTAGACTATAATTTTCCTTTGTTTTATTTATGTTGGACATATTATCATAAGAGAGAATTTGCTGGTTGTGGTATTTAAATAATTGTCAATTTGAAAGGATCATGGGTGAAGGGGTGGAGTCTAGTCTGTCAATCGGATCATAGCCAATGAGGCTTGTGTGTGGGCATGACCTTCTTCTGAGAATTCTGGGAAATCTGGTATTTTCTCCTTGGAGGTGGGAGACTCTCTGCTCATGGACAGAAATTCAGAGACACTCTCTGGACATGGAGTAGCTGACAAGACACATGAACCCACCCTGATGCAAAGACCCCTGTGAATGCTGAAATGTTTCCAATGACACTGGATCCAAAAACGTCCTACCTACTGGCCTGTGATCTTCTACATTTGGTGTCATTGCATGTGTTTCATGAGTCTGAAGAGGGTTTTATAGATTGCTATCAGACATAGGAGCTAGTATCGGACTTACAGACTTGATCTGGACTGGGCTCAGATGTTTTTTCAATGTTCAGTTGCTCTTGTATATAAAGCTCTTTCTTATACACATATGTGTATCCATGGGATTGTTTCTCTGGTCTCCCCAGACTAACACACTAAAGAAAGATATCATACTTGGTAAAAGAGAGGGGCAGTTAAAAAGAGGAAGACCCTTGATAAGGGAAATTGACCCAGTGGCTGTAATAGCAGGTTCAAACATACCAACGATGGTGAGGAGGACGCACGACCTGGCAGGGCTTTGTTTTGTTGTGTGCGGTGTCAGCAGGAATCAGAGCCAACCTGATGGCCCCTAACAACAACCACCACAGTCTGGATCCAACGATTATCTTGGCTTCTTCTAGGATTTTGAATTGTTTTCACTTTTTTCTCATCATGTGCCATGAACTTTCTAATGCCACCCCTTTTGTAGTTGTTGCTGGTGGTAGCAGGACAGCATCTAGTTTATCTGCTGGTTTTATTTGAAAGAGTGGAATGTTTTTCTAGGGCAAAAAAAAAGTGAAAACAGCTGACAGGCTTTCCACATTCATCATCAATTATAAAAGTCCTGCTTGCACTAAGATTCTGACACTACTGGTTTAACGTAGATCAATCACTACCACCACCCCCACCCCCCACCGCCATTCAGTTGATTCTGGCTCTTAGCAACCCAGGAGAGCCTGACGCAGACCTCCCTTCTCCAGAGGGAAACAGTCATGGAATGCATTCTAAGACCAAGATGTTTATAGGAACAGACATCCCATCTTTCTCCAGCTGAGTTATTGTGAGTTTGAACTGCTGACCATGTGGCTAGCAGCTCACTGTATAACCCACAAGAAAAGCCCACTGTCATCAAATCGATCATCACTCATCTTCTTTCTCTCACAGAGTGGCTGGTAGATATGAACTTTACATCTAGCGATTAGGAGGCCAATGCTTATCTGACAACACCACCAGGTCTCCTTAATTCCCTTACATATAAAGAAAGCAGCCTAAATCCTCACAACTGAACCAATAGTTAACCTGATAAATAGAAAAAAGTTTGAAGTTGTCATGATTTCATCTTGCTTGAATCTGTAATCAGCGCTAATAAAAGGAGCAGTCAAGAGATCAAAAGATGAATTACATTGGGTAAGTCTGCTGGATAAAGCTTCTTTAAAGTGTTGCAAAGCAAGGGTGTTACTGTAAGTTGTGCCTGAACAAAGCCATGGTATTTTCCACTGCCTCATATTCATGTGAAAGCTGGATATTGAATAAAGAAGACCAAAGAAAAAGCAGTGCATTTGAATTCTGATGTTGGTGAAGAATCCTGAAATCACCATGGACCACCAGGAGAACAAACACACCTGCTTGGAAGGACAGAATGAATGGACCTTCGTGGCAGGATGTCCCGATTTCTTCTCATGTGCGTTGGGCAGATTGTCAAGAGACCCTGCTCTGCTCCTTGGTGCACAGTATGCTCGGCCAAGTAGCTGGTCAGCAAAACAACAACGTAAAAGGAAAGCCCTCAACGAGATGGGATGGCATTGTGAGAACAACTGTGAGGGTGGCAGGGGCTGGCCAGGGTTTCTTTCTGTTGTGCATAGAGTTGCTCTGGGTAGGGACCCACTGATGGCACGAAAACCCAACAGCATTCAATAGAAGTACATAAACCCACAAGGCGGCTGCGTGGCAGTGGTTAAGTTGCTTGCCGAGCAAAATTGTTCATTCAAACTCACCAGGTACACTCTGCCTCTGAAACGATTACCGTGTTGGGAACACAGTAAGGCAGTTCCACCTTTTTTTATTGTTTGTTTGTTTGTTTGTTTTAGAATTTTTTTTGCTCTATTTTAATCATTTTATTAGGGGCTCATACAACTCATCACAATCAATGCATGCATCAATTGTGTAAAGCATATTTGCACATTCATTGCCCTCGTCATTCTCAAAACATTGGTTCTCCACTTAAGCCCCTGGCATCAGCTCCTCATTTTTCCCCTCACTCCCCGCTCCCCCTTCCTTATGAACAGATGATAATTTATAAATTATTATTTCATCATATCTCGCACTGTCCAACGTATCCCTTCACCCACTTTTCTGTTGTCCATTTCCCAGAGAGGAGGTTATATGTAGATCCTTGTAATTGGTTCCCCCTTTCCACCCTACCCCTCCCTCCACCCCCGTGGTATCGCCACTCTCACCACTGGTCCTGAAGGGATTATCTGCGCTGGATTCCCTGTGTTTCCAGTTCCTCTCTGTACCAGTGTACATCCTCTGGTCTAGCCAGGGAGTTCCACCTTTTGAGTTGTATGAATCAACAGGTTGGCACCGTTTTTCAACCCACCTCTCAAGTTTCCAATAATTCATATAATCCAATTCCTATTACAGGTAAACTATATCATTAAAATGTTCTTTGTATTTATAATAGATATAAAAAATGTTTAAATTCTCTGTCTCAACTCAGTGCCACGGAATTCATCATGACTCATACTGACCCTGTAGGACATAGAATTGCCCATGTGTTTATGAGGCTGTAAACCTTTATAAGTATAGACAGCCTCATCTTTCTCCTTGTAGCAACTGGTGGGTTTAAACTGTGAACCTCACAGGTAGCAGGCCAGCTGGTAGGTAACCCAATATGCTGGCGCAGCTCCCCTCACTTCTCTGTCACTAGGTAACAATAACAGTGGTGCCCAAAGTGAACTCTTTGTCCTTTCACTGCCCATGAAGTGCAGTATTATTTGTATGATTCTCTCTATTATCATAACAACAATCAACTGGAGTGAAGTAGACTTCATGTGCAGGAGTGCTAGCTGAACAGATTTGTGGGAAGAACACTTTGCCAGTTGTGAAAGACGTGCACTGGCATTCACTCAGATTGGACATATAATCTTAGCTTTGCTGCTAATTAACTACTTAGTCTTGTCCTTTAGGTCATTATGACTCATTTCCCTTTTATATAGCATGAAGCCATCAAAACATAATAGTCATATGAACAAAGGAGTGAGACATAGAGATACAGCTTTTGGTTTAGAAACCAAGTCAACTGCGTCCTGGTTCCTTACATTTATGAAAGAACTGATCAGGAAATGTGGGTCTTATTTCTATTTTCAAAAATGATGTGCACTCTTTGTAAATTACTTTTATTTTTTCCCCCAAAACAAACTCATTGATGTCAAGGTGATTCTAATTCATGGCAATTCTATGTGTTAAAAAACAGAACTGCTCCGGAGTTTTCTTGACCATCATCTTTATGTAAGTCTTCCCTGGTGCCACCATGTGAGTTAGTAGTTGAACATAAACCATTAGTGCCACCTACATTTTGACTTTTAAAAAATCTTACATCTGAGGATGTATGTGTGTGTATTTTCTGATTATAGTTCTTTTCCCATATTTCAGTTATAAAACCTTTTGTTTCTAATGTCTTTGAATGTATGCTGTTAATCTTTGTCTTTGTATTTTTTGTGTGTGTGTCAGAATAGAACTGTTTTTTTTTTATTATTATAGTATTTACAGTGGGTGATTTTAAAAATCGATTGCCAGTTCTTTCTTCTAGACACCCCTGACTAGACTAGGATCTCTAAGCTTTCAGTTAACAGGCAGGAACATTAAGGGCTTGAGCCACCCAGGGACCGATTTATTCCCACAAGAAACATTTACTTAGGGGCTGTTGCTTCTAATTCCTGAGCTATGATTGTATTTACACTCAATAATAACTAGCACTTATCTAACATTTAGAATGTCAAAGGCCCTCTTTGAAACAGTGATTTGCTTTTCCTATGGCCAAATGAGCTATGAAATTTACATTTAAAAAAAGCGGTGAGAGTGGAGAAACCAGGGAGGGAAAGGGGGTCTAAAGGGGGAATTGATCACAGGGATCCACATGCAACCTCCTCTCTGGCGGATGGGCATTATTGTGATGAATTTTTGAGCCCCAATAAATTGATTTAAAAAAAAAAAAGAAATGTTCCATGACACCTGTTAGCTTATTTTCTTCAGAAAGATTGCAAATACACATTTCCCCATTTGTCATTTACATTTGGAAACAAATGCTTCATTTGTTTCTAATACATCAATGCTGTTGAGGTCCCATACAAAACCAATCCAATGTCTTTCCACATGATCTCTACAATTTCCTGAATACTGCCAATATTTTCCTCAAGTTGTTACAGTGGAAACAACACATTTAAAGATGTATGAAGAAGATGGGCTTGAATAAGATTAAAGTTGTTAATACAAGTTAAAGCATAGAATAGTAGTAGAAAGCACATGTGTGTGTGTGTGTGTGTGTGTGTGTGTGTGTGTTTATGCCAGATTCTAAATGGTTTAGGCTTTGTTGTCTCTGACCTACATTAGTCTTTATTTATGCTAATTTGTTTCTTAACTTTTAAACATTCTTTTTGAAAAAAATCACTTTATTGCGGCTCATACAACTCTTGTCACAATCCACACATGCATCAATTGTGCACAGCGCACTTATACATTTGTTGCCCCCATCATTCTCAGGGTTCGCTTTCCGCTTGGGTTCCTGGAATCAGCTCCTCATTTTCCTTTTTCCCCTCCTCCTCCCTCCCCGCTCCCTCCTCCCTCATGAACCCTTGATAATTTATAAATTATTATTTTATCTTATCTTACACTGCCCAGCGTCTCCCTTCACCCACTTCTCCTCTGCCCATCCCCCAGAGAGGAGGTTGCGTGTGGATCTCTTTGTATTTTTATTGAATTGATTTTTTATGGCATTAATTGTGTTCTTTGTGAGCAATTGCATATTTTTATGTCTTGTATGTCCTTTTTAACTGTTGAGTTTCATTCCTTTATTGTGTGGGTGTGTTCTATGTGGTAACATATTTGTGGAAGACTCTCCATTTTATCTTCACTTGTTTCTTGTTTCTTTTCTGTAAGTACCAATGTTTTTGGTTTATCTTGCTGAGACCACCAACTTATGGGTTCTAAATATCCTTCTGACTTTTTCAGAAAAAAAAAGAGTAAAAGTTAACTTCTTACCCTCATTCTGTGCGACAATGATAGCCTTTTCAAAGGCTGCAATTGATTAATTCACTGACTTGCTGGCATTGCTTGCTTTTTCAATATTCAGACTTCCTTGATTGCATGTGCTGAGCCTGGGCTTGAACTCACCATGCAGCAGTTCTACAGTGTGGAATCCGTAGTCTCCTTCCTACAGACCTACTCTGTTCTAGGTGCATTTCCTCCAGAAATCTGTCCTTGGAGTTAATGATAAAGTGGCAAGATCTAATTTTTTCCCAATATTTGGTAGAAATTTATTTAATGTACAACCGATATATTTAAATTCAATCTGACACAGATTATCTATTTTGGGAATTTGTTGTTGTTGTTTTTTAAAACAGGACACAAAACACTGCACAATCTTGCAATTCTTTCAGTGTTCTTCCAGTCTCCTTCCAGACATCCCTCCACCTCCCCTTAGGCATTTTAGCATCACCTGGCACAATGAGTTTCTTCTTGTTCCATGTTCTAATTCCTCCTTTATTGCCTAAAGGACAATGCAAACCCCTTGCTGTTTTGTCAAGTGTGGCTTGCACTATGCAGTGGAATTTCTCCATAAGGTTTTCTTGTCAACAGTTTTTAAGGAAGCAGAACGCCTGGCCTTCCTTCCGCAGTGATACTCAGTGAGTTTCAACAGCCCCAATCTGTCGGTTCGTAGGCCCATCATGCTGTTTGCATCACCCAATGTTTCTCTATGTTGACTACTGGGCATTATGTATTTGGTGGGAAACAAGCAGATAAAACAAGAGATCACCAATATTAAAAGGTGGCAAGATTAACAAAAGAGGAATAGGGAGTTATTACTTACAGGGGCACTGATTTCCTGTTTGGAGTGATGAAACTTTTAGAAATAGACCACGGTGTTGACTGTACAAATGGTGACCATAACTAATGTCAGTAAACTCTACACACACACACACACACACACACATGTACTTGTCCGATACATGACCTTTTAACATATATGTGTCTGCAGAGAGAGAGAGAGACACAGAGAGAAAGACAGAGAAGAGCGAGAATAGGAGCTGTGATGGTGTGATGGGTTACACGTTTGGCTACTAACCAACTACAAGGTCAGAAGTTCAAAACCACCAGCAGCTTTCTGGAAGAAAGAAGAGGCTTCTATGCCCATGAAGAGTACAGTCTCAGACTCCCACAGGGCAACTCCATTCTGTCCCATGGAGTCCCTGTGAGTCAGGGTTGCCACCCTGGCAGTGAGGGAGGGAGGGAGGGAATGAGAGGGAAGAGGTTGAAACTGGCTCCCTGAGCTTTTGCTCTGTGTGCTAGTTGGAAAATAATAATATAGAGATGGAATCTTATCTTTTCATGCTCTCATTTATTTATTTTTAAATTGGAGGCTAATAGGAAGTGGAAAAGTTTGGTGATCTTCTGTAGTGTTCTGATTCAGAATATAAAAGTCTGGTGGATATCTTAGAATATATTTCTTAACCTATCATCCTGATAATGCATTAAATGAAAGTGGATGCTAACAGAATGACAAATGGTTTCCTTTTATATTCAGGTTACTATGCAGGTTTTAGTTGTAGACATTTTAGTTCTTCTGTATATTTTCCTGCATACAGAGTACCTACGCATGCCTACATGTTAATCAAAGATGTTTTGAAGCTTTGCTGAAATTAAAGTCACCACTCCTGATTGCTAGTTCTATATGCCCATATTTTCACGAGCTTTTTGTGACATTTATTAGGTTGGGCTGTAAAATTAGAGAGTATATTGAGCAATACATAAAGAAGCATTTTCATGGGGAAATGCAAAGTCACAGCAATAAAGAATCCAGAGTCTCAACGTTTATATTAGTCTATTTCTGGGTTCTTAAAACAAAATATACAGTGCCAGCTCTGTGATGGGAATTAGGAAAAATCCTTATTAAAACTTTCAAGAGGTGATTTTCCTATTTTCAAATATTTACAGCATGTCCTAAAACCAATTACAAATAAATATTTAAATATACTAGACAAAAAACACTGGGTTTGAAATAAATATTTCAGTTCTGCTACCAGCTATTTCCTGATACCGAACATGAATTATATATCATGGAGCTTTAAGGAATCTTAAAAATCAATTATCTCAATTTTATGTATTACAAGATATATCTTTTTTAAACATGGTAATTTCATAATTATGTATTGCTGAACGACAAATAATATGATAGCTAATTCATGATGCTTGTGCTGCTTTTGCCAATAACCACTGCAGTGTAGTTTCCTAGTCACACTGCCCAGACATCTTCAAGCCTTAGTATATGTAATTTACCTTCCCAACTACAAGAATGTAACACTGGGTACACATTGTCAAACTATAATTTAGAGATTTTTATCTTCCTTCATTGGGTTCAATCTCCCTCAGATTGCTAAATGGAGAAATTTCTTATCATTTCTATAGACTGAGGATATAAAACACTGCAGCCACGTAGTGTGAGCTTCCATTATATAATAAATTACTAAGATTACCGGTATAATGTTAGACAGTCATGTCAAATGTTAGAACATAATGAAAGAACATAATGCCCTGGCTCAACCATTCTATGGACCAACGATCCACTGTTGTTCTTCCCAAACTGATAAGCGTTTGATCCAGGCTCGGTCCTGGTTCTGGTTTCCCGCTGTGCACTAGAAAACCACTGCTGCCTGGGTCACTTAGGGTTACTTCCAGCTTCCAACTTTTAGCCTCAAGATCACAAAGTGGCTATTCCAAGTCTGACAGTCCACCCACAAAAGGACAATTCCAAGTCGACTGTCCACCCATAAAAGGACAATAAGAAGAGGTGATTTTTTGGATGAAAGAAGAGCTTCCTTGGAATAAGTCACTCATGTCTATTAACCATAAATATATCATGTGAACACTCCTATTTGCCAGAGACTCCAGAGCCAAGTATTTTTATCCCCCACCCGCAACCCCAGCGAGGAAGACAGTGATATTTTAAGCCAGACCAAACTGCCTAGAGAAAATGAATGATTAGATACTAATTGGCAGTATATACCTCATGTAAACTTGTATTACTATTGTATGAGTGATTGTTCTTAGCAATTATCAAGGGTAGATAAGAGGAGACATTATTATTTCTGTTCAAGTATTGCAATTATTTTTAAATTTTTTATTTTAACACAATGTTTACCTTTAAATTTAAATTACTAGTAATAATCGTATTGATCACATTTCATATATCATCAGTTTATAAATGATATTCTACAATGATTGGAGTTTTCCATCCTTATGAAATAATCACACACTTTCATGCCACATGAGTGGTACTTTATCAACATAGTCATGTCAATTCATTAAAATAATATTTACCACTCAGTGGGAATTATGATATTTTCTTAGAAAAGTATTTTTCAAATGAAAACAGATCCAACAAAAATATTATAGAGACATTTGGATACAATTTATAATTAAAGGAAAAATGCACTTCTTTAGAACTATCTTCCTATAATAAACAAATTATTTTTTAAATAAATAATAAATGTTGATGGTGGCATATTATTTAGGAAGTGTATGAACTGAAATCATTCCATGTTTTCAATGAGTACACATTTATATATAAATAGTCGAGTACCATTTGAAAATATATTAGTTTTCCCCAGTGGAATTTGAAATGCCTAATTAGAATTTATAGTTAAAAATGTGAGATAAATGTACCCAAGGGTTTTAAAACAAATGTCCTTAATACATTAAAAATCAAAGAAACACGGAGAAAGATATTTCAAAGGACAACTTCCATTAGCTCTGATTTTAAATATTTTTTTTAAGTTCTGTTCATTTTGTTCTTATGAGATCATGTATTCAGTCCGCTCTCAAAAATGTAGCAGTTAAGAGCTCCCTGCAAAAGGAACACAAGTAGAAATCATTCGACATAAATTTACATTTATGGTAAAGAAAAAGTTCTACAATGAATTCTATTCTTGGCCAGGGTCTGATGCATAACATTATGGTGCATAACTATGACTATAATGTACAATGACCTATGAATTATGGATGTGTAATATTTTTTATAGAAAAAAATCCTAACTTTGGTAAAGAAGAATATAATTGACCCACCCCACCCCTCAATTCAACTTATTTATCTATTTGATGTGTTTTTCCAGCACTTTCCTCAATTGTCATCATGGAAAATAGTTATCTAATCCTGAAATCTTAATTCCTGTGATTAAGTTCTCTTTCTAGACCTATTCCAATTGCCTTTCATAATGCTCATATTATTTTTCTTGTTATCTTTCACTGCTACCTTCTGGAACTTTTTGCCTGCCCAGGATTGTCTATGGAGTGCTAAAGCTGGTATTTTATTCCACATATGACCTGGATTATGAAAAAAGTACTTATACTACATAACACTTTAACCCAGGCCTGTATTAGTTGATTGATTATCTCTTAACTTCTACTGATGTAACTACATACTGCCTATAAACACAGATCTTCCTTGTTTAAATAATATACATCTATTTAAGTCCTGTCTCCATTTGCAACTTCACTGCACTGGGCTGAGTCATATTTAATCATTGTACCACACTTAGCAGCCTATTGGCATATTAAGTTACCTCTGCTTCCCAATTTTATTAAAAAATTGACTATTCACATACAGTTCCTTGTAATCGGTTCCCTCTTTCCAACCCACTCTCCCTCTACCCTCCCAGTATCACCACTCACACCACTGGTCCTGTAGGG
>NW_022103898.1:38555464-38559204 GCF_000313985.2 Echinops telfairi | reverse complement strand
AAATAATAATTTACAAATTATAAGGGCTCATGACAGAGGGGGGAGCAAGGACGGAGGGGGGGGGAAATGAGGACCTAATGCCGGGGGCTTAACTGGAGAGGAAATGTTTTGAGAATGATGAGGGCAATGAATGTACAAATGTGCTTTACACAATTGATGTATGTATGCATTGTGATAAAAATTGTATGAGCACCTAATAAAATGATTAAAAAAATAAATAACTAAATAAATAAAAGATCTGAGACCACAAAAAGAAATTGACTATTCAACAGAAAATCAAGTGACAATAACCTTATTCTGCATCTTTTCTTATCAATTATTTCCTCTTTATTTCTTTTCTTTAATTTTATTTTTATGGATAGATTTATTAGTAATAAAATTTCTATGTTTTCTGTTTAGCATCCACACTCATCTATTTCAAAGGAAAAAAATACCTTCTGTCTCTCATAATTCATTTATCTTACATGATACATGCTGTGAATAGATAACCAGTAACTTCTTTAAGATTTAAAGTTGTTTCATACAGTGCACAAAACAGGGCAGAGAATGAGTTTTAGTTTACTAAAATAATTTTAATGAAGGTGCTCATAGACCAACCTTGGGCACATCAAATCATTAATCACAGAGGTAATAACAGAATAGAAGCAACTGTGGTAATTTTTACCAACATTTATAGATTTGTACTTACATTGATAAACTTCAATGGCCAATAGCTAAGAAGAAAAATAAGTTAAATGAATGTAATCTACATAGCGACATTTCTTAACACAAGCAAAGTGTTTAAGAACGCAAACATAGAAGTCACGGTACACAATTAGATCATAGCCTCTTTTTCTAAGTAGGGGTTTTTTGGTAGAACTGCATCCTCTATATTACTAAAGGTCAAAATTCATATCATTTTGAGTACAATATGAATAGTGTAAGCAATAATATTCTACTGAATGTGAAGGGTGCCTCTAGGCATCACAAATGGTTACTATGTAACTCTTCCATGACTCAGTATTTGAATTTATAGACAAAATATAATAACCACTTATTTTGTCAAATTGCTGCGAGGATTAAACAAAATAATATTTATAAAAAGTTTATTGAAATATATATCTCATGCTGGGAACCCCCTGGTGGAAGGACCAGACGTGCATTGGACTACTAGTCACCTGCTTGGCAGTTCAACACACCAAGCACGAGATTCAAGAGAAACAAGAAACTATCCGCTTCCATAAAGATGAACAGCTTTGGGAAATTCTATATAGGGCCATATAAGTTGGAATTAACTTAATGCAATTACTTTTTAAATGATTTTATAGTATATGTTTAATTGTTAAATAATATTAATAATTGGTTTATTATTTTTTTCAAGTGACCATGCCCCATCAGTAAGATAAATATAAATTATCAAGTTCAATATTTCCTAGATTTCTCCACACCATCTATAAAAGCCAAAATTCACTGCCATTGAATCAATGTCATATCATAGTGACCCTTTAGGACAGGTTAAAACTGTCTCTGTGGGTTTCTAAGACTGTAATTCTTGAGAAGAGTAGAAAGCCTGTCTTTCTCCCCTGGATTGTCTGGTGGTTTAAAACCACTGACTTTGAGGATCACAGCCCAACATGTAGCCACTATGAAACTAGGGTTCAAAAAAAAAGACACTAGGGTTCCATACACCAACTGTAAACTTTTCTTGATCTTCAATTATTCCAAGGTTTCACTGGAGAAGCTTCCCTCCAAATTTCCAATTAACACTAGTCATGAAAGAGACTCAAAGATCAATTATACATACCCTGTTATTACAGTAAATGTAGTACACACCCCTCTCCTCTGTGCTATAAAACTCCCACGTTAGCTATTGCTGTTAGATGTTATAGAGCAGGCTCCTACCCAAGGAGACTTCAGGGCACAATTGCTCAGGCTCATACCATGTTCATGATTGCCGAGTCTACTGAGCATTTCTCACCTCGTGGCAGCCTGTTAACTTCCTTAATAAGCCCTGTCATGTGGAGCCTTGTTTGTGAGTTCTATGTGGCTGTTGCAATGAATTATAGAAGCTAGAGGAAAAGTGGAAATGCTGTTTCCACACATTTGACACAATGCTGAAAGTATGTAAGATAAAGTCTCACCGCCTCATTTCTAAGAAACTGTACTTATTCCAAGACAGACTTGTTGGTTTTCCTGGCAATCTGTAGTATATCCAATATTCTTTGCCAACACCTCAGTTTAAAGGCATTGATTCTTCTTTGGGTTTCTTTCTTTCTTCATTGATCAACTTTCACATGCATATGAAGTGAATGAAAATTCCATGGTCAAGGACATCTTAGTCCTCAAAAATGGCATTCTTGCCCTTTAACATTACAAAGAGGTGTTTTGCCCAAAGCAATCCATGCTGTAATTTTTTTCTTTTTAAAATTGAGATCTACTTCACATGTCATACACTTCCATAGTTGAGTTGTATTTCAAAAGGGTTGTTTGTACATCACCACAATCAGTACCACTGTCCTACCTACTCATGCATTCATTATTGCTCCCCAATTTCCTCCACCTTGTCCCCCCATATCCACCATAAGCTATTTCATCAAATATTGTCTCTATACCTCTGCCCCTTCTGTGCTTCATTAACTTGGAAACCTGCAAAAATCATGAAAACATTAAATACATTTGTTTTTACAAAGAAAAAAAGGAAGGTCCAGCAGCAATATTAAAATAAACCAGAAGGAATAAACCTGTGTCAAGAAAAAGGCAAGAAATATTTAAAACTAGAACACATTTTCCAGAATGAGTCAAGAGGGAGGTCAAGTGACCAGGTACCATATTGTAAACTTGATTATGGAAGAGGGAACTGTGCTATCACATGCTGCAATGTTTTACTTGCTGCTTCGGTGGGCATTGATTTTGTATCCAAGTAAAACTAAATTTTTGACAAACCTCAATCTTTTATTCACTTATCATGAAGATTTCTTTTTTCTTTTCTGTTGAGGTGCACTCCAGACGGAATGCTTTAATCTTCAGTCTTTGATTTTCATCAATAAGTGCTTCAAACCTTCCTCACTTTCAGCAAGCAAGATTGACACCTGTCAATCACAGATTATTAATGAGCCTTTCTTCAATGCTGATGACCCATTCTTCTTCATATCGTCCAGCTTCTTTGATCATTTGCTGTGCACTCAGATTGAATAAGTATGTTAATATCCAAACAGGTAATGTAGACGTTACCTCACAGCTTCCTCTGTATGCTATAAACCCAGTCTTTCTAAAGTAACCCTGAAACTGGATGATATCTGTTAAATTCTGGGCACAAAATGAACAGATTGACAAACAAAATAAAAACGATAAAATGCACTCTTATATGCATTATATTTTTACTTTATATTTTTCAAATATGTTTGTAATTTCTCAAATATTTATTTCTAGGAAATTAAGAATTGTGCTTTTTATTTTTATGTTAAATATGTGATATTGTTAAATACTAAATATGTGATATATAGATATCATAAAAGTTGGGGAGAAAGGCATAGCTGAAATAAATCCTTTTGTTCATCTGCTTTATTTTGCTCAGAAACAAATTAAAAAAAATTTTTGTTTGTTTTACGGTATTTGTTTTTTTAATTTTTTTTAAATCATTTTATTAGGGGCTCATACAACTCTTACCACAATCCATACATGTATCAATTGTGTAAAGCAAATTTGTACATTCATTGCCCTCATCATTCTCAAAACATTTCCTCTCCACTTAAGCCCCCGGC
>NW_022103898.1:38504044-38554370 GCF_000313985.2 Echinops telfairi | reverse complement strand
CTTTGCCTCCCAGCTCTTTCCTCTATTTCCCTTGATTTTCCTCCTGTCCCACTATCATGCTCAGTACCCACTAGGATTTCAGCACTTCCTCTTTGTTACATTACCCTTGATCATGCCCTACCAGGCTCCCCACACCCACCTCACCACCAAATTGGATCACTTGTTGTTCCCTTGTCCCTGGGTTTGTTAACACCACTTCCTTTTCCCCCACCTCCCCCTCTGCCATGTCCCCCCAGAACTGTCGGTACCTTTTACATTAGTTGACAACCCATATATTTTTATTAGTGATTCTTCTGACACCAGCTAAAAACCATTAGTATTTTAACCGTGTTGCATAAATTCTAGAAAGATTCTAAATGGATTGCTGGTACTAATGTTTTAAAATGTTGCTCCAAAATAAAGTGCATAGTTTTAACAAACTTTTCAAATTTGTGCATCATTACTTAGAGTAAAAAGGAAATAAAGAATCATGATCCCAAATTGGTAGTAAGAAAGTTAATGAACCATTTTCCTTCTTAAATTATACTGATAGCACGATTTAAAACTAGTTTAATAGTCTGTGCAGAATATGTGGATACAAAGCCATAAAGCCTATTGTTATAAATTCTATAGCTCAGTGAAATTCATTGAATCAGACATCAAGGGCTTTCAAAACTGGGCTGTTGTCAACGAAAATAAGTAGGTAGTACCTTTACTATTACTTCTCCAAAAGGCTAAAATAGGTATAGAAACCTCGGCTAGATAATTTAAGGAATATATCAAATGTTCAGATCAAGTCATAATAGGTTTATTCTATCTCTATGTCCTAAATATATGCACATTAATACATCTGTTCTTCCAACATAATCTGTGTTGTAAATAACATAAAATAGCAACAATGAAAAATATAGTTTGTAACTAGTTTTTCAATTTATATGTTCTAGAATGACTCAGCACTGGAAAAATAGAGTAGAAAACCAAAAGTAATGAAAGTGTTAATACTACAGACAATTAAACTTGGACAGAGGAAACCATAATGTTTTTTTATATGTACATGGCATTATTTTGATAAAAAAAAACATAGTTACTCATATATCAGACCTGAGAGTTTTATCCAGGAATTAAAAAAAGTCATGTGCCATGACTCCACAGTAACAATTTTCACTTAAAAATCAAGTGGTCTAAATTTCTTTTTGTTTTTTGTCAGGTGGCATCAAGGTGGGGAGGACCCCATGCATGGTGACCCTGTGCACAAGAGAATGAAGCTTGTGCTTCAGTCCTGTGCCATCCTTATAATTGTTCCAATGCCTGAGCCCATTGTTACAGCTGCGCCATCTATCTATCCCCTGGAGAGCCTTCCTGTTTTTTGCTGTCCCTCCACTTTATCAAGCATGCTGTCCTTTTCCAGAGACTGGTCACCCCTGAGAATATGTTCAAATTATTTAAGACACAGTCTTGCTATCTTTGCCTCCAAGGATACCCAGCCACACTTCTTCCAAGCAGATCTGTGTCCTTTAGCAGTCTAAGGTACTTCCATTCTTCTCCAGCACCACAACTCAACGCATTGATTCTTCTTTGGTTTTCCTTATTCAGTGTCCAACTTTCACTTGCCCATGAGGCACTGGAAAATACCATGGCCTAGGTTAGGTGCACCTTAGACCTAAAAGTGACATCCTTGCTTTTCAGTACTGTAAAGAAGTCTTGTACAGCAGATTTACGTAATGCAACATGCTTTTAGTAGTTCTCTTGACTCTCGCATCCACGAGCAATGATTCTGGATACAAGCAAAACTTTGAAAAAATATTTGACAACATCAACCTTTTCTCCATTTATCCTGATGTTACCTATTGGTCCAGTTGTAAGGGTTTTTTTAAAGAGTTAACTTACGTATTTTTTATTGGGAGTGAATACATATCTCATTTCATTTTTCAATCACATCAAGCAGCATTAGACAATTGCTACCACAATCAGTTTCCAAATATTCTTTTCCTTCCTGAGCTCCTTGACACCGTCTTCCTTTTAACCTCTGCCCCACTAGTACCAATGTATCCATCCTCCTCCCTGAAGCCCTTATTCTACTTGCTGTCCCCCTAGGCTCATCAATCCTAGGTTGATTTTGTTCTGTTTTACAATGAGTTATAATCCACACTGAAGGCTGCAATCCTTCATCTTCATCTAAAAGTAACATAAATAATGTTATAAATATTCAATTTATGTTTCCTATTGTATAATCCCATATGCTAGAGATATTGCTGATCAAATGCTAATATTTCAGTGTTGGAAGAAAGACAATTCTTGAGCCCTGAAGAGAAAAGAGAAGAAAACAAGGCAAATTAATGAGTTGATATGTCAAGTTTACTATCAGATATTATAAAGCTCCTATAGAATAACTAGGCACCTAATCATAAAGAACATCACCACTTAAAGCTTTTATTAAAGGTGAATAACATTCTGTTATGCTGAAAAATGGAACACCACCAAACTTCAATTATATGTGCTGTACAGCAAAGAAAACCCTTTTACAAGAGATAATGAAACAAGAAACTCTTTAAAAATACATGAAGGGCAAATGTGTTTTCTTTATGAGCTTCACAAATTTGATGCACGTTCTAATTTCTTTCTGTTGTAGCTTCCAGGTTCCATTGATCTTGCTGCGTAGGAGGACTGCTAAGGGGTTAAGTCTGTTACCAGGAGCTGTATGACAGCATTCATTAAATTGTGCTTTGGGAAACTAACAGCAAGTGAGATGTTTATTTGCCCCTCTGCCAATAACACTTAGATACAGCAAGATGAAAGGCTCCCTTTCACATTAATCACTCTAATTTACTCTTCTTACATCTTCCTTCCATCCTTCCTTTGTTCCTCCCTCCTGCTTCATTTTGCTTTAAGATGTCTTCTACATTTGTAATACATAGAGTAACTATAGAAACAGATATGAAACATGGATGCATTACAATCCTGGATTCATAAAGAAATTCAAGAAAAAAACCCTATCAAGTGGAACTTCAAGAGCAATCATAGCCTATACCCTTTATAGCCATTACTGTCAAGATTGTGACTCCCAGTGAACCTATCACAGCCAATGAGATGCTGTGTTAGTCTGGGTGCATTAGAGAAACAAATTCACAGAAACTCCTATGAATAAGAGAGTTTATATAAAGAGTAAGTGTACATTAAGGACAGGGCAAGATATGACAAAATACCAATTTATAAACTATCAAGGGCTCATGTGGGAGGGGGGAGTGGGGAGGGAGGGGAAAATGAGGACCTAATGTCAGGGGTTTAAATGGAGAGAAAATGTTTTGAGAAATGATGTACAAATACGCTTTACACAATTGATGTGTGTATGGATTGGGATAACAGTTGTATGAGCCCCTAATAAAATGTTTAAAAAAAAAAAAGAAAAGAAAGCATGCAACCCAGTACTGCCCAAGCCCATAAGTCCACCATCACCCATATGTCCGACCCTGATCTACAAATCGCCCAAAACACACACAAATGATGCCTACTGCACGAGGAAAGCTGGATCAGTCAGCATGTAAGCATCTCAGCGCTGGTAGGGACTCCATGCGGTTGCTCCAGCAACCAGGGCTGCATCGGGGTAGTTCCATGCGGCTTCTCCTCAGGGATGTCTTGCAGGAAGTGAGCCTTGCCAGCTGATGCAGGGAAGTAGCTAAGGCAGCTGCACCCTGGTCCGACCATCAGAAAGCAAGAGACCCAAGAACTAGAAAGTCGAGGCTTACCGAGATATTTATCTCTCTACCCTTCAATTAACCCCACATGTGTTTATCAGCCATGTTGGCACAATAAACCTTAACAATTTCAGATGCCTTAAATAATTTCTTTTTCTAATACCAGTAATATGGTTGGTTTGTGTTTTTGTGTTTTTCTACAAGGAGAAAATGTGTTCTTCACACAGAGCATGATTACTAAATGAAAGATCGTTTAGTGTCACTCCTTAAAGTTGATCCTTTTTTCATGATATTTGATTATTTTTTTGTTCATTCTTTCTTAGCTATCATGAATGCACTGTATCTTCATTTGGCAAGTTGCTTTGTTTCAGATTTTTCTTGCATAAACTTATTTTTTTAAATGAGCAACTCCACAGAGTTTTAGGACACCCTATCTGAACATAAAAAGAGCCCAGGTGGCCTAGTGGTATTTGTTGAGCTGCTAAATGCGTGGTCAGCAGTTTGAAACCACCTGCTTCTCTGTGGGAGGGAGACTGGACTTTCTATTTAGAGAGAGTTTGGGAACTCACAAAGGTTGTTCCTCCCTGTCCGATCAGGGACCTAGGAGTTGGCATTGACTCAATGGCAGTGTGTTTGTTTGTTTGGTTGGTTGGTTTTATCTGAGCAGAAGGTATCCGTGCTATGGTCAAAATTCTTCTATGCAAAGATTCACTCTTCTTTACCTTTCTAATATTGTGTCCAAATCTTCTACACACACACACATTACAGGCAGTGCTGTTGCCCTCTGATGTTCCTGGGGGGAAGTTTTCTTTTCACTGCACTCTATTCCCCACCTCCTAGAGGACTCTTTCTCAAAATTGAACACAAGTGTCTGCAGGTTTCCCACCTCTCTGAGATGAACTAACCTAACCATTTGCATTTTCCGTGATATTTTGTTAATGTTACAGAAGCACTAATACTTTGTTTCTGCAGTTATTTACATATGTCTCAAACCTTCTGATATGATATATATGGGATAGATGCTGTATGGTGTCCATTCATTTCTTATAAATACATTTATAATTACTGTTATTTTTATGACGGGTTGAATATATCAAATTATTCATCCGAGTCATCCCTCTACCTTTGCCCAAAAGTGTGAACAACTGATTCTACCATCTAACGATTTCAACATTTGTTTACTGAGTGCCCATGGTATGCCAGTCAATATGTTGTATGCATAGCAGCAAACAAGACAGAATCGCTCTCCTCAAGGAATTTTGAAATGAGTGAAGATATTTTCTATGTTTGGGATAATTCTATTTTTAAACCTGAAAACAAATTACACTACAACATTGAATTTAATATTCTGCATAACTGCATAACTAGTAGGAGTACATTTGGGAAAACAAACAAATCAATTTTATTTTGCTGCATATTTGTCACTTAAATGAGTTAATTATCAAAACCAAACATTTACTTTTTCTTCGTTTAATACATTTACATAAAACAACGGGGCATTATTTTCCTTTTTATTGTGATGAATTTCTAGTAAAGTTGTTTATTTTTGTGGTATTTCTAGTTCACTTTGGTTTTGTTCTGTTTATTAATTTTTATTAGACGAACAAATAAGTTTCATTAAATTGAAAATAAAACTGCTTGTTAAAGGATATTATTAAATAAATTATTGGGTAACTTTGGGGGCATTAGTAGCGCTAATCGGAGCGCTAATTACTGCACTCTGAGTCTTTCCATGGAATAGTGATTGCCTGGTTATCTTTGGATTTCCTGAAATATGGGGTTGCTGTTAGGTGCTGACCCGTGTACTCAACTCAACACTCACTGTCGTGGGGTCACTGCCCCTGTGGGGTTCAGACACTGTGGCTTCTTACCGGAGTAGGAAGTCCCAACTGTTAGCCCTGCGCGCATTACAACAACAACCACAACAAACCAGCCCAGATCTGCGCCGCCATCACAATGTATTTGAATGCACAGCATGTTTGAGCAGCCAAGGATCCCTCTCGATCTTGTGAGGAGTCTTCTTGTTCATTGACTTTCTGCTTCCTCGGGGGTCAGTCATTCAGCTATGTCCAAGGCACTCCCTTCAAAGAAGATTTCTGGCTGTATTTCTTCCAACACTGATCTGTTCATTATTCTGCTAGTTCAGGGTATATTCTAAAACCATAATTAAAAGGCTACAAGTCTTCTTCAGTCTATCTAATGCCCATATTTCTTACCCATATGAGACAATATAAAATACTGTGGATTGCGTCAAGTGCACCTGATTCTTCAAAGTCTATCTTTGCTTTTTTAACACTTCCAAGAGATCTTTTCCTGAAGTTTCCTACTGTATAATATACCCTTTGGTTTCCTAACTGCCGCTTCCATGGCTACTGACTGTGTATGTGTTCAAGAGAAATATAATTCTTCACAACTTCAATTTTTCTTCACTTTCATGGTGTTGCTTATTGGTCCAGCTGTTAGGATCTTTGTTTTCTTTGATGTTGAAGTGTAATTCACATGAAAGGCTGTATTCTTTTATCTTCATCAGTAAAAGCTTCATGTCCCTTTCACATGCAACCATCAAAATTGTAACATCTGTGTACAGGTATTAATTAAACTTCCTCTACTTCTGATGCCATTTTTTTCCTCATCTAGTCCAACTTATTGGATTTTTGCTAAGAATATAGATTGAATAAGTATGGTAAAAGAATACAACCATGATGACCAATAAATATCAAGTATTTATTGATTTTAAATACTTCCTATCCCCTGGCCTGTTTGAACAACTGTTTCATGCTCTATGTACAGGTTCTGCATAAGCACAATCATGTCTTCTGGAATGGTCACTCCTTGAGATGGTACACATCATTTGTTATGATCCACACAGCCAAATGCTTTTGCATAATCAACAAAACTTAGGTTAACATCTTCCTTGTATTCTCTACTTTCAGCCAAGAACCCTCTGATATCAGCAGTGATGTCCCATACTTCATGGGGTTATTTTTCTGAATGCTGGTTGTATTTTTGGCAATTCCTTGTCAGTGTATTGATTGCTGAAATATGTCTGTAAATAAGACTTTTCAGAAAGGGTGTAGACACTCTAAGCCTTTGTATTCTCAAAATATTAACATTGTGCTATCATTTGACAGGTAGTTTAGCCAGCAATGAAATTCAATGGTTAAAACAATTTCTAATAAAACAGTAAAGGCATTTCTGATTTTTTTCAACAATTTTCCTGTGGCTAAATATGGTGCTCTTTTCCACCATACGTATCTAAATTTCAGCGAAATCTCTCACATGTTCTAAACACTAGGAGAGAAACAATATGTTTTTTTTTTCTTTCCTCACTGTACTTATCATGCTATTTCTATTAGAATACATGTTCAAAATACGGGTATTAATACTTTAGATTTATATTATTATATCTAAAGAGCCTTGGTGGCATAGTGGGCTCTGAACTGCTAACCACAAGGTCAATGGTTCAACTCCACCACCTTCTCTGCGGTAGAAAGATGAGACTTTCCATACCTATTAAGATTTAGAGCTTGGAAATGCAAAGGGAAAGTTCCACCCTGCCTTACAGGGTCACTCTGTGTTGGGATAGACTCAAAGACAGTGTGCTAGGGGTTCTCTTTAGGTTTTATTATGACTGCTATTTTATATTAATGTATAAGCAACTATAAGTTTTTCCCCATTCTCTCTTCTGTATGAAAATACTATTCACTGAAAAGGCTTGTATTCATTCTTCATCTTGCTTACATATGCAATCCAATTGCTTTAATTAAATATATATATATTTAGTACCTTCAGTATGTCAGGCATGGTAAAAAGATGAAGCTTGCTACTACTACACAAAGCTACAGTCTCAAGTACCTCTCGGGGCGGTCCTACCCTGCCTTACAGGGTGACTGTAAGTTGGAATCAATTTAATGGGAGTGAGTTTCATTTATTGGTATGCCAGGCATGATTCTGAAGGCTAAGGATAAGGAAGTGAAAAACAGAAGCCAATGACTACAATAATTTTATTCCCAATAATATCTTAGTCATTGTGTTAGTCTGGGTACTTTAGAGAAAAAAATCCACAGAAATTCATCTGTGCAACAGAGTTTTATATAAAGGGTAAGTACACACAAGAAAACATCCCAACCCAGTGCTGTCCAACCCCACAAGTCCAACATTAATCCATATGTCAGACACCAATACACAAAGTCCTCCTCCATCTCACAAAACAGACGCAATGATGCCGACTGCAGGAGGAAAGCCGAATCAGTGAATGTTAAGCATCTCAGCACTGGCAGGGGTCTCCACACGGTTGATCCAGCACCCAGGGCTGCATCGGGGTAGGTCCATGCAGCTTCTCCTCGGGGATGTCTTGCAGGAAGTGAGCCTTGCCAGCTAAAGCAGGGAACTGGCTAAGGCAGCTGCACCCTGATCCGACCATCAGAAAGTAAGAGACCAGAGAACTAGAAAGACAAAGCTCACCGAGATATTTATCTCTCTGCCCTTCAATTAACCCCACATGTGTTTATCGGCCAGGTTGGCACAGTAAACTACCTCAGCCATCATGACACTTGAGTATCTTAAATTATAGATCTTGATATCCACTATAATCTCTTTCTGGCAGTACTGTAATCACTCCCCTGTATACTTACTCTGGTATCCAGCTTTAAAAAATCTTCAAATCCTACTCAAGTATCTTTTTGCTGTTAGCTGTTATCAAGTTGCCCCATGACTCATGGGGACTGATGTAAAATGGGCTGCTGGTGATCCATACGGGTTTTTTTTTAAATGATTTTTTTGGGGGCTCATACAACTCTTATCACAATCCATACATACATCAATTTTATAAAGGACATTAGTACATTCATTACCCTCATCATTCTCAAAACATTTGCTCTCCACGTAAGACCCTGGAATCAGCTCCTCATTTGCCCCACTTCCTCCCCTCTCCCCCCGCTCTCATGAACCCTTGATAATTTATAAATTATTATTTTGTCATATCTTACACTGTCTAACGTCTCCCTTCACCCACTTTTCTGTTGTCTGTCCCACAGGGAAGGGGTTATATATAGATCCTTAATTGGTTCCCCCTCTTTATCCCACCATCCTTCCACCCTCCCAGTATCACCACTCTCACCACTGGCCCTGAAGGGATCATCGGTGCTGGATTCCCTGTGTTTCCCTCATATTTGTACCAGTGTACATCCTCTGGTCTAGCCAGGTTTAAGTAGATGGCCAAGCCACTCCTCCTCACCTATCTTGTCCTAGAACTTCCACTGAAACTTTTGCAGTATTATAGCCATATGCAAACCCCCAGTAAAAGCTGACTGGTGGAAATGCCTGAAGTGTATTGATTAAGAAACAACCCAGATCCCTCACATGGAAGATGACAATTTTCACAGGTGCACTTCTGTGCTCCCACAACTCATTCATATGACCGTGCTATCACTATTCTTCCTCCACTTCCCCGCCTCCAATATGTATCTGTTGCTTTTTTGTTACTTGGCATTGATGAGTTCCACTCACGACAATTTTAGGCATACCAGGTATTGCCTGCTCCTGTGCCATCTTCAGCATCATTGAGGTGTTTGACATGCCTTGTTGGGACTATTGTGTCAAGCTATCTCACTGAGGTATTTTCTCATTTTGGTTGGCCTTCTTTTTACTGAACATGCTATGTTTTTAGAGCTTTGGGCTTTTTCTAATGATGTGAAACCTCTCCACTAACTCACAGCGACCAGCAGTTTCACGGGTTAGGGTTTGGCTATTAACCCCGCAGCCGTTCTGCAGAAGAAGCACGCCTTCTTCTACTCCCACATTGATTCATAGTCTCTGAAACCCACAGAGGTGCTTCCAACCACTCCTTAAGATCAAGATGAGTATGGTACATAGAGGTGCTAAATAAATATTTGTTACACGAATGAATAAAAAATAAGAACAACGGTGATCCATCTAACAAAAAGCATGGTAATAATTTCTATGTCTGCATTTACTTATTTTATCTCAATTTAAACTGAGATTTAGTGAAGATCAGTACTTGTAACATGTTACATTAAAGAACAAACAAAAAACAAAAGACTGGCAGCATGTGAATTCCACCTTGTGGAGCCCATGTAGGGCCGAGTAGAACAGTCAACAGGGTCTTCCAGGTGACAGAGCAGACTGTCTTTCCCCTGTAAGTTAGCAGCCCAGGCTCCTCATGAAGAAGGAAGTCTGGAATTGAACCCAGCACTATTTACTCCCAAGCTATCCCTCCCCTGGTCACCAGTCTTAGAGTTTCCACATCAGGAGTAGTCTTGCATAAGAAATGGTAAAGGAGATAGAAATGATTTTATAGCATTATGACAGCCTTTCTCTATGAATCCTATATTTCATAAAGGGACATGCAAGCAGAGGCCCATGAACAGATTTACATCAATTTTAATGGCCGACACATTCTTCTTGCTGACTATAAAGAGAGGGAATGGGTAATACTTCCACTCCCGTCCCTGACTGAACTATGAACCAGGCAAAGTGCTAGTTCCATGAATATTTAACTTTTCAGGCCCTACAGTAAAGGACCTTTTAAAAATCAGTTTGCTTCCAAAACCTTTCTGCTTTTCCCCCACAGGACTTTTCGCTGTCTTCTTCTCACCGCCCACTTCTAGGTCAAACATCTCTCTTAGTCGCTTTTGCGTCTGCCTACACCATTTCACTCAGTCCGCCCACCTGCTTGCCTAAGGCATCCTTGCATTTGAAACAAGTGCATCTTCCCTGCCTGCCTGAGTAAGTTCCTTTAGAGAGTTCTAGGTACCATGCATAAATAGACATATTAGGCAAACTTACTCTAAAATATGGAAAGTTTCTTTTTTCCAATTAGTGTAAGTCCACTATTCTACACACATTCTTCAAATGAAAGCACTTATTCCTTGAGCCTAAACAATGGATTATTAAACTCCCTGTACATAATTTGATTTAAGCCTGGCTTGAAGTGTACTCTTTACCCTTTGTTTCAGAATACTTTTTTTACATTTTCATGTTTGTCAGCTTTAAGAATTCTCTTTTGTTATTGTCTTAGTGGCTAGTTATGTATAAGAACTCAAATTTTAACTATATTACTTTATTTTTTAATTTTTAAAGATACTTTAATATTTTTATTAAAGATACCATCTGTAAAACATTTTATACATTGGCCAATTAATTCATTTACTCATACAGTTCATATGCTTTCAATCAAGTAATTTTATATTTCAAAGAAATAAAGATGTTTGTACATATATTTTAAAATGTAATGCCAGACAACTGACATCATTTCAAGAACTCTGCTCAGATTTCTTTTTCTTCTCTTTTTTAAATTCTCAATTGCCAATTTCTCCTGTACAGGTGTCTGATATCCAATTTACATTTCTAGGAACTTTTTTTCCTAAAGACTAATCTATAAAGGTTTTGCAAATACAATTTATTTTCACTTGAATCCATGCACCGTTCTTGCTAAATGTACCATCATCATTTTTAGGACACTATATTTGTACAGATAACTTATTTATTTACAACTTTTCTTGTTCCAAAGAACAAGTGCTATTATTAAGTTGAATTGAAAGTGTCATTTTTGGGAATTGTACTGAAAGATATTTGCTGCAAAAGTCTGAAGTCAATCTGGTGGAGAAAAAAGAAATAGGAGGTTATTTCCAACATGATTTAACAAATATAAGGTGATATGTACTGGTTGATATATGTGGGCAGAAGAAAGTTGAACACATCCATTAATATATATGAAAAAATACAATATAAAAAGAAAACTGGTGAAAAGTAACTATACAATGTGTATGACCTGCTCAAGGTGTGAGCTTAGGGGAAAAAGAAGACCCAAATCCATTTGCAGGATTTCCCCATGGATGTCCAGTCCTGCCGCATCCTCACAATGATCCCTGTGCTTGAGCCCATTGTTGCAGCCACTGTGTCCATCCATGTTGTTCGGGGTCTTTGTTTTTGCATTGCCTCTCTACTTCAGCAAGCGTGGTGTCCATTCCCCAGGGCTCTCCTGACGTGTCCAAAGTAAGGGAGCCTTCTAGCTGTACTTCTTCCAAGATGAATTTGTTTGTTTCTTCGGCAGTTCATGATCCTTTTGATATTCTTTGCCAGCACCATAGTTAGGTGAAAATTTAACAACTTGTCACGTGTTTTCTCTTTTGACCCATTTTAAATTTGTTCTAGCCCTTATATTTTCTGTTTTCTTTTGGATTAATGATTTTCTGAGTGTGTTATTCTGTCTTTGGTATGAGTTTCTTCAAGAGATCCAGGAGAGGGAGATCTATAGCAACAGTACCGAGATTAATAATTTTTTAGGTTAATGACAGCAAGTGGGGAAAATGGGAAGCTAATGAGTACAAGAATGAAGAAAATATTCTAAAATTGATTGTGGTGATAATTGAAAAACTCATTTTAATATATTTAAACAATTGAATTATGTGATATGTAAATTATATGTCAATAAAATTGTTAAAATTAATTTTTTCAAATTAGAGGAGGTTGCTTTAATAAATTGTTTAATTAAACTAAGCTTTTTCAAGAACACCTTATAAATATGCATATATCCCTAAATGATATTTACAAGAATGTTTTAAGCATTTTGCATAATATCTCCATCTTGGAACCAAGCCAACATCCATTAAGATTGATGTTGAAGTTCGTTCTCATGACTTGACTACTATTCATGATGACCTCATATGTAACAACAAGTGATGACGTAAAGTCTACACCATCAAGAGTGGTGTGGCTACGATAGAGGGACTTGAAACGAATCAGGCTCACATTAGACACTTTTGGGGATAATCCAAAGCTGGAAATACACAGACTAAGGTCCCGTAGGGATAGGTGAATGTCAACCTGGGCATGGACATGATGTCACACATGTGCTTAAACTCAGCCAGTAAGATAGGCCAATAACCTCAACCAAGCCACCTCACCCCACCCCCACCACTAAGTAGAGATAGGAAGAGCTCAATAGCAGAGAAGAGGGCAGGCCTCTCTCTCTCAGGTCAGAGGGCAGGATTTCTTCTGGGTGTGCAGAGGGCACTCCCACGCCCTCTCAGGGTTTGCACTCCCTCTTCTGCCCTTTTCAGCTCCAGCACTCCTTTTTCCACGTGGTTTTTGAGTTCCCCTAAAGCAGCCATTTTCAGTCATAAACTCTCCCATGTCCCCTCCTCACCATGTGGCCTTGCACACTTTCCAGAATTAGCAAGTACTGTCTGAGGGTGTATTTCCCAAAACTTCCCTTTCCCTCATACAATTTACTTCAATTACGAAAGTGCTTCTGCTGCAGGAATTAATTCAGCATTGAGAAGCAAGAACCAGGGAAAACCATTCGAGAAACCTAACCCGAGGGTCTGACTTGAGTACAGATGGTGAGGACGGGTCTGGGGAAGAGGGATGCCCTCCGTTATGCTCCCTAGTAAGGTAGTGAGATGAACCTCGCCCTCATTCTGTCTCAGAAACCCCTAGCAACTCCCTCCCCAGTGGGACCCTAGCCACCAGTAGAAAGGCTAGGATTTAGAACACCTTGCAAAATGGGGAATACTGATAGCATTCCAGAACTGCCAACCCAAAGCCCAGCCAAGGTGATGCATCACCTTGATCATTACATTGTGAGAGACAGAGCAAGGGAATTCCTTGGCCTGATGCTCTTTCCACCCAGTCTGACCACTTGCAAAAAGGAGCTAAGCCCACAAAGCAGGGCACTCGGAAGTCAGAGACTTTCCCGAATCAGGGCAGGGGTAGTAAGAAACACAGGTGACCTGGAAACACGCTGTGCCTTATCAACACACGGAATCAAGCACCGCCTAGAGCCGAGGCAGAGCGGAGTTAGACTAAATACGGACTGAAAAACTGGGGACCTTAATTTTGAGAAATTCCCTCCTATTCCCAGGAAAACAGTAAACACTCCTCCCCATAGTTCACATACCTGCTTTAGAAGGAAAAAAGAACACTTGTTTTGTGATGCCCGGGGGTCTCCTCCATTCTTCAGGGGACAGTTCGTTCTTTGAAATGGACTTACTTTCATTTTGAGTAAATGCTGAGTGAAAAATAAAATAGTGCAGATAAGTGGATTGTACTTTTCTTTTTAGAGAATTAGACTAGTAAAAACTACCTTATTGAAAATGCTGCTTCGGGGAGCCAATAAAAAAAATGAGTTAAATTATCCAGTTAAATCACACGTCTGATTCCAATTATATAAAGGCCAAAAATGTATACCTAGAAAAACACATGAAAGTCGTTCTTTTAGAAGTCATGATCTAGGTCATTCTGATGGAGGGGCAGCAGGAGCTAAAAGTGTGCACCCTGGGGTTCCAGTGTGTTCCTTACCTTCTGTCTTACATCTGGGTGATGATCATGCAGATAAAGTCACCGGGTGAAAATTCATTAAGCTGTACTTTTGATTTGTGTATTTTTTATGCATGAAATAAAATTCAAAAGAGCTTGTATATTAAAGTCTCTTGCTGAAATGTCTACCAATGTCATGTGTATTGTTATCCCAGAAAAAATTGAAATGTTCAGGACTTTTAAATATACAGCCTTTAAAGTAGGTTTACCAATCTCTTTATTGTCAAAATTAGGGCTACTTGTCACCTTCAACCACATTCTCTTCCTCAATTTACTCCCTGTTCAAGATAATCATACATTCATTGATCAAATACTTTCTCTCTGAGTAATGAATTATCTAGCAAGATTAATTCAAATACTCTTTAGTGGACAATTTTCTCAGGTACTTATTTTATTTTGTTGTAGTTAAAATGGGTAAATATTTTAACTCATGTGTTTTTATTGGAGCCTATTTTTTGTTTCATCAAGTACCGTCTTCCTATGACAAACAGTTTTGCAACGTGAAGTTTGAAATAATTTGTCTCAATGTTTATTAACAGTTGTTCTTGTTGTTAAAGACCATTGAATTGGTCATGACCCATAGCAACCCTATGCCCACCAGAAGGAAATGCGGCCCAGCCCTGTGCCCTCCTTATAATTGTTCTTTTGCCTGAGCCTATTAATGTAGCCAGGGTGTCATCTCAGCTAATTGAGGGCCATCCTCTTTTTTGCTGCCCCTCCATTTTACCAAGCATGATGTCCTTCTCCAGGGACTGGTCACTCATGTCCAAAGTACGTCAGACAGTCTTTCCATCCTTGCTTCTAAGGAGCACCCTGTAGATTTTTAACATTATTTCATTCGTTTACAAAATATAAATTTATCAAATTAAAAATAGTATTGAATGCAGTTAAAAGAGACTTTTATGAGATAAGACTTTCTAAAGTCTAATAAAAAGATTAAGTCTTTAACATGGTGGAAACTTAATCATGCTCTTTGTTTATTTCCTCCACTTTATTTTTAGGAATGAATTTTATATTATTTATGTTTGCGTGTTTTATTTCAAAGAACACTAATTCATTGAAATCTTCAAAAGTTAAAGTTGCTGGCTACTTTATTAGTTAAGGATATTAATCAAAGGTTTTAAAGGAATTTTAATAAAGTATAAAGCCTTTAGAGGACAGATTTGTTTTTTAAGGGAAAAAATCATTGCAGAATATGTAGTTTGATTTACAAGTTAGTTTTGAAGGTCTGGAAAACACTGCAAAGTTGATGTATTATTTTGTATTTGGTGTAATATGTATTGCAAAATAAAGTTACTTTTCCTATGGGTGTATAAAAATCATTTCATATATAAAAACTTAAAAATTCATCTCAACAGATGATCTGCTACAACTATTTTCTACACAATTGTTAACTAGGTGGTTACCACAGCTACTTCCATATACACTTCTATATTTTAGATTTTCTTACTTGGCAAGAACCATTTTTTGCCTTTGTACTTGCTTTACCAATCCTACAATTCACACTTGTTATCACCCTTAGAAATCTCCAAACATTGGTCTTTGCTTTTTCTAATGTGTTGTTTGTTACCCATGGAAACATAGAACAAAGCAACGCTCCAGGTCCTGCACTACCCTCACAACGGTGGTTATGCTTGAGCCATTGTTGTAGCCATGGTGTCAATCATCTGGTTAAGGGGTCTTCCTTTACTTGCTGGTGTTGAGCAGTTCTGCATTGAGCTACTAACTGCAGAGTCAGCAGTTTGAAACAACCACAGCTCCACAGGACAGGGCTTTCTACTGCTCTAAACAGTTATAGTTTTGGAAACACACATGTGTGGCTCTACCCAGTCCATGGGGTCACTGAATCTGCATTGGCATGATACAGTGAGTTTGGTTTGGGTTTACTTTACCAAACATGTTTTGGTTTTTTTTTTAGCCAGGGACCAGTCTTTCCTGAAAATCTGTCCAAAGTTTGTGAGACAAAGTCTAACCATTCTTGCTTCTATGGAGATAGAATTCCTTGAGGACAGATATTTATTTTTTTCACAGTCCATGGTACTATCAATATTCTACTCCAACACCACAATTCACATGAATAATTTCTTCTCCAGTCTTCCATATGTATTGGCCAGCTTTCACATGAAGATGAGGCAATAGAAAATAAAAGGATCTGCCTGAGGTAGACTTACTTCTCAAAGTGATATGTTTGCTTTATCTACTTTAAATAAGTCTTGTGTAGCAGATTTGCCCAATGCAATCGGTCATCTGTTTTTTGACTGCTGTATCTATGAACATTCATTCATTGGGGACCCAAGCAAGATGAAAGCCTTAAATACTTCAATCTTTTTTTTCTTTTTATTATAGAGATGTATAGTTGTCCAGATGTAAGGATTTTATGTTCTTTACATTTAGTTGTCATCCATAGTGCAGCTAGTACTTTTAATGACCTTCTCCTTTCCTTATGTATGATATCCTCCAGGTGATCTCACTGTTCATCAGATCTTCTGGCATTTGTGTTAAATGCATCCCCTCTGTTCTTGAGAGTCAATTTAGGTAGGAAATACATGGGAGTACCCCTGCCAGCACCACCACCCCCTCCTAAAAAGGAAAAAGCTCCATTTGGCAGAGCTTTCATAGTAGACATTTTCCCCACGAGGTGAGTATCTTACAATGTACTCCCTGAGCTAGTGCACATGGTGGTGTCAGCTGGGGAGCTTCTCTCTTGTCACAGTGAATTTTTTCATAAAAGCAGTTTCATTCAAACCTTGGTTTGGGGGTGTGTTTTTTTTATGGCAAATTTAAGAGAACAGCATGCAGCTATGAATTCTGTTTTCTGCTTAGGAAAAATTCTGAGGAAACTGTTGTGATGTTGGACACAGTTTACATGGACAGCACTATGGGAAAAACTTAAGTGTATAAGTGGTTTTCTCATTTCAAAAAAGGTGAAATATCAATTGATGCTACAACTCGTTATAGACATCCATCTACTTCCCAAATGGACAAAAATGTTGACTTGTAGTGCATTTGGAGTTCATTCCACCAGGTCAAACTATTAACCAAACTTTATATTTAGAGGCTCTGAAAAGATTGCATCACAGTGTGAGACAAAAAAGAGCCTGATTTGTGGCAGATGGAGCACTGGTTTTGTCACCATGGCAATGCACCTGCTCATGCAGCCAGCTCAGTGTGCCAGTTTGGGGCAAAAGAACAGCATGCCTCTCTTGCCCCATGCACCTTACTCGCCCGAACTTGCTCCATGTGACTTATTTTTGTTTGCATGAATGAAGAGGGACATGAAAGGACAGCAATTTGACGACATAGAAGACGTGATGACAAAACAAGGGGAGGCTGTCAGTCATCCAAACAGATAAGGTTGAAAATTGTTTCCAAGAATGGAATCGCAGATTTCACAAAAGCCTTAAGTGTAATGAGGAGTATCTTGAAGGTGATAAGGTTGTTTTGTAAAAAAATTAAATACATAGCTTTGGGAAAATTCCAGATTTGGGGGGGGGGGTACTCCCTAATCTACTCAAGGTTGTATTGTAACTCTCCAGGACTTATTTTAAATTTTCATCACAAAAGCCACATTTCCAAGCTGCTGATCCTTCCCAATTTTTTTTCTAAGTTTCACATTCTAATTTCCTATAATTAATTATGACTTCATCTTGATTCTTGTTTGTTCAATGTCAGAATGAAGAAGTTGACACAATTTTATAATTTCTTCATCACAAGCTGTAGTGGTTGGGGTGTAAATATGAATGAAAGATGTATTAACAGAACTTCCTTTTAAGCTGTAGTTATTATTCTTTCACAAATAGCATATATTTCAAAATATCATGAAATGTTCTTTCTGATGGTGACTTTGATACCAACCCTCTTGGATTTGTTATTCCTGCCATAGTAAACCATATGATTGACCCAAAATGGCCACCATCTGTCCATCTCAGCTCACTAGTGCCTACTATATTGGTCTTTATGATTTCAATTTAACATTTGATGACTTCCAACTTTTTGAGACTCATATTTCCTATATTCTGATTCTTACAGGATGCCTGTAGCGATTTCTTCTAATTTTGAGTACTGTCCCATCCTGAAAGCTAACTCCATCCATACTATTTACCTGGACTCTATGTTGAGGAGACAGCTCTACCTGAGTCATGTTTATGTGCCTTCCTGCCTGAGGAGCTCATTTTATGGCACTAAGCTGATGATGTTTCCCTGCTATTTTTATTGCCTGACCTCTAAGTGGACAGCCTGTTTCTTCTTCGTAGTCTGTTCTTCTCTTTTTAAACTCTGCTCAGATTTGTTCACTTGAGTGACCCTGCTGGTATCTGAAAACCTTGTGGCATAGCTGCAGGTATCACAGCAGTATGCAAGCTGCCACAGGACTACAAACCAGCACAGCATGGTGGGCAAAGTCATAAAAGCCTTCATTAAACAAAAGTACCAAAATATGGTGCTACTGTTTCTTGACATATCCTCCACCTAGGGCTCTACATTTATAAAGGTGTTTACAACTTTCTAAATCTTCCCCCCAAAGAATGTGAACTCTTCAATATACGCTCTACATATACCCTGTCAAAATGGCAATTTTAGCATCTCCAGAGTACAGAAATCGTGATCCTTTTATGTTCTTTGAGTTTAGGGAACAAAGAGAAATCGGAATAGGGCAATATCAATGTTAAAGGATGGATAGGATATGGTGCCTCCAATAAAATTCCCATGTGAAGTCTTTCTTACCTTCAGAGAATGAGTGCATGGTGGTAATGGGAAACCAATTCCTTGTCACAATTTTTGTGAAATTTCTTTCTTCAATGAATTTTTCAACTTTCCTAAAACTTCTTTCTAGTAAGCAACTGTGACTCTCTTGTGACCTTCAAGAGAAAATTTATCAAGATTATCCCCTTTGCAATCCTAAAACATTTGTCCATTAGCATCAGAATTGCCTTCTCTACCTTGCATTTAACTGACCCAGGAGACACCCTGAGAAGCCCCAATTTTTATTATTATTTTTTCAAGGCTACCAGGAACTAGTAGGACAAGTGTTTTCCTGAAAAAACTTGTCCACTCACAGCTTGATAACAGAGATATACTTAAACATATTTTATTAAACCTGGGCATGTGTGAACTGGAACCCCTAATAGCAATATTTTTTATTTGTCCTCATATAGGATAATAGATAAATGAAAAGAAATACTTATCTTCTAATAAAATGTCTCAACTAACCTGTTGTTCCTATGATTTCAACATAAATAAATAAAATTATTTCTTGACATGAACTTATTCTTCTTATAATTAAATTTAAGCTATTAATTTAAAATTATTTATTTAGTGAAACATTCCTAAATCATTAAATTTAAATAATAATTCAACTTAAATTATTACGTTTGGGCCCATAAAAAATTGCTTTTATAAGTCTCTAGTTGCTATTTAATGAAGAAGGACATAGTACAGTGTCTTTGTAGCCTATGCTATGCTGATTTTGAAATCACCGGCAGCTGTGATTCTAAGCATCTGGACCAATGTGTTTCTTCCTTCAAGGTGCTTGGTTATAGCTAGAAGTTTATATCCCTTTCCCCAAATTGCTCTATTATAAACAAGGATATGTGTATAGTTCATACAAATACATTTGTAAGAATGCCATATGCCAAACCTGTATAGTCATGAGTACAATTGTTAAAGATCTTCCTCTTTTTCACGCCCTTGTACTTTACCATACATGATGTTCTTTTCCAGGGACTGATCTTTCCTAAAAACATATCTGAAGTCCTTGGATGAAGTCTTGTCATCCTCACATCTAAGGAGCATCCTAATTGTACTCTTTCCAACACAGATTTGTTTGTTCTCCTGGAAATCCATCATGCTTTTAATTCTCACCAGCACCATAATTCAAATGCATTAATTCTGCGAGATACCATATTCAATGTCCAGCTTTCACATATGAGGCAATTGAAAATGGCTTGAGTCAGGCACACCTTGGTCTTCAAAATTACACCCTTGCTCTTCAACACTTCAAAGACTTCTTGTCTAACATATTTGCTCAATGCTATGCACCATTTGAATTCTTGACTGCTGTTTCTATGAGCACTGATTATGGATCTAAGCAAAAGGAAATCTTTGACTTCAATCTTTTCTCCATTTATCATGATGTGATCTAGTTGTAAGGATTTTTATTTTCTTTAAATTGATTTGCAATCCATAGTAAATGTTGCAGTCTTTGATCTTGATCAGCAAGTGCTTCAAAGTTGTGCCATCTGTATAACATGGGTTATTCGTAAGCCTTCTTTTAATTCTGATGCTGCGTTCTTCTTCATATAGTTCAATATCTTGAATTATTTATTCAACATGCATATTGAATAAATGTGGTGAGAGGATACATAACTGATGCATGCTTGTTCCAATTTTAAAACATTCAGCATTCTATTGTTCTGTTCAAATGACTGTTTTAAACTATAGTAGTGTAACTTTAAATTTTCAGATAATCATTGCTTACTGCTTTCTCATTTCCCCAGCCTGGTTGCCTCCATATATGTACTCGATGGAAATTCAATTTCAAATAATTAAAGCAAAATGCATTCCCATCCTTCTCTATTTTTCTAACTGATTTCATTTCATGGTTTTCATTGTGACATGACCACAGTAAACTGTGAATAATTGAGCATTTTATATTATAATAGTTACAATAATATTGGCCGATTACCACATAATCATTTGACTTACTCTTGCAATCTAGCTTTTACAATGGAAAAAAATAAATCACTAAATTAACTGCTCTCCCCCCACCCCACAGTTAACTAGAAAAATGACAAACTGATTCTGTTAGTCTGGGTAGGCTAGAGAAACAAATCCATAGACACTCATATGTGTATAGGAAAGAGCTTTATATACAAGAGCAATTGAATATTGAAAATATTGAGAAAACCTCCCAGCCCAGTCCATATCAAGTCCCTAAGTCCAATATTAGCCCATATGTCCAATACCAATCTAGAAATTCCTCTTCAGACTCACGAAACGCATGCAATGGCGCCAGATACTGGAAGATCATAGGCTAGAGGGTGGGAAATCCATTAATCCAGTGACATTGTAAGCATCTCAATACTAGCAGGGCCATGTGGCTTCTCCAGGTCTAGCTTAGTTCCATGTGACTTGTCAGTAGAGCATCTCCCAGGGAGTGAGCACAGAGAGAGTGTGTCTCCTGCCTCCAGGGAGGAAGACAGGAGTTCCCAGAAGCCTCAGGAGAAGGCCATGCCCACACAGAGGCCTCATTGGCCATATCCTGATTTATAGGCTAGACTCCAGCCCTTCACTCTTAATCCTCAAATTGACACCAGATTATGTAAATATCACACTGACTGAGGCCAAGTGTTTATTTATTTGTTTGCTTGTTTGTTTTCATAGCTACTCTAAGTGTCCTTTTAAAACTAAAAATAAGGTTTAGGTATTTTTGCAGTTGATTTCCTGAGACAAGAAGGTTTTAGCTTTGGGTTGCTAAGTGAACCACCAGTGATTTGAACACACCAGTCTATCTGTTGCCGAAAAATGAGGCCGTTTGCTTCTGTCAAGGTTTACATCCTGGGAATCCTGGGGAGCATTTATACTTATAGGTTTGCTGTGACTTAAAAATGTCTCTCTAGCAGTGGGTAGGATTCCTCAATGTCAAAACTACTAACGATTTTTGTACCAATTACAGGAGCTTTAGTGAGGCTGTCAGGGGCAGTGCAAGCATTTGACTGCTAACCACAAGGTCTGCTGTCCCAAACCACTATCCTCTCCAAGCAGAAGGATGAAGCAACCTGCTCCTGTTAATGAGTACAGTCTTCGAAACCTTGCAAAGGGTGGCTATGAGAGGGAATCGACTCCACTGGAGTTGTTCTGTACATATTATCAAAGGTAATATACTTATTTATTGGAAATATGAGGGAGTAGATGGATTTAAAAGTCTTGAATCAAGGTTCTAATTATTTTATTAACTGCCTTTAAGAACTAGAGTAAGTTACATCAGTACCATGAGTCTGTGCCCTAAAATGAGGAACTTGACTATGATGTCCAGGTAACATGCAATTTTTAATACTTATTAATTCTAATCTGAAAAGTTAAATATGAAAAAAAATTAAAATCTTAAAGCAGCCTTAGAAGAATCATCTCAACCATGATAATTCCTTTTTACCTGCCAAACTCCTTCTTAGCCTCAGATTTTGGCTAAGATACCATTTTCTCCTCGACACCTCTTCCCTCATCTCTGAAGGAGATTGGTGCCCCTTGTTAAGGGATTCTCATAGAATTCTCAATTTAATCCCATCAAATAAATTATCATTCTGACTTTGTCTATTTTTGGGAGTGAGTTAACCATTGGACTATGAACTGCAAAGTTGGCGGATCAATCCCATCAGCTGTTCTGGGAGAGAAATATGGCACTGTCTGATCCCAGAAAGATTGACAGCCTCACAAAGCCTATGGAGAAGTGCTGTTCTGTTCATTGTGAGCACTTTGATCAGAATCAACTCTAGCCATGCATTGTTGTCTTGGAGACAGGACTGTGTCTTATTCACATTGTACCTCCAACAACAGGCAGTATGGTCAATATTAATATACACTCAATAATGCATGAATTGAATTAATTGTTCAAGCTGATCATTATAAAATAATTTGAAATAAATCCAATTTTGGAATAATTATCAAATGGAATTTTGTACCATATACAAATGAAAAAATGAATTTTATCTATGTCATTTTGCACCATATACAAATGAAAATTGAATTTTATACAGTAAAATATTTTACTCAGTAAAAGGCATATAGCACTTTCTAATATTAATTGTTCTTTGTTTAAATATTTTCTTTGATTTTGCTGGGGTTTTTTCTCTGTGTTTGAAGAAAAAATACAAAGAGGCTTCAAAATATCCTGGGAAAACCCATTTTTTATAATAATTTAATTTTTCCAGATTTTATGACCCATGGGTGGATTTAGAAGATTTCAAATGAACACAAAACTGATATTGTTTAAAATGGCTTGAAGTGATTTCAAATCAGTATTTTAAATGCATGCATATCATGCTTTTACATTCGGCCTGAAGAATAAATTAAATCAATTAGAAGTACATAGCAACTAGTTACTAGCTTAATTGTTCCTGCCTTCTGAATAATAAAGATATTAGAATTATATATAAAATCCAAAAAGGAAGCAAAATTATGCATTTTGGGGGGGCAGTGCAATTAAATACATGAAAACACTGACTGTAACCTAACTCAAGGGGAAAAGCAAAAAACATTTATCAGCTGGGAAGTATGTCAGAGGATGTACCAGGAGCCTGCATCATTATTTTGTTCAATTTTTAGGCTTGCACACATTCTATTTTATGATGGACTCTTTTTTCAATGTATAAACGATGAGGAGACATCATAATTCGCCTTGTTCAATCTTTCTTTGAAGTGCATTCTCTATAGATCAAAGGTCAGATTCACTGGCTTGCTTAGCACCGGAAATGAAAAGCAAGTTCTAAGCAAACAGGTGAAGAATGTTAAGTGCTTCAGGACATGAGGCATGCCCAAGAGGAATTTCCAAACAAGCTTCTGAGAACAGAGGCAAGAAATAGCATAATGCAGAGCAATCTTAATCAGAAACATTCCCGGAGACATCTTCCCTTTAAGGCAAAGCCTTCATGTTTAGACTTATAAAGAATTTTTTCCTTCAGAACAAATAGAATTTTTTTTTCTTTAGAGGTTACAATGAATCTATATCTACCTTCAAGGACTCTATTTGTATATAATTTTCCAAAATTTGAAAAAAGCTGTTACAATGAGCCTCCTTACTGAACTCTCCATATGGTCTGCATACCAAGGAAGCTGCCGTACATAATCCGAGGACATGTCGCTGTGGCGTTGGGTTATGCAAAGATGCAACTCCACGATTAAACTCTCTGAACATGGAGGTTATTCTTCTAGTGGCTTGTGTAAGACAAGTCTTAACGCTGGTTTCATTGAAGACCAGTAAACATTTTAAAAGTATTTAATCGTTTTTAATCATTAAGAAGTAGAGACTTTTAACTTCTGACTACCCAAAAACGTTTAATTTCTGACTATCCAAAATTTGGCGATGATGACAGTACAATATAGTTGAGTTTCTACTGGAAAATATACATAGCCATTTACTTCTGAGAGGAACTGCGATGTAGTAGAAAGAGAGTGGGGTGGGGAACCAATTCCTGGCTCTGAATGACAATCTTTCAATTTGCCAGCTGTGTGACCTTCAACAAATTATAAGATGCTTTTATGTAACTGCCAACGAAGAAAAACCCATTAATCATTTTAAAGCAAAAATCTCCACGCAGCAACTCTTACTTGCCTCTCTTACCTTGCATGTGCAAAAAAAAACACGTCATGACTCAAATTTATATTGAAGATACATTAATCCAAGAACATACAACATGTTGGTGGTATCAGTGTTCTCTGACTACGTGACAATAGATGGCATTGTGTGCTATGTGACATGATACAGGACTGGAACAGGAATTAGCTTTCCCAAAGCCACAACTTAGTCAGTGGTTTGTTGTTGGTGTTAGCTGCTCAGGAGGTCATGCCCTCACACAGGGCTCAGTGCATTCTCATGCACAGTAGCGGTCAGCACTCTCCAGGGCTGAGAGACAGTTCCAAACAAAGCTTGTTTCTCCAGACTTACCAGTCCTGTGATTTCTTCCACTTGCAAATAGAGGTCCTATTGTCTTTATGAACTTCTGCGTGATGCTTCCTAATTAAGAAGTTAACAGTAAGACCAAAAGGCTGTGCTGCAAGTCCATTTCAGCTCACACTGACCCTGGAAGACCAGGTGGAACTTCCGGAGACACCAAAGGCTTCCAGCTGCATGAAACAGACCAGAGGCTTTCTCGTGCAGAGCAGCTGCGTGGTCCCACTGGGCTGCAGCTGCCTCACCAGGGCTCTTCTCAGTCAAACCCGACTGCCTTGGAAATGCTTAAGCTAAAATTCAGGTATAAGGCAGTGGCATTTGAAATTTACCTCTGTTCCTGTCATTAGTTTACCCAGCAGCACCCAATTCAGTCAAAATAGCTGTGTCCATCACGTTTTCTGTAACACAGTCTGTGCTGGAGATGAATAGGAGCCATGGGTATTTGCATTCTAGACTTGAGCAATCACATACATACGAAGCATGGTAATGAAAGCAAAAAAATGAAAAGACAATAAATGGAATTCAGATGGAAATTACAAAACGTCAATGAACTGCAAAAGGACATCTTGCAAAGGTTCTTCTAGGTGAGAGAGCAGAAAGTAGAACAGGAAATATTATGCAAGCAGCCTATAAACTTTTTTCTTTATAACCCTAAAGGCCTTGACAGCAATCAGACAGCAAGCTCTTGTTACCTAAAATTCAAATTTGAAATGCTGTTCTGAAACCACTTATTTGAATGTTAAATATTATGTGGGTGGGTGAAGTAGGCAGTCTTTTCATTTTTCTTCCTACTTAGAGAGAAATTAAATTCCCATCAAACTGATTTATAGTGTCTACTGAGATGAGACCTCCTTCGAAATTTATAACAAAACACAGGTCAGTTATCAGGATCCCAAACTCAGTCTTTCCACTGTAGGTTCTTAATGTCACTCGTGAATTGTTAGTAGTGCAAATTACTTTAAAAGCTAGGTCTCTATTTCGCTCCATGATGCACTCTTTTAGAGATGACTAAAAATCACCTTCCCCAAAAGGGAAAACAGAACTAATTTCATATCCTTGAAAGAGATTAACCAGTATATTGTGTACTTGACTTCTAACAGGTAAAGCATGTCATGTCATTCCATATTACTTTCATTCCTTTTCCTCCCTGGTTTGTAATTAAGATTTTTTTAAAGGAAAATCACAGAATTTTAAAATCAAAACTGACCTCATTGCCATCAAGTTGATTTCGACTCATAGCGTGTCAGACTGGGTCGAATGCCCCTGCAGGTTTCTGAGACAGAACCTCTGTACAGCAGTAGAAAGCCTCCTCCTTCTTCCAGAGTGGTTGACGGTGCAAACTGCTGCCCTGGTGTAAGCAGCTCACCGTGTAACCCACGATACCACCAGGGCTCTGCTCACGGAATTTTAGAACTAGGATGTTTCCGTTTCATAAGATTCTATCTGCCAGGCAATGTAGTAGAATGATCATAAATCCCTTTCTGCCTCAGTTTTTTCATCTGCAAATTGAGGAGAATACGGTATCAATTTTAATGATGTTTATAAGGGTTGATATCTAATATGCTTAAAAACTAATACTCATCGACCGGATTCCTACTCAGAGCAGCCATAATGAATTGCGGTATATGGCTGGTAAGCCATGATGGGGACAGATAGGTTCAGCTTGCCTTGTGGAGGGCCTACTAGGTTTGAATCACACTTTGAAGTGAACAACCTAACACTTTACAGCAGTCTTAGAATGGATCTGCTGATCAAAGTATTGCAAGCTCACTCCTGACTGGATGACTTCAGCGGCGAGCTCACGCAAACAAGACTGGTGAGGCTAGCACAGGACAGGGGGGTGTGTCCTGCTGTGCTACCTTATGCATAGTCCTGTTGTTGTTCCCAAATGCCAGCAAGTTTGGTCTGACTCTTGGAAACCCTGTGTAAAAGAGAATGGAACACAGCCCGGTCCTGTGCTGTACTCAAAAGTGTCATTTTGTTTGAATCCATTGTGGCAACCACTGTGTCACTCTCTTTGGTCACGGGCTGCGTCTTCCTCGCTGACCTGCTACGCGATGAACCACGGTGTCCTTTTCCAGGAACGGGTCTCTCTTGATAACATGTCCAAGGATGTGGGGGAGACAAAAAAGTCACACCATCCTTGCTTCTAAGGAGCGTTTGTTTACACTTCTTCCAAGACAGATTTGTTTGTTCTTTTTCAAGTCCAAGTACCGTCAATATTTTTTGAAGCAATGGTTGTATCATAGTCAATAAAAACAATCGTTATGTCATAGTCGAGAAAAACAGCCCTTCTAACCATTATTCCTTATGTGATATATTATAATTCAGGACTCTGTATGCTTATGGGTAAAGTTCCATTTAAGGGGATAGTCTCTAAATATTTCTAAATATCCTAAAGGACAGTGTTTGAATGAGAGTACGGCTCTAGCTTAGTATATGGTGTGAACCCAGCCACATGCTTTATTTCCTGCGGCACCATCGACTCCACCTTGTGGAAGGTGTGACTTAAAGCATGGTCCTTTGTTCTCCTTGGGTGGGATACGCACACTGGTAACTCTACAGTTCGAGCACACGTCACCTCCCCTGGGAAGCCTCGATGTCCTGATGAGCTTTGGTGAATGAAAGATGACCTGCTATGACTTGTGGACATTCGTGGCTCTTGGTTCTGGATCCTTCATTTGGTTCAACTCCGCCTGACCTCAAAGCTCTGGGAGGTTCTATGGGTCATGTGGTGAATATCAGCAGCCAAGGATCTGAGAGAATGTATTCAAGGGCGGAGTTGTCAGTGGGTGGGAGTAGAGCAGAATGACATTGGGGAAGGGTTGGACATTTGGGACATCTTTAATCTCAAACTCCTCAGGACCGTTGCTAGGTGCCCTTGAGTCAGTGTCCTCTCCTAGCAACCGTTTGTACCCAATAGCTGAGGCTTTTAGCCCAGCTTGGTCTTCTTCCTGCAGTACCACAGGTTTTTAGGCATATGCCACCACTTGAGATGTTTGAATTCCGGGACTTCTTTTTGGTATAGTGCCTCTGTGTATTCTTTTTTGACACTTCCTGCATCATTCAATATTTTGCCAATAGAATCACTATTGAGATCCAAGGCTTGAATTTTTCTTTAGAGCTTTCAGTTTAAGTTATATATGTTAAGAATCTTCCTATTTGATTTCTAATTCTAATCTTCTTAATGTTCACTATAATCATTTACTTTGTCTTCTATAGCTGCCCTTTATAATAGTGGTCTCAGATCGTATTTGTCTTTATACAGTTGGCTGATTTTGTTGAGCACAATGTCTTCCAACTTTGTGCATGCATGAGATATTTGAGTTTCCCCACTCTTTTAAAGGACATAGAGTTTTCTATTGTATACTTGTTAGATTTTATGTCAACTTGAGGCACCTGTGTGTACCTTGATGTATGAGTAGAGTCCAACCTCTCAATTGGCCTAATGACATCTTCTTGGAAATGTGTTCTATTTATAAGAGACTCTGTGGAGTCCCTCTCTTGCCCCTCTTTTAATTCCTCTTTGCTTGAATTCTGTGTCTGGCTCTCAAGTCTGGGGCCCAGGTGGCCTGCCTGGCCTGATAGTGGTCATTGCACTCCCATGCTTCTGCTGACCTTGGACCCACCAGTCTGTGATCTACTTCTCTTTCCTGCTTCATCAACTAGCAGCTGCCCGAGTCTGCAGGGGGCCCCAGCTAGCATCTGACCTATGGACTCGATACCAGTTTTTTCTTGATATAAATTTACACACACACACACACACACACACACACACACACACACACACACACACCTGGTTTTGTTTCTCTGTGTAACTCAGTCTAACACCCATTGTTTATTTGTATGTAGCAGAGTGTACTTATCCCTTCCTCCCCAGATGGGCATTTGGTTCCATCTGGCCTGGTGCTGTTGTGGATAGTGCTGCAATAGGATGGTTGTGCATGCTTTGGCCTGCGTTTCTCTGGGCACATACTGAATAGAGAGCTGGGTAGGCCATATGGCATTTATATATGCATCTGTTTAAGGCAGTGCCACAGTGTTTTCCAGAGGGGTTGTATAATTTTGTGATCCAAATTTTGCCACATCCATTCAAGCAGATGTTAATTTCTCCTTTTGTTTCTTTTTTTTTATTTTGCTATCAGTGCTGGTGTAGGGTGGTATATGATCTTTGTTTCATTTGAACTTCTTTCGTAGCTAATGATAATGAGCATTTCTTCATATGATTGTTAGCTGCCTTGATGCCATCTTCAGTTAATTGTCTATTCATGTCTTCTATTCATTTTTAACTGGGTTATTCATGTTTTTCTTGTATGTCAGTTTTCTCTCGATCTTAGAAATTAGGTTTTTATCCAACATGCCATTGCCAATTGCCCCACCATCTTTGGGTTCTCTTTTCACTCTTCAAATAAAATCTTTTGATGTACATAAATGCCATACTTTTAGATCCAAGTCCTATATTTATTCTTCTGAAGTGTGGATTTTTTTCTTTTTTTTTTGTTAGTGTGTTAGGACCTTTACATTTGTCACTATTTTTTCATTGATGATCTTTATAATTCTAGAATTTAAACTTATGCTTTTAATGCATCTTATTTGTTTTTCCTGTGTGCAACCTGTTTCTTTATTTTGCAAAAAGAGATCTAATTTTTTTCCAGCACTGATCTTAAAAAGATTCTCTTTTCCCTATGTAATGTGCCTTGGCCCTTTGTCAAAATAAGGTATCTCTAGATATTTGGTTTTATTTCTGAGTTCTCCATAATGATCTTTGGTCGACATATCTATTGTTGTACCAGTACAAATCTGTTTTTACTAACATGGATGCTTATACATTTGGAAATTAAAGAGTGAGAAGATTTCTAGTTTGTTTTTCAGGAATGTTATGTTTTTAGGGGATTTTTCTTCCCATCCATATTATATTGGTGACTGGTTTGTCAATTTCTTTGAATAATAGTACTGGGACTTGGGTTGGATGGGAAATGTATTATATTTATGGATTGCTTTAGGTAATATGGACATTACCATAATATTAATTGTTACTATCTATGAACATGGAACTTCCTTTCTGTATGTAGATCTTATTTTGATTTTTCATCGTAGGGTATTATAGTTTTCACTGTACAAGTCTTTTGTTTCTCTTATTGGTTTATTCTTAAGTATTAAGTTTTGGGGGTGGCTATTATATATGGCTTTTTCAAATTTTTCTTTTCAGAATTCTTTTCCTTAATGTACAGAATTGCACATGAGTTGGGTTGTTGTTATTATAAAAACTTTTTTCATGAAGCTTAACTAAGTTTTACTTTATCTCTGGCACATTACACTATTGATGGAAATTTAGTCTGTTTCCACCTTTGTGAGATTGTAAACTGCACAGTGACCAACACTGGAGAAAATTGCTCATGAGTTTTGATGGTGTATCTTATAGCCTGCCATATGGCACATTTTCAATCAGTTCTAGCAATTTTCTTATTGAGTCTATGGAAGTTTCTATATATAAAATCATATCATATGCAAAGAGAGAGTTTCACTTATTCTTTTTCAATTTGGATGCCTTTGATTTCTTTTTGATGTCTGGCTAAAACTTCCAGTACTATTACATAAGAGTAGTCATAAAGAACATCCCTGTCAGAGGGGAATGCTTTCAGTTTTCTCCATTGAATACAACACTGGTTGTTGGTATGTGTATATGGTCTTTATTATGTTGAGGAATTTCTCTCTACTCCTATTTTATTGAGTGTTTTTTTAATAAAACATGGCTATTGGAGTTTGCCAGATGCTTTTCATGCATCAATTGAGAGAATCATGTGCTTCTTTTATTAGGTTATTTATGTCGTGGATTGCATTGATTGTTTTTCTAATGTTGAACAACTCTGGTGTAAATATTTTTCTAATGTAGAACATACCCGGTATAAATCTCATTTGATCATAATGTATTCTTTAAAGATTTTGTTGTATTCTATTAGCAAAGGTTTTGTTGAAAATTCTTTCCTCTATGTTTGTAAGAGACATCGGTTGTCTCTTCTGGTGTTGTCCTTACCTGGCTTGGGTATCAGAGTATAGTTGCTTCTTATAGAATGAGTTTGGTAGCATGTTGTCCTTTTGTGTAGAATTGGAATAATTTGTGTAGAATTGGTATTAATCATTCTCTGAATGCTTGGTAGAATTCCCTAGTATATTTGGTCTTGGAATTTTGGGTTTGGGGAGGTATTTAATGTCCAGGTCAACTTCTGCTTCTAGGTCTGTAAATGTATTTAATCAGTCTGCTAATTTAGATATTTTTTCCTACTTTTATACTTGCAAAATGTTTGAGGTACAATTTTTCATAATGATATGTAATTATCTTTTTTAAAAATTGGTGGATTCTGCTGTAGTGGCAAGGCTGTAAATCATTATTTAAGCAGACTATTACTTCTTGCTTCCATGGAGAGACTTCTGGGTGGGAAACCATCGGCATTTCTGTCAACAACTTAGCCAAACCCGATAGCCATTGGGCCACTAGGGAATTCTACAGTTATACTAGATGGCTCAATTAGGAATATTACAAGGTTATCTGGAACTGTGGATGCTAAGAAAATTTTACTCTTTCATTTAAAAACCTGAACTTAGTTAATAAAAAGTGAAACCCCACCAAACCCACTGCTATCAAGTTGAGATTGGAAATCTTTATGGGAGCAGAGAGTCTCATTTTGCCTCCCACTGCAGTAAGAGAGATAGTTTAAATATGTGTTTTTTCCCCTCTATACTTGGCACATAGATGCCTTTGGCAAAGCAAAGTATTTTATATCATCGCTTCAGGAATGCCTAAGGTACCTGCTGTTCCTACTTCCTCCCCCGGGCACTTACTTCTTGCACAAGTTAAGAAGGTTCTGTTCTAGGTGCTCCAGTAAGATATCTGTCAAGGCTTTTAGAAAATTCAATTTCAATAAAAACCCTTCCTTGATTATTTAATGAATTTTTTTACAATAGCTTAAACTATATACTTGATGTTCTGCTGTATTATATCCTTAGAGGCAAGCATGGTGAGACTTCATCTCACACACTGTTATTGGACATGTTATCAGGAAAGACCAGTACCCGGAGAAGGACATCATGTTTTGTAAAGTGGACGGGCAGTGATAAAGAGAAGGCCTCTGGCAAATGGCTGGACCCAGTGTCTGCAACAATGGGCTCAAACATCGGAAACCTTGTGAGAATGGTGCAGACCAGGTGGTGTTTTGTTCTGCTGTGAGTAGAGTTGCAGAGTTGAAACTGTATACTGAAGAGTCCTGGTGGCACAGTGGGTTAACCCATTGGGATGCTAACTTCAACTCAAGAATTCGACTGCACCAGCTGCTCCTTGGGAGAGAGATGAGGCAATCTTCTCCTGCAAAGATTCACAGCCTCTGAAACTCTATGGAGCTGTTCTACTCTGTCCCATGGGGTCACTGTCATTCAGAATGGAATCGGTGACATTTGGTTGGTGGCAATTGTTTGGTGGTATATTGTATCCTGTTTGGGAAACTAGATCATATTTCATACAAATTGTGTTGTTATTCTATATTATTTTTGATTCTTTGAAATAGTGCAAGTCAAACCCAAAAGGGCATGTCTGTATGTTCTGTGCTTACATAGAGAAGACATGATACCTTCCCCTGTAGCTTCAAAATTCATAGAATTGTCTATTGCTCTTCCAAAAGAAGTCTCCTGTCCCATTCCCAATATGTAAACGCCAATATAAAGTTGGGTATCTTTACATAATTACTATTATTGGCAACTCTCAAGTGTATAAGTTAAAAACTCCTCTAAGAAAGCTGTTATTTTGCTGTGAAGTCAATTCTGACTGATAGTGATGCTATGAATAAAAAAAAAGCCTTATGGGGCTACAGATACTTAAATGTGATCAGATATTTCTTGAGTGAATGTTAAGTGACACATGCTGCTATTTTTATAAGTTCTATTTATAGTTTAAAATTATTTCAATATGATGTTTTTAAATGTTAATAGAATCAAATAGCAATGTGTTTGAAATTATAACTATCTCATCCACCCCACCCCCACCCCCAAGGCTCAGTCCCAAGTAAGGAAACCATATCATGAATCACCACAATATTCATGGTTTTCAACATATGTGTCTTTTTTATAAAAGTCAAATGCCCCTTTTGATACTATAATTAACAGAACTGGAAGTAGGAAAGAAATAATACTCTAGCAAAATCAATTGAGTAATCGCTTTCTGCATTTAGTTCTAGAAAATAACTCGATGGTTCAGCATATGCCATAAAAGTATTTCAGAGTGTAGCCCAAGGATGTTTCCTTCGTTAAGCCATTGAACCCGGCTTTCATTCTTTGGCCTCTACAGTAAAGGCAGAAATCTCAGAGAGAAGGCTTCACGGTGATTCCTCAAATATGTCACCCTTTCCAAAGCATCTTCTTAACGTGAACACCACGGAAAGACTCATGCAAGGACCATGTGAAAATATGTATCCTGAAACACTGCACATTACAGTGTTATGGTCAGTTCTATTTAATCATCCTTACACAATCTTCATAATGAATTGTGGGGGTGATAGAGTAAATGTTAATATTCTTTCACTTTAGGTAAACATGGCTTTCCAAATGCTCTCTGAATTGAAATTAACTGCAACATGTCTGAGTTTCAATTTTCTGTACCCATAGGAATAAATAATTAAGAATTAGTCTGAGGATTACATTACAGAATCATATTCAATCTAAGACAAGTGTTTGACGCATTTGATTGCAATATGTTTCTCCATCATCTTACAAAAGGCAGAAATAAAATTTCTCCATTGACAAATCACTTCAACATTCCTTGAGTGACTATGTTCTGTCCAATATTGAGCTCCAGTTTTTTGAATATTTTGATTCTTGTGAAGAGGACTATTTCTGCATTGAATACCTGTGACTTCACTAAAATCCTGGTCTTAAAGAGGAAATAAATTGCTCATGTACCCAAACAGCAAATAATCCCTATTATTATATCTACTCGGATATATCTATATCTGCACTTTTATTATCCCAAGGTGTTCTAATATAATGCAATTCTCATTGTATAAAATTATAGTAAAACTCTATGAGATTGGGACACTTTCTGATTACCTTAATTATCGGCATAATGTCTCATATAAATCCTCAGCAAATATTTGTCAGATTCCTAAGGTTGTGCAACTTAATCACTAGGCTCCTGAAAGGTCGATGGTAGAAACCCACCCAAAGACCCTTTGAAATTCTGTATCCATGGGTTTGCCATGTCTCAGGAGTAGTTCGCCAGCAACTTTATTTATTTTGAATGTCTCTCAATGCTTGATGTATAATACTCAGTAAATGTCTGTGAGATGAATGAAGGCATCAGATAAATGTATTTCTTGTGAGATTTGAAAATAGCTCCATTCTAGGGAGATACATCTAATCGTTTCATTTATCATGGAATTTATGAAAAATAATTAAATAAGTCAATACATTTTATTTAATAAGTGCAAGTAAGACACTAACTATTACTAGAATAATTTGTGCCATTTTTACAGAATACTTTCAGAATAGCAATGATCGGGCTATATTTTTTAACTTGGACCACATTTGTTTATAGCTATATCAATTACTGGTGACTAATGCAAACATATAGAAGACTGGTAGTATAAGTGTTTTATGAGAAACGGAAGGATTTCTCCCAAGTTGTCTTCCCCAAATATATGCCAAACTTAGCTGCTTGCGAATGACTATACACTTGGAGGTCATCAGGAGTAGATCAGGGGTCATTCTCCCTAAGAGCTATCAGCCATCTAGACCAAGCAGACACCACTGTTTATCCCACAACAGGTAGGGCCCACTCCCTTCTGATAAGGATAGTCATTGTCTGTTTCCTTGAGGACCACCAAGTATGGCTGAGGTGAGCATGCTACTATGAATTGTGTCTGACTCCATTATTCCAATCTCTCCTCTACCTCTCATGCTCTTGATGACTTTAATATAATATATGTATATCTACACTGTACAATTGTGCTAATAGAACCCATGGTCAGTGGTGGGGGGCTGGCACCCCCACTTCATATCACAGTGTTTGCTAAGGGTTCAGGGGAAAAAACACACTTTAATCAGAATTCTATTGTAGAATCAAAATGTCAGCTAGGCATCATCTAATTCTTTGGGTTTCATGGCAAGGGAGACAGATGTTCCTGGAGACAATTACCAATATATCCCATAGCCTTCTCTTATTCTTGACTTGCCTCTTTTCCGTGTTGTTCCAGGCAAGTATAGACCAATCTCTGTGCTTTCAGTGGCCACTTTCAAGCCACAGTGCAGTAAAGTAGGAGGTAGATTTAAGCATTAAGCATGTTATCAGGTCAAACAACTGGCTGTCCCAGGAACTGAGAGCTCAAAGTCAAGGCACAAAGTCCCATGTGTTTTTGGGGTTGTAAACAGACTCAGCAAAACTATGCTCTTTGTGTGCACCATCGGTACAAATATACATGGACTCATCACCCAGCCTTTGCCAGCTCAAATGTTTACAATGTAGTGACAGCAAGTATAATTATCAGCTGTGCAATACTAGCTAATAAACCCATAAGGGTTAACTCTCCTTTATTCCTCCCTCTTTCTACTGATAACCACATTTGCCTTTTCTTCTTTTTTATAAGTGAGGGCATGCAATATTTATCCTTTTATGATTGACTTATTTCACGCAGCCTATTATCTCCAAGCTCCATCCTTAATTTCTCATACTAATTTAGTCGTATTCCATTGTATGTAAGTACCGACTTTCGTTCCTTCGTTCATGTTGATAGCTTTAAGTTGTTTCTACCTTTGGCCATTCATACCAGGGCTGCAATGTTGTTGTTGGTAGATGCTGTCCATTCGGTTTGGACTCCCCATGGCCTGGGGTGCGACAGAAAGAAGCACTGTCTGTCGTATGCCATCCTCACAGTCACGGCTTTGTATGAGCCCAGGGCTTCACCCACGCTGTCACTACACCCTATTCACACTCTTCTACTTAGTGGACTTCTTATTTGACCCACATGCTGTTTTTCTTCAGGTGCTGGTCCTTCCTGATAGCACATCCAAAGAGCATAACACAAAGTATCACCATTCGCACTTCTGAGGAGAATTCTGATTGTTTCATCCAAGACAGTTTTGCTCCGTCTTCTGGTGGTCCATGCGTTTTTGATTTTCTACAACACCATAATTCAAAACCATACATTTCTTCTTCAAGATTCCTTCTTCCTTGCCCAGGGTTCCCAGGCATATGAGGCAATTGAAAACACTTAGTCCTCAAAGTGACACATTTATTAATAATACTTTTGAAGAGATCTTTTGCATCAGATTTGCCCAATGCAATACACCATTTGATCCCTTGATTGCTGTTTCCATGGGCATTGATTACTAATTTGAGCCAAAGGAAATCGTGCACAATTTCATGATCTGCATTCATCATGATGTTGCATATTTGTTGAGTTGTGCGAGGCTTTGTTTTATATTAAGATGCAATCCAGACTGAAAGTTGAAGCTTTTCGATGTTCAGCAGTAAATGCCTCAAGTTGTCTTTACTTTTAGCAAGCAAAATTGTATCCTCTTCCAATCACAGGGAATTGATGAGTCTCCCTTCAATCCAGAACCATGTTCTCATAAATTCCAGCTGCTTGGATTATTTGCACAGCCTACATATTAAGTAAGTTATTGATGAGCCTCCCTTCAATCCAATGCCATGCTCATAAATTACAGCAACAACCTGCAATTTAATGAGTTTACACTCGTGGTTGTTAAAAGTAAAGATGATTTGAGGCATTTTCTGGTAAAAGCAAAAAACTGAAATCTTCAATGTGGATTATATATTAATATAAAACAAGAGTAGAAAGTCCAGTCTTTCTCTCGCAGAGCAGCTGGTAGTTTGAACTGCAGACCTCACAGTACAGTGCGTAACCACTATGATCCCGGGGCATCCTCAGGAGAGAACCGTCCAAGGAATAGGGACCTCATGTGTGCTAAAATAAAGGGGCAGCGGAAAAGAGGAAAGCCCTCCAGGAGATAGATTGACACCATGGTGGGTGGCGCAACAATGGGCTTGGGCAAGGTAACAAGGGTAGACATGGTGCAGGGCTGGGCGGTGTTTCCTTCTGTTGTGCATAGATAGGGTCACTATGAGTCGGAACTGAATAGGTGACACCTAACAATAGCAACAACAGAGGCTCGTGGGCAGAAGAGCCATATTCAGAGATTTCACTCTACCACTGTGGGTGTAGGTTTTGATGTGTTTATTCTCAACAGTTGCCACAGACTAGACCGCTCTCTTGGGTTATTGATGTGTTTTTAAAAATATAGAATTAGATTGCCTTATATAAGAACTTAGATAGATGTCTTAGCCATATCAATAACACAACACTATCAAGTATTAGCTTCCAACTCATGACAGCCCTGTGCATCAGAATACATACTAGATTTGCTCCAAAGAGCTTTTCTGGCTGTAATCTTTCTGAAGCAGTTAGCCAGCCCTTTCTTCTGTGATCACCGGTCAGTTATATTGAGAGCTGCTCTTGAATCTCTTTCCTTTAGTACAGTGCCTGAACATGGTTCACATGAATTAATGTGTTTACTGATTAATTGATTTCATCTCTCTATGTTTAGAAAGTATATCTACATATTTTTCTTGATTTTCCATGATAAGTATTTACTACTGTCACTAGGTAGGTGACCTTGTACCAGGATTCTGTACAGAGAAAGTTTCCTGTAAATAATTCACTTCCTTAATAATTTTCACCCTTTTCTGTTTAACCTAAATCCTTCCACTATATTTTAAATCAGTTCCTCCTGTCTCTTACCAGTATATGAAAAACATCTGGCTGCCTCTCTTTGTAGCCTTTCTGTCATTCAAAGACCATCATGAAGCAAAGCCTTTCTCTTCTTGCCAGGCTAAGTAATTCTACCACTTTTAACACTTCCTGAGGTTATGACTGCCTACCTCTCAAATCTTTTCCAGAACTCTCTTTATTTCCAGACCTGTCAATAAACCCTGGAAATGTTCTATATCTGTATTATCCAATTCAATAACCAGTAGCACATGTAAATGACCGCTTGAAATATGAGAAACTGAGGGACTCGATTTAAAGTTTTTATTTAGTTTTAATTAATTGTTCCTTAAAGATCCACATGTGCCTGGAAGCTAGCTAGCTCAGCTCCATTGGAAGCTGTGGAACTTTCTATCTACTCCACAGCAGATTCCCACTTTATTTACTAGTATATGACCTATAGTGAGATAGTATCTATAAATTTGGTGACGGGGGTAGTTTAGACACAATATTTAAAAGAAATTTTGACTTGTAATCACAAACAAAAGAACATGTGTTAGCCATATGATTATCTTTTTATCTATAGAATAAGATGCTAGAAAACTTGATTTATGACATGACATTTTTGTTGCAATTCTGTGTGTGCTTTCTCTCATATAAGGCATATGTTAGAATTTTGATAAAAGGAAATATTAGAACTATTTTATTTCTTTTTTAGAAAAATGTCATTCATGCTTGATTTTCCTTTGATTAGGAAATTAGATGCCGTTAAACGATGCTATGTGGAAACTTCATAACACTGATAACACCCCTCGGTGATCTACTTATTTTTGTCTTACAAGGTGAGGAACTTGTATTAGTTAGAGACAGCTGGAGGCACTTGAAAGACAGCACACATTTTTAGGTCATAGTTCTATCATGACATCCAATGTGCTTACTGATTGAAATAACTGGGTTCATTAAGCAAATAAGCAATTCTTGTGCTAATTTAGACATCAAACATACCTTCATGTTTTTAAATTTCTATAGTTGATATCACTTCCAATTTGGAAAAGTAAAATAAATGTTCATTTTTTACTGTATTTTTTCAAATTAGATATATCTTTCTGATAGCTTACTTAATTGATATCTAATTAATATGCAGGCTCCCAAATTCATTCATCCTGACTAAATTAGATATGAACTATAAAACAATGTCTCTCATATTGTAGTACCGGTACTGCTGCTTGTTGCAAAGCATGATGTAAATTTTTATGCCACTGCTAATATTTTAGCTTCTATTTAAAAGAAATACTCTCAAGGTAGGGGAAGGCTCCTGGATATCATCTATCAAACTCTTCTGTAGATGGAAATCAGAAAACGCAGCTTATGGAATGCAGAGAATGAAAGACCATTGTATTTTTAGGATTCTAAGAATATGCCATTTGAAAACCTCTTGTTTTTCCTTAGTGCCTCTTTGTTGGTTTATTTTCTTCAATATGACAAAAGTATAATTAAAAAATATATCAAGGGAAATGAGTCCTGGGGGTGTGGTTATTAAAGCACATGTTGCTGGCCAAACAGTTGGTGACTGAAACCCACACAGCACCCCACAGGGGAGATACGTGGCACTTTAACCTTGCAAAGATTGACTGACAGTCCTGAAGGCCGTATGGAACGGTAATACTCTGTCCTCAAGGGTTGCAATAAATTGGAATTGACTCAAGGACAGTAGGTTTTGTTTGTTTGTTTGTTTGTTTTAAAATCATTGTATTTGGGGCTCTCACAGCCCTAATTACAGTCCATACATTCATCCATTGTATCAAGCACATTTGTACATTTGTTGCCATCATCATTTCCAAGACATTTTCTTTCTACTTGAGCCCTTGGTATCAGCTCATTTCCCCCACCCCCCATCATCCCCTGATAATTTATAAATTATTATTTTTTTCATGTCTTACACCAACCACTGTCTCCCTTCACCCACTTTTCTGTTGTGTGTTCCCCTGGGAGGGGGTTGGATCTTTCTCATTATGATGGGTTCCCCTTTTCTCCCACCACCTTAAATTTACCCTTCTGGATCGCTACTCTCATTATTAGTCCTGAGAGGTTTATCTGTCCTGGATTCTCCGTGTTTCAGTTCTTTTCGAAACCCGTGTACATGCTATGGTCTTGCCAGATTTTTAAGGTAGAATTGGGGTCATGATAGTGGGATGGGGCGGGCAGGAAGCATTAAAGAACTTCAGAAAAGTTGTGTGTTTCATCGGTGGTATACTGTACCCTGACTGGCTCATCTCTTCCTTGTGACCCTTCTGTAAGGGGATGTCCAATTGTCTATAGATGGCTTTGGGTCTCCACTCAGCACACTCCCTCATTCACATTGATTTGATTTTTTTGTTCTGGGTCTTTGATGCCTGATACCTGATTCCATTGACACCTCATGATCACACAGTTGATAAAAGGAAATCTAGCATGAATGACATTTTTCTAAAAAAGGAAATAAAATAGTTCTAATATTTCCTTTTATCAACTAATATTTCCACATGATCACACAGTTGGTGTGCTTCTTCCATGTGGACTTTGTTACTTCACAGCTAGATGGTTGCTTTTTTATCTTCAAGCCTTTAAGACTCCAGATTAAATTTGTTCCTTCCTTTCTTTGGTTAGATTTGCCAGCAGTCTCTTGATTCTGTAAGTCCTTTCAAAGAACCAACTTTTAACATTAAATTTTTCATAGTTTTCTTTTTCCCCCTTTCATTAATCTCAGCCTTAATTTTTATTATTTCTTTTATTTTGCTATTACTAGGATTGTCCTGTTGACTCTTTTCTAATTGCTGTAAATTTCATGACAGCATATCAATCATAAGTCTCTCTTCCCTTATCATTTGTGCATGTATTGCTATCAAACTTCCTCTGATAACTGCCTTTGCTGTGTCCCAAAGGTTTTGGTACATCATATTCTAATTCTCATTTGTTTCTAGAAATTATCTATTTTCATTTCTGACCTGGGCCAGTACCCGCTCATTTTTTAATAGAGAGTTATTCACCCTCCAATTGTCTGCCCTTGTTTTATTAATCATCCTTCTGTTGATTTCCAGCCTTATGACATAGTGATCGGAGAGAGAAGTCTGTATAATCTCTATGTGCTTGAAATTACACAGATTTGACTTATGTCCCAGCATGTGGTCTATATTCAATTTTGTGCCCTGTGGGCTTGAAAAGAATGTGATCTTTTTTTTCATTTGGGTGGAGAGCTCTGAAAATATCTTTCAGGTCAATTCATCTAATTAATTGTAATGTTTAGATCTGTAGCCTCTAAGTTTCTTTCCTTGTGATCTATCATTCTCAGAGAGTGCTGTATTAAAGTCACCTACTATAATTGTTGAGTCTTTGATTTTGTTTTTTCATCTTTTGGAGCATAGTCAGCTCTGAGGTCAGCTGCGCCGTGCTGGCATATGCATATACAGATACATACATATACATATACATAAACATGCATGTACATACATCCTTGTGGCCATTCAGAGTAAGCATCGAATTCCTAACCACAAGATCAGCCATTTAAACCCACCAGAAACTGTAGGAGAGAGAATTGCATCTATCTGATCTTGTAGAGATTTAGAGCCTCAGAAGTTCTATACATGTCACTGAGTTGGAATCAACTGGATGGCAATGAATAATAAATACACATATACAAGTATTACCTACTTTGTGAAAGTTCACATTAATGCACCTTGCTTTTATGAAAGACATGCATTAGTACCTATTTTCATTAAACAGAAGAAATTGAAAAGATTTTCACTATCATGGAAAAAGGGCAAAAATCAAAACTGGCATTGAACATTTGTTTTGTAAGGAGCTGATAAAGAAGCAGTGCACACATTGAGCAGTGAGCGTAACTTCACCAATTGCCTATGCAAATTGATGTTAAACCCCCAGAGTATACTTACATTTTCTTGAGAATAGGGGGAGTCTTTAAAATTCTAACTTAGACAATGGGTTGAAAGATGTCCAGTACAACCTTCAGCCACTAGCACTCCAACCACTGCCCCCTCTAGTTAGTTTTGTTGTTGTTTTAATTTGTGGACATTTGTCTTTATTAGTTTTTTCAAATGCTTATTTATCTTGTCTTTTTTTTTTTTTTAACAGAAAGGGTAAGTTTATTGAAGGGGATACTTTGGAGGGGGAAAGCTCAAAGGGCCCTTAGCTAGTCTGTAAGGCCAGGTAGACTGTAGAGTCAAAACTTGTATTCTAATGGTAGACCTCCCACCACTGGCTGGTTCTCTGTAGTGTACCTCCTCTTTCCAGGTATGTGTATCCCATAACCCCGAACCTTCTTTCTTCCTCCCTTCAGCCTTTCCCAGGTCTCTTCCGTGGGAGAGGAAATGTGCCTTGTCTGCCCTTCCCTTCCTTTGTGCTGGAGAAGTATCCAGGGGACAGGTCTCCTACTCCCTCCCACCAGCCAGATGCCTGCCGTCATCCCCTCTCCTCCCTTTGCCCACTTCTGACTAACAATAACTCCTCCCTCAAGTGAAGACTGACCCACTGACTTGCTTCTCATAGAATGGGGCTGATCGGATGGGATGCCATGTCCATGATTGTGGCTTTTAGCCCTCTCCCTCATCGACTGTGGTGATGGAAAGAAGTTGCCAGGTGGGGGCCAATATATTATACCTGGGCAAGGAGCAAGCACAGCCTCTGCCTAATGGCAACCAGAGTCCCTCAGGCCAACCCTTGAGGAAATGAACCCCTACAACACCATGCGTTTGGAAGTAGGTCCTTCCTCATAGAGTCTTCAATGTCAGCAAGTGAAGCAGATAACGCTTGCAGAGCCGGGGCCTGTGGGCCCTTCACTGGGGAAGTGGGACTCACTGACCCACAGAAGTGAAGCTGAGTGTCTTTGGGCTAAGTCTTATAGGAGGGGCTGCCTCTGGGTGCTTAATTCAGGGAGCTGGGTTTTCAGACCCACAGAGTTAAGCTGATTGATTATCTTCAAGTTGAGATTTATAGCTGAGTGGGATGCCCTTTGGCAAGGGGGCGTTTACTAGCAGACTTGACAGAACTTTGCAATAGCTCTTGATCAAGGACTCAACCCTGAGCATCTCTCACTGGCATCACAACTCGTTAACTTCCTTTAAACCCATTAATCGTGAAATTTTGCCTGTGAGTTCTGTGTAGCCATTGCCATGAGTATTTGAAGCTGGAGATCCAGTAGAGAAGTAAAACAGAGACTGCAAATACTTAAGACAATATACTAGCCCTTAGCAAATCATTTATAATACATGGAGGGCAGATCACAAGGAAAGACCATGAGCACAAGAGAGAGATTAGTACAAACATCAATCCCTAGAAAGGAAAGGGAGTAATTGGGCTCACTCCCTCGAGCATCTCATGAGAGACGCACCGCACTGAAGAAGGGATGGCATACTGGGCTGCTAACCATTGGCACATTCCTGCTGAAGAGGGAAATGTGGTAGGTCCCTGTCAGAATGAGAATCACTAAGCAAAAAGACCTGTTAAGACCCTGAGCCAGGTAGGCCAAAATGAGTTTTAATGACAGTTAACTCATCAACAGATGAGAGGGTTTTCTCACTTCTCACTCTCACTGCCTTAGGATCTCTTCCACAGTCCTTCAAAGCTGACTTTTCAATGGCCTTCTTTCACGGAGCCCTGCTCTCCAACACTTCATACAATGGTCAGTGGCTCGAAATTCAACTGCCAAGTTGACCCCACCCTAAGCCCCTGCTTTTGCTGCCACCTTGGATTCTCCAGTCACTCCAGCTGGGCACAAGGGACAAGCCACCCCACCCCCCTAGTGCAGAGATACCCAAACTACCCTTTCCCTAGTCCAGAGGTGTGTCCCCCTCCATTCCCAAACTTCCTGTTCTCAAACTCACCACCCTGGAGTCAATGTGGATTCACAGTGACCCCATAGGACAGGTAGAACTGTCCCTGTGAGTTTCTGAGACAGTAACTTTTTATAATTGTAGAAAGCCCCAACTTTCTCCCATGGAGCAGCTAGTGGTTTTGAACTGCTGACCTTGTGGTTTAGCAGCCCAACAAGTAACCACTACGGCACCCTGTTATACAGACAGCTGTCAAATAAGCACAGTCCCACAGACTTCTAGCCACAAAGAGACTGCAACTGTCCTCTCTGGAAAATAAGAGACTCCATCTTTTGGTGGGAAGAACGCACTTCTTTCTCCAAGGCTCTGACTTATGGGACAAACAGATGGTGCAGAAGGAGGGAGAAAGGACAATGGTCAATACCCTGAAACCAACTGATGGAATGGCTGGGAGGATCCCAAAACAGAGCAAGGCAATTCATTACCATCCCAGCTAACAGCAGGAATGACAGCATTTATAGGCACACAGTCTCCTTTGGAGTTCCGTGATTCACCTATACCCCCTCAATTCTCATGGAACTTCTCACCAAGGCAGAGATGAGGGGCAGTAAGAAGGCAGTCCATTCCTTGCCCTTAGAAGTCCCACTCAATGAGTCAGTCCCTACAAGCTTGGGTCAGTGCATGGAGGCAGGGCCATTGGTTGGCCTAACAAGTTGTCCATCATGCCGATCTTAGCATCTTGCTTCTCAATGTCCTCAAATGGAGTCCAGGACAAGTTATGCTGTAGCTTGTAGGCACCAAGGAAGTCGTGTGGACAACTTGTCCCCCATTCCTTTGGAGAAATGATGGAAAAATACTGCTGACCACTCTCTCGTTTATAAAGGTAGTAAATGTTGCCTGGTGTTTTTTTTTTCCCCACAATAGTACAAGCTATGTGGTGTAAGTCTGCATCCCTCTGAGCATCTTCTAGTATCTTCCTGGCTTGTTCTTGTAGATGCTGCATTTGCTCAGCTATGATGGTTAGCTTATTGGTGGCTTTTGCTCAGATGAATTCATCATCATTCCACCCCTGCTGTGCCAGTGCCACAAGATCTCAGGGATCCCCGGCCCGGTGAATGGGGTAGGGGCTCACCAGGGCAGGCCGCCAAGGGTCGGGGTGAGCTTCACCAGGGCTCCTGTCACCAACTGAACCCATTGATTTTTAGGGACTCCCTCCGTCGGTGCTGGTGTCGATGTTGCAGCCGCCGCCATGACAGACAGAGTCCAACTTTCCCAAGGTACCCAGGGCGGCACAAACAGCTTATCTTGTCTTTTTAAAGAACAAAGTTTTGACAGTCAATGTTTCAACAAATAGATATAGGAATGCTCACTTGTCTATACTAAGAAATTTGAAAGACAGCTATCTGGTGAACTGAATAGAAGAGATTTATATTTATATGTATTCCAAAGGAAGCAAGCCAACAGCATGTAGGAATTGTAAAATAATAGTATTAAGTTGCACATAAGTAAAGTATGCCTTAATATAATTTTAATATGGTGGCAGGAATCTGCCAGATTCAGAGAGTATATGACATCAGATGGATTTTGCTGGAAAACAAAGAATATTAGAAAGAGATTTCTTGTTGTTCGTAGATACTGTCAAGGTCAGTTTCAACTTATAGCACACTACTATAAGAGATGGAATGTAACCACCACCAATTCCACAGACATGATGAGAATTTCTACTCCGCTCTTGGAAGAAGTGCAACCCAAGTGCTCCTTAGAGGCAAGGATGGCAAGACTTTGTCTTACACACTTTGGACATACTGTCGAGATACCATTCCCTGGAGAAGGACATCTTGCTTGGTTAAATGGAGGGTCAGCGAAAGAGGAAGACCCCCCATGAGACGGATTGGTACAGGGCTACATCAATGGAATCAGGCATAGGAATCATTGTGAGGATGGCACAGTGTTTCATTCTGGGCAGAGGGTTGCTATGGGTCAGAGGTGGTTTGATGACCCTAAGAACACTACCACCACCATGAGCATTTGACTGGGCAATTTTAAGCACTCTGCCTTACAACCCTGATCTTGAGACATCCTTTTTCTGCGCAAAAGAACTCTTAAAATGAACACAACCTAAACGGATAACTGACGTTCTGGCATGGTGTAAATGAAAGAGCAATGAGTTAGTCAAGGAAAGCTTTGTAAATGAAGTTGAGTTAGTTCTGACTCTTGGCAAACCTAGATACAACTGAACTAAACACTGCACAGTCCTGGGCCATCCTCACAATGGTTCTGAGGATGGAATCCATCAAACAGCCCACGTATCAATCCAGCTTGTTGAAGGGCTCCCTTTCTTTACTGTCCCACTAGGTTACCAAGCACAGTGCCCTTCTCCAGGCGCTGGTCTCTCCTGACACCATTTACAAGTATGTGGGACCAAGTCTCACTGTCCCTGCCTCTAAAGAGCACAGTGGGCTTCTTCGTGACATTGCTTTGTTCGTCTGGCACTGTATGTTACTTTCAAGAGTCCTCAGAGGTCGCCTAATTCAAATGTAGTGATTCTCCTTTGGTCGTCCTTATTCAATTTATACAAGCATAAGATTCAATGAAGAATATCCTGACTTGGGTCAGGCCCACCTGAGTCCTCAAAGTGATGTCCCTGCTTTTCAAGAGTTTAAAGAGGTCTGGTACAGTGAAACGTTTGATCTTTTGATTCCTGCTTCCATGAGCATTGATTGTGAATCCAAGCAAGAGGAAATCCTTGACCATATCATACTCCTCTTTATTTATCATGATGTTGATTACCAGTCTAGTTGTGAGGATTCTGGTTTTCTTACATTGAGTTTAATCCACAGTAGAGGCTGCAATCCTTGGTTTTCATCTACAAGTGTTTCAAGTTCTCTTCATTTTCAGCAAGGAAGGTTGCATCATTTGCATAAACAGATGGTTAATCAAACTACCTCCAATCATGATGCCACCTTCTTCATATAATCTAACTTCTCTGATGATTTGATCAGCATACAGGTTGAATTAGAATGGTGAGAGGATACAATTCTGATGCAAACCTTTCCTCAATTGAAATCAAGTTCTGTTCACACAATTCCCCTTTGATCCCATGTACATGTTTGACAGGAGCGCATGAAGTGTTCTGGAATTCCCATTCTTCTCAAAGCTGCCTATAGTTATTGTGGTGCATATAGTAAAATGCCTTAGCATGGTCAGTAAAACACAGACAACTTTCTGGTAGTCTCTTCTTTGAGGCAAGATTGATCTGACATCAGAAATGATACATTGCTTATTCCACATCCTCTTCTGAATCTTATCTCAACCTCTGGCAACTCCATATCAATATACTACTGCAACCATTGCTCAATAATCTTTAGAAAAATGTTACTTGCATGTGATATCAACGATATTGTTCTATACTTTGAACATTGTTAGATTACCTTTCTTTGAAATAGAAATATGGATGTCTTCCAGTCAGTTGATCAAATTGGTATGCCAAATTTCTTGGCATAGACTTTTGAGTGCTTCTAGCTCTTTATGAGCTTATTGAAACATCTGAATTGGTATCCCAACCTTTCCTAGATCCTTGTTTTTGTCTAATGCTTTCAGTGGAGCTGGAACTTCTTCCTTCAGTACCATTGGTTTGCAATGATATGTTAACTCCTGAAATGATGGAACGTTGACTAGTTCTTTTTCGTAGTGATTCTGTATTCTTTCCATATTCTTTTGATGCTTCCTGTATTGTTCAATACACTTTCCATAGATTTTTTCAATATTGCAACTTGAGGCTTGAATTTTTTTCTTGAGCTCTCTCAGTTTCAGGTATGCTGGCTGTGTTTTCAGTTTTGGTATTCTAACTCTAAGACTGTGTACCTTTCATCATAATAGTTGACTTTGTCTTCTCGAACTGCCCTTTGAAATTTTTTGTTCAGTTTTTTGCCTTCATCATCTCATGAATTTGTCTTAGCTACTATAAGATTAAGTGCAATGTTCAGAGTCTCTTCTGACATTCATTTGATCTTTTCTGTCTTTTTAATGACCTTTTGCCTTCTTCAAAATGATGTTCTTGATAGCATCCGGTAAATATTCAGGTCACTTTTGTCATTAGTGTTCTGTGCTTCAAATCTGTTCTTGACTGGCATTCTGTGATGCTCACACTCCTGGCACAATCAATCACTGAAGACAAAATGGGTGCATAAGCAAATGTGGTGAAGAAAGCCAATGGTAATTGGCTATCTAAAGATAAAGTGTCTGGAATCTTAAAGGCTTGAAGTTAAACAAGCAACCATCTAGCAGAGAAGCAATAAGTCCATATGGAAGAAGAACACCAGCCTTTGTGATCATGAGGTGTTGATGGGATCAGGTAATGGGCATTAGAAGACCACAAACAAACAAACATATTTTTGAGAATGAGTGTGTCGGAGCAAAAAACCCCCAAGCCCACCTATAGACAATGGGACATCCCCCACAGAAGGGTCACAAGGAAGGGATGAATCAATCTGGGCACAGTATAGCACCAATGGAACACACAATATTCCTCTGGTTCTTTGAGGCTTCCTCACCCTCCACTATCATGACCCCAGTTCTGCCTTCCACTGTGGGTTAGAGGAAAGCATGTGTACAGCTACAGATATGAGATAAAAGCTCATGACACAGAATTCAGGAACAGGAATGGGAGTAGGGAAACCAGCAGGCTAGGGGGGAAGGTGGGAACCAATCACAATGATTGACACATAACCACCCCCCATCCCCTCCAGGGGGACAAACAAGAGAAACCATGGAGGAAGAAGGTTGGTGTAAGATATGAAAATAATAATAATTTATAATTTATCAAGGTTTCATGAGGGTGTGGTGTAGGGAAAAAAGAGGAGCTAAGACCAAGGGCTGAATAGAAAATAAATGTTTAGAAAATAATGATGGCAACATATGTACAAATTTGTCTGATACAATTGATTTATGGATTGTTATAAGAGCTGAAAGAGCCCCCAATAAAATGATCTTTTAATTCAAAAAAAATTTTAAAGCTGTTTTTGAGATGTTCTAGAAATTCAAATGGGATAGACTCATAGTTGTAGTTTGGCTTTTGTGAACTTATTTTAATTTTCTTCAGCTTCCACCAGAACTTACATGTGAGTAATTGACAGACTCTTCCACAGTTCGCCCCTGGCCTTGTTTTAGGTGTTTATATTATATTTCTCCAGGATCTCTTCCTACAGATGTAGTCAACTTGATTTCTGTGTAATTCCATCTGAAGTCCACACGTATAATCACCATTTATGGTATTGAAAATAGTATTTTCAATAATGAAGTGGTGGGTCTTGCAAAATTCTATCATGTGATCTCCAGCTTAGTTTCTATCACCAATACCATATTTTCTAACTGCCTTTTCTTTCTGTTTGCAACTTCTACATTTCAATCACCAATAATTATCAATGCATATTGTTTACATGCTTGATGAATTTCATACTGAAGACCTTGGTAGAATTCCTCAATTTTTTCATCACTAGCTTCGGGGTTGATACATAAATTTTAATAGTTGAATTGATTTGTTTCTTGAATATGGATAGATACAATCCAATCACAGACAGCATTGTACTTCAAGATAGATCTTGAAATAACCTCTTTGATGAGAAATGAAATGATATCTTCTTAATTGTTTCATTCTGTGCATAATAAACCATATGATTTTCTGATGCAAAAATACCAATATCTGTCCCTTTAAGCTTAGTAATGCCTAGAATGTTGATTTTTATGTGTTCTATTTCATTTTTTACAACTGCCACTTTATCTAGATTCATACTTTGTACAACTCAGATTCTAATTATTACAGATAGTTGCATTGTGTATTCTTATTTTAAGTCACATTCTGTCAGTAAACGAAGGTCCAGAAGTCTTTATTCCCAAAGGCTTTACTCTGTCCACGCCATTATAGTTTATCCCACCTTGAGATGGCAACTTTACTCAGCCTTATTTTTAGTGCTTTCTTACCCGAGGGGCTCATCTTTAAACACTGACTTTAAACTCATCTCTGACAATGTTCTGCTTCTCTTCATGAAGCTTTCAGCCTTTGACAAGAGTTCAATGCTCTCCATGAAGTTTTCAGTGGCTAATTCTTCAGAAGCAGAAGCCTATTCTTTCGTTATAGTGTTTCAAAGTCTGGAAGCAATGCTGAAAGGTGGTCTTACTTGGTGAGCCTGTTGGCATTTGAACTACCAGTGACATAATTTCCACCATCACAGAAGCATACAACGTGTCTAGACATAGATGGAAGTGATTCTGAGAAACAAGTGCTTCAATTTTTGAATTTTGTTTCATAAAAGGTTCTATGATTTTATAGCATTAATTTTTACTCTTCTTGTCCTCTCTTGAATGACATACTTTATATGAAGAGGGCCTAGTATGCTGTTCTTAAAGTGATGTAGATATTTTAATAATTTATGTAGTTAGGTTTAGGTTTATTTAGACACTTCCTATATTTTACTCACAACTGTATTTATTTCTTGTGTCTTAGATCTTTCGCATTCTGCAATTTTTAAAAGATGTATCTAAATGAATGTTTTTTATGTTATTTTTAATTTAGCATACTTAGTAGTCATATTGCATGAATCTTAGGGCATTTTCTTCAATAACATGAAAAAACTTATTTTTGCAATATTGTCTTTCATCAATTTTTCTTTCCACCCATTAACTTTTTTCATGTTATTCATTTCTTAGTATTGTTGTGCTACATTTTAGAGAATTATTTCAGCTGTGTTATCCAATCCACTACTTCTAACTTACTTTTACATAATATGTTATTTATGTTTTCTTGTTTTATGATTTTTAAATTTTTTATTGACTTTTTAATTTAAAAGTGTGATTTTTAAGTGATTTATACTTCTTTTTTTAATCATTTTATTAGGGGCTCATACAACTCATCACAATCCATATATACAACAATTGTGTAAAGCACATTTGTACATTCATTGCCCGCATCATTCTAAAAACATTTCCTCTCCACTTAAGCCCCTGGCATTAGGTCCTAATTTTTCCCCTCCCTCCCCACTCCCCCTTCCCTCATGAGCC
>NW_022103898.1:38491428-38502247 GCF_000313985.2 Echinops telfairi | reverse complement strand
GCCAACCTGGCCGATAATCACATGTGGGGCTAATTGAAAGGTGGAGGGATAAATGGGTGGTGAGCCTCGCCTTTCTAGTTCTTGGGTCTCTTGCTTTGTGATGGTCACACCAGGGTGCAACTGCCTTAGCAGCTCCCTGCTTCAGCTTGCAAGATCGACTTCCTACAAGACATCCCCAAGGAGAAGCCACATGGACCTATCCGGATGCAACCCTGGGTGCTGGAACAGCCCTGTGGAAACCCCTGCTAGTGCTGAGATGCTTATTCATTCACTGACTCAGCTTTCCTCCTGCAGTCAGCATCATTGCCTCTGTTTTGTGAGGTGGAGGACTATGTGGACTGGTGTTGGGTTAATGGGTTAATGTTGGACTTGTGGGCTTGTGCATCATTGGGTTGGGAAGTTTTCATGATGCACACTCTCTTTACATAAAACTGTTATACATGAGTTGCTGTGGATTTGTTTCTCTAAAGTACCTAGACTAACTAATACAACCATTACATTTTTAAATTTCTGATCTCAAACTATATATATATATATATATATATATATATATACACACACACACATATATATATGTATATATATATATACATATTCTAATAGTTCCCCATCTCCAAACCTTGAATATATTTATTCATAAACCAAATTGACTTTGTGTGCAAATTCTTCTGGTTTATCTTCAAAATATATTTAAACTCCAACTTCCCCTCACTGTCTCCAATGCTATTTCCCTGGGTCCAGCCTCTCTAATCACTTACCATAATCATTACAATAGACTCCCAATTGTTCCCCTGCTCTGGCTTTTACCCCACATTAGCCTTTTCTCCATGTAACCTTTTTTCCAATCATAGTACCAATTATTCAAGTAGCACCTTGTTAGAGAGAGTATATCTGACCACCCAAATCCTTTTGTTACTTGGAATTTTCCCAAACAAGAATTTTAAAGGAACTTTAGCTTGAAACCATAATGTTTTAATATCAAAAACGAAAGTAAGTAGATGTGTTGTGTCTATAAAATTAAAAGTGTTTATGTTGCTTTACGTTGTGCTTATTAAACAACATTTCATTCAGAGTTGAGCCTGTACATTTTAAGTCAAAATATGGGGAGAATGGGATTTGTAGTAGAAAATAAACAGGCTTATAAATATTATGAACAGATTGAAAAATGAAATTTTAACATGGAAAGGAAAAGATCAAACCGTATAATGAAAATAGGAAGTATGTCCTGTGGCAGTGGAAACATCACAATGCTGGCAGGGTCTCCTTCAGCTCCAGGGCTGTAGCGTAGCTCCATGTGTCATGTCAGTAGGGAGGCCTCTCAGGGAGTGAGTGTGTGTCAGGCCTCCAGTGAGCTATTTACTTCTATAGCCCCTCCAAATGAGATCATCAAGCTGCCCCCTGATGGACAGACTAAACTCCACCCCTTCACTCTTAATAGTCTTTAATTGACAATGGATTATGTAACTACCACAATTTCCAAATCTCGAACAAATTATTGCATGTTCTCAGTAACACTATATTTTTCCCTCCCCTCAACTTCAGAGATTCTAACTTACTTGCCAGTTATATATGCATATCTAAAATGTAGCTTAATTTTTAAGTTTTAAAAATTACTTTAATAGCAACATACTAGTTTTATATTTTTGAGGCTTACTATTTTACCCAATATTATGTTCTTAATTTTATACACTTTTATGATTATATAGAATCAAATTGCATAATTTATTTATTATTTATAGGTTAAACATTTGGTTTGTTTACAGTTTCCTGGTAGCATGAACAACTTTTCTATAAGCTTTTGTGCTCACTAGTTCATAAATAATATATCTTTGTTTATAGATAAATATCAAATATATATATCTGGATATAAGTATTAACATTCATGACTCCTTTCTCTTTTTTGTTTTTTAATCCTATTCTACATTTCTAAGCTTTATTATTTTCTTCCATTCAATTATTGTTTTCCTTGTTAGTTTCCTTCAAGTTGGTTCCAACTCAGTACACAACAAAACATATAACAGAACAAAATGTTGCCCAGTCCTTTCACGAATCATGGGTTTTCATTTTCTGTTCTTTTTCTAATTTATTGCAATGTATGCTTAAATACTTCTTCAGTATGCATTTTAAGATACAACTTTCCTGAGGTTAAGTTCACAATATATTATTGGTATTTCTAAAATCTCCCCACTAAATTTCTGAGTGGTCTTCCACTTTATCCAATCTTGGTCTCACAAATCTATATACACAAATTGTGTGTGCCCTCCCTACTATGCCATGTTTAACCAGAGAAAACATTGAGGTTCTAGCCTCTGTTTCCATTAGTGTCTGTCCTTTTTGGTAGCAAAGCCGAACGGTTTGCACACTCAGGTTCCATTCGTAATCATTATCTTTCGTAGCCATCACGGCTGGGAAGGAGCTACGGGAAAGACAGACCAAGGTTCCTCTGCTCTTATACCAATGAATGCTTCCACACTTATTGTCCACCTTTATCCAGTGTTTCTAACTATGGTATTTCCACTTTTTTTCAGTTTAATATTTATTTTGCAGAAAATCCCTCCCTTGCTGATTCTTAGCATGACCAAAGAGAGGTTCTTCCCCTGATAGTCTGTGTTTCTTCAAATCATTAGAAGTAATGATTTCCTTATTTCTGGAAAATGCCTGGGAATGTAATTAACCTAGGAAAAAAATTAAATATATTCTTGAATATCTTCTACAATCTTGGTAAAGAGATTTGAACTGAACTGAAAATTTGAACTGAAAATCCACAAATGGGGTGGGTGTTTTCATTATATATTAGACATATTTTCCTCCTCCTTTCTTATACATTTATTTTATAATATACAAGTTATAGATTTTATATCTAATTAATTTGCCCTGCAATCACCCGAGCATTGTGGGTTTCTATAGATAATTATTATATCAATCTGATATAAAGGGCCTCACTTTTATGTCCAAGCATCATTGAAGACAATTCTTTCATTAGATTGTTCATTCTGGTTAGACACCGGAGTCTGTCATCTGTTGTTCTCTTATCTGAACATATATAAAAATAAAGCCATAAATTCTCCAGATTTGGAAAAAGTCACTAGAGCAGTAGTAGCTTCATTCTCCACTTACTATTTTAGTGTTTGGACTTACCAGTCTTTAAAAGCTTGTTAGATCTTAAAAGCTTTCAGAATTTTACATTTCATTAAGTAATTTTAACTGCTCACTAAGGAAAGGCTTATTTACACACACAGCAAGACATGTAATCCCCATATCTTTGGAACTCAAAGTGGCATGCTTAACATATTTGCTTTTAGCAGGAGGTGATTTGCAAATGAAGCTGCAGAGGCATACCTTGTAGATATTGAGAGTTCAGTTCCAGACCACTGCAGGAAAGTAAATGTCACAATTAAAGCAAGTTGCAGAAACTCCTTTGATTTTCCAAGGCATACAAGGTATGTTCACAGTATACTACAGCCTATTCAGTGTGCAATAGCATTATGAAAAGCTTGAAAAATTGTGAGAATTATCAAATGCAACACAGAGACGTAAAGTGAGCAGTTGCAAAAATGTTGCCCCAGGGTTTTGATTAATAAAAAAACAACGCAGTGACTCCAACCGTGCTTAGAGTTGTCCATGTTATCCCATACTGAGTTTCTCCTGTGTTTTGAAGTCCAGACAAAAATAGGACAGGTGAGAGACACCTTTGATCTTATGGGGCTTACATTTTAATATGGCAAAGAGAAAATAAATGATACAATTTTTATTTAACTTATCTACATAATATCAGGTAGTGGGAAATGATAGAAAGAAAAATGATAATAAAACAAAGAAATTGGACAGTTTTAAGTAGGGGAAATGTGGTGTGTGTTTACCATTTTTGAAAGTTATTCTATAATTTAGTTGGAAAAGACAATTTAGAAGAAAAAGAGCAGTAGTGTGACAGTCACTCAAGAGAACTTGCAGAAATCCCGATGAGGCATGGTGATGGGGACTGCCATCCTGCGGTGGAGGTGGTAACAATGGTTAACGGTTCAGGATAGATATTTTGAAAAAGTTTTCCTTTGAAAAGATGAATAAATCATTTTGCCTTTACTTATCCATCTGATAAATGAAATAACTACTCCTGATTCATTGGAATAGGATGAGGTAAATGTTCTTATTTATTTACATATCCATTTGTTCTCCAATTAATAGGATGACATATGTAAAGGAGAATTTTAAATATCTAAGCCATATACTATTATGATACAGTATTTATTCTTGCATCTATTGCTTGATCTGTAGTATATGGCAACTTCATGGATACAGAAAGTAAGGAATCTCAAAAGTTATTCTAAGATTCCAAATGTGTGATTGGAACAATGGTTTTCGATCTAAGAAAGATGAATTTTGTCATCTGTTTCCCAAATATGCTTTGCTTGCTAAAACTATTACTATTAGAAAGGTGGGTGTGGGAGAGAGGAGCTGGTTAAACCCTAACACACCTAGTTAAATGTGTTATGATGAAGCTGTGGGTGTGTTAAAATGAAGGGGCGGTCAGAATAGCTCAGTAGAGACAGAAATGCTGACGTCCTGCTGCGACGATCGGTGCGGAGCTTGGAAGACAGGTTGCATTCACAATTGCAGTGTCATAGAATTGTTCAAGCTCCTCGTTACTGAAAGGTTCAATCAGCTGCCTTTCTTTTACAGGTGAAGTGCTTAGTTAAAATTGCAGACTGAGATGTAAATATAAGATAAAGAAAAGATCATTTATTCTCAGTTTATGTCTAAAATTAGATAAATCCCTTTTGTTGTGTTTGTTGAATTGTTTGAGGAAGAAATTGCAAATTGCAAATAGAAAATAAAGATCTAATTATTAGGTTAACTTAGCTCAATCAGTAAAATAATATTAGCGGGAAAAAGAGTTAAGGAGTTGGCATCCAAAACACATTGTAGTTGCAAGTAGATAGGCAATGGAGCCCCAAAAAGAACAGTAAAGAGAAAGAGAATATTTTAAAAAGAGAGGAAGAGGAAGAAACTATTTCATGTTGGAATAAGAAAGCCATTGGCAACATTTGAGAGAATAATTTTGGTGGAGTGGTCATGATAGAAGCCAGATGGCAGAAGGTTAAGGCAATAAGGAATGGAAAAGGAAGGGAAAGTCTCCGTCCTTGAAGAAATCTGGATTTAAAAAATGAAGAATGACAATCTGAATGATTACCAAGCTCAATGGAAAGGTTTGCACACACTCGCGCACTCACATGCACACATATGAGCATATTTGAAGGAATTACATACATGAAGGGAAGAGGTTGGTGTGTCAATCTTCAGATTTGCGATGTAAGAAATTGTGAGGTTCCTAATGAATTTTAGTTATTTGCTTATTTGTCAGTCTTCTCAATGTACTATGAGCTCCAAGTGGGTAAATAAAGATCCTTGTTTTCTATGTGGGTTCTCAGAGCTTATTGCAAGACCTGGTATTTCCTGGGAATACCAAAACCTTTTCTTGAAATGAACTAAATTCAAATATGAGTGTTCAAGATCAGAAAGCTGGATTAAGTTAGGGGTGCAAAAGAAACATCAGATTGTGGCAAGGAGGACCGTCCAAAAAAAATAAGTCAGAATTGACACAAACCTGGGAATTTCAGCCCAATATTTATAGACTAGAGTGAAATCACGAAAAGAGTCAGAGACTGAAGTTCAAGAAGGACTCAAACAAGAATATAGGGAATTTATATACCTTCCTCTCATTAACTGGTAACACGCACAGAGAGCACACCACAATGGAGATCTGGGTATAAATGCTAGGTGACATTGAGGCAATGCTTAACCCATTGCAATCCCATGAGACAATATGTAAACACCTTGCAGAATCATTTTGACTGTATTCTTTTAGACGATTACTAGATCTGTCTTCCATGGAGCCACTAACTGGGTATGAACCTCAACCTTTTCCGTTATCTGTTGAGTGCTGAACAGTTAACACTGCCAAAATGCCTTAATAAGGAGAACGAACACTTAACACAATAAAGCACCTGTATCTAATTGACATTTATGTTGTTATTTTTAGGGGCCATCAAGTGCGTTCTGACTCATATTGGCCCCAAACACCACAGAATGACGTGCTGCCTGGTTCTGCACTATTCTCACAATCGTTCCCATGTTTAAGTCCATTGCTGCAGCCACCATGCCAGTCCATCTCGTTGAGGGCATTTTTCGTTGACCCTCTACTATAGCAAGGGACTGGTATCTCTTGACAACATGGACAAAGTATGGGAGAGGAAGTCTCACCATCCTGGTCTCTAATGGGTATTCTGGCCATACTTTTTCCAAGACAAATGTGTTTGTTTAGAAGTATAAATATAAATTCACATGTTAAAATATGAATTGACATGTAAAGAATATTTAAATCACACTATGAAATATAAATTATTTTCCTTCACACAGGAAACATTCACCAAAGTATACTATGTGCTGGAATATAAAATAAGTCATAATAAACTAACCTGGGGTCACCGAGTCCATTCTACTCATAGTGACCCTAGAGGGCAGGGCTGAACTGTGGCTTCCTGAGACTGCAGACTTTATCAGAGGAGAAAGTCAAGTCTTCCACATGTGGAGTGACTGATGGTTTCCACTGCTGGCCTTCCAGTTGGCAGCCCAATGGTCCACCATCATAATATATGATATATTTTTGAACCCAAATATTCAACTAAAAATCTATTCTTAAATATATTATATAATTGTGTCAAATATTTGGAATAAGCTATGCACTTCTGAATATTCCCTGGTTCATAAATATATCATCTGTGGAATTGGAAAGTATTTTTAATTGAAGAAAAATGAAAATACACCTTTAAAATGTTGTGAAATGCAACCAAAGGAGGGAAATGTGCAACCTTAAATCACAGTAGGAAAGAAAGGTTTTCAATCAATGATCTCAACTCAAATCTTAAGGTGTTAGAGAAAGATTATAAAATTAATCAGAGAAATAATAAAATATAATAATTAATAGAGATGAGAATGTGAATCAATGTAGGAAAAAAGTATTGAGAGAATTCAACAAACTAATATGGCTCTTAAAGGATCAGTAAACGTGATAAACCTCCTGCAATACTGGTTAAGAAATAATGAAGCTTGAAGCTATCTAATAATAATTCTAAGCTCACTGCCATCGGGTTCATTAGGGTTCATAGTGACCCTAGTTGGACAGACTAGTACTGCCCATGTGCGTTTCTGAGACTTTAACTCTTTACATAAGTTAAAAAACACACACACATATTACTCCCAACGACCACTTCGATTTTTCGAATTACTGACCTTGTACTTCACAGTGAGATGGGTAACTCCCTATACCAAAAGCCCTCCTCTTTAGAAGCGACCAGTATCAGACGTAAAAAAAAAACCTTACAGATACAATGACACAGTGTTGTTGTGTTGTTAGGTGCCATCAAGAGGTTATGACACACAGCGACCCTATGCACAATAGGACAAAACACCGCATGGTCCTGTGCCATCTTTAAAATGGTTCCCCTGCCTGATCTCATTGTTGCAACCACAGTTTCAATCCATCTCTTGACAGCCTTCCTTTTTTTTTTTTTTTTTGATGCCCCTTCCCTTTACCAAGCATGATGTCCTTCTCCAGGGACAGGTCACTCCTGGCTCGATGTCCAAAGTATGTAAGATGAAGTCTTGCCATCATTACCTCTAAAGAGCACTCTGGTCATACTTATTCCCAGGCAGATCAGTTTGTCCTTTCCGTAGTCCTTTCAGCAGGTATTTTCAACACTCTTCTCCAGCACACTATTAAAATGCAAGTTTCATATGCATATGAGGCAATTGAAAATATCATGTCTTGGGCAAGGTGTACCTGATTCTTCAAAGTAACAGCCTTGCTTTTCGATAATCTAAAGAAGAGTTGTGCATCAAATTTGCACCATACAAAATATTTTTGACCTCTTGATTTCTGTTTCCTTGAACATTCAGTGTGGATCCAAGCAAGGATGAAATCCTTGACAATTTCAAACTTTTCTCCACTTAACGTGATGTTACCTTTTGGTCCATTTGTGTGAGGACTTTGGTCTTCTGTACATTGAGTCGTACACCATGCTGAAGGCTGCAATCCTTGGTCTTCAGCAAGATATGCTTCAAGTCCGTCTCACTTTGAGGAAGCAAGGTTGTATCATCTGCCCACGGCAGGATGTTAATGAAAGTTCCTCTAATCTGATGTTACATTCTTCATATAATCCAGCTTCTCTGATGATTTGCTCAGCATACAGATTAAACAAGTATGGTGACAGGGTACAACCCTGAAACACATCTCTCATAATTTTAAACTATGCAGTATTAGTTCTATTTGCACAACTGCCTCATGATCAATTTAAAAGATCCAAATGAGCGCAAATATTCTGGAAATTCCAAATGTTCTGGAATTCCAGTTCTTAAGATTCATTGTTCTTAAGATAGTTTTTCATGATACACACAGTCGAATGCCTTCACATAGTCAATAAAACACAAGTAAATCTCTTTCTGGTGTTCTCTTCTTTCAGCCAAGATACATCTGACTTCAGGAATGACACTGCTTGTTTCATGTCTTCTTCTGAGTCCATGCTGAGCTTCTGGCAGCTCCCTGTCTTTGTTCTGCTACAACTCTGGTTGGAGGATCTTCAGCAGACGTTTTCTTAAGTGTGACATCCATGAGTCATGTTTGTTTGGAATGGGCGCCAGAAGCTGCCAAGTAGCTGTCTTCCAGATTTTTAGCCTAAGAAATGATTGCTTCTAGTTCTTGATCAGCTTACTGAGAGTTTTCTATTGGTATTCCAATAACACAGTACAAAATATTATTAACAATGATCTCAAAATAAAAATTTTATTTTAAATGGAATAGATAATTTGAGAGCACAATATAACAAATTTAAAATATTTTAGTACTAAATAAAACTGTTTGCACAAAATTAATTTCAAATATATATATATATAGTGGCTTACACATGCAAAGGAAACCCCCAGTGTTTAAAGAATAAAGCTTAACTGAGAACATAAAAAATTATGAAGCCTTTCAAAAACAACATTAAAAACATAAAAAGGGAAACTTCAGGATGAGGGGGAAATATATATGGAGCTTTGGTGGTGTTGTGGTTATGCATTAGGCTGCATTTGACAAAGCTAGCAGTTAAAAACATGGGCTGTTCCACGAAGTAACAATGGGGCTTCTTACACCTTTAGAGAGTTGTAGTCTCAAAACACACAGGGGCAGTTCTGCCCTGTCCTAGAAGGTAACTATGCGGAGCAACTGGCTTGCACTGAGTTTGCTTTTGGTTGTTTTGTTTTGAGTATATATATTAGATAAAGGATTTGCATCCAGAATAAGAAATTTCTACAGCTCAAAAAATTCAACCAATAAAACGTTTGGATGAACCAACTTCATCAAAGAACATACCCAAATGGTCACAAGCACATGAAAAGAAACCGTTGTCAGTCATCAGCAACCACAATTTGAAACACAATAAATTATCATTTCAAATCTAATAAAATTTTAAAATCTGATAGCATCAAATATAGGCTGGAATGCAGCACAACTGAATTTATATCAATTGCTAGAGGAAATATAAAAAAAATATTTAGAAAATTATCATTTTCTTACAAAGTTAAACTTCCCCAAATTGGAATTTTTTTTCAAAGCTATGTATTTAAATTTTTTACGCAACAACCTTATCACCTTCAAAGTACTCTCCATTAGACTTAATACATTTGTCAAGTCTCCTATTCCATGCTTGGAAACATTTTCCAAACTCATCTGTTTGGAAGGCTGACAGCAGCTCCTCCCACTCCCCCACCCGCCCCTTTTTTCTTTCTTCACCTCCACCAAATCATCCAATTGTTGTCCTTTCAAGTTTCTCTTCATATGTGGAAACAAAGAGAAGTTGCATTGAGTGAGGTCAGGTGAGTTAGGTGTATGGAGCATGAGAGGAATGCTGTTTTTTGTCAAAAACTGGTGCACTGAGATGGCTGCATGAATAAGTGCATTGTCATCATGGTGGCAAAAGTAGTCCCTTGTCTGTCATAAATCCAGCCTTTCTTGTCACTCACTGTTATACAATCTTTTCAGAACCTCTATATAGAAAGCTTGATTAACAGTTTGTCCTGGTGGAACAAACTCCAAATGCAGTATGTATGAGTCAATATTTTCATCTGTTCAGGAAGTTGATGGTCGTCTAGAACAAGGTTTATCATCAACAGATGTTTCACCTTTTTTGAAATATGAAAACCACTCACACACTGGAGTTTTCTCACACTGGAGTGCTGCCCTTCAAAGCTGTTTTCAACATCACAACAGTTTCTGTGGCATTTTTCCTGAACAGAAAACAAAATTTCACAGTCACATGCTGTTCTCTTAATTCAGGCATCACACACACAAAAAGAGGTTCTGTCGAAATCGCTTTCATGAAAAAATTCAGTGACCAGAAAGAACCTTCCTAGGTGATACCACTAGGTGCACTAACTCAGAATGAATTGCTGAATGCTTGCCTAGCTGTAAAAATGTGTACTACAAAATGTAGTTCATTAAACTAATGTTGATTATACTGATGTCGAACTCAGAAAAGCTGCCTGACAGTGTTGGTTTGCCTGTAGGTTTTATGAAAGCAGATGGCCAGTCTTTTTCTATAGCAATGAATGAGAAAGCTGAAAACTCCAACATTTTGGATAGTGGTAAGCACTTAACCATTTGTGCTGCAGGAATTGTTGTGTCAAGGGAAAATAAAAACAAGTTTGATGATACGACTAATATCAAATTTTTAACAAACCTTAAATCTTTCCAAATAATTGAAGCTATGCAACACATTTAAAGGAA
>NW_022103898.1:38483568-38490667 GCF_000313985.2 Echinops telfairi | reverse complement strand
TAAAAACAAGTTTGATGATACGACTAATATCAAATTTTTAACAAACCTTAAATCTTTCCAAATAATTGAAGCTATGCAACACATTTAAAGGAATCCTGTCCTAGATAAAGCAATAGTGCTTGCATAGATCAAGCATTTTAAGGAAGGTTGGAAAGACCTCATAGATTAGAGAGCGAAGATAGTCAGCCTCAAAGAATGAAGAAACAGAGACTATTTCTATATCCATCCTACAGACACCTTACCCTGTCCATCCTACAGACACCTTACCCTATCCATCCTACAGACACCTTACCCTGTCCATCCTACAGACAGACACCTTACCCTATCCATCCTACAGACAGACACCTTACCCTATCCATCCTACAGACACCTTACCCTATCCATCCTACAGACAGACACCTTACCCTATCCATCCTACAGACACCTTACCCTGTCCATCCTACAGACACCTTACCCTATCCATCCTATGTCTCTAATCTTCCCTCTTCAGAATTATGCCCTCCCAGCCCAATCAAAGAACTTTTAAAAGGAATGTGATTTAAGTTCATTATGGGCATCCAAACTGATGTTTTATGTGATATAATTTGAAGAGTGGAAAATGATGTTGGGAATGGTTCAAGAGATGGAAATGACAACTTCAAAAGGGTTGACCAAATGCAGGCAATTTCAAGAAGCAATAGCAACTTTAAAAAATATTTTTTAAACGTTCGATGATGTGGTGCTAAAAATTTTTATTTACCTTCATATATCATGTGTGCACTAACAGTAGTATATTTCACTGAAATAATACTTTGAATATGCCCATAAAAATATAGAACTTGGCATAGTATTTAACTGATCACCAACCTCTCAGTGTCTTCTGCTTTCTTATAATTAATATATAAATTTGCTACTGGGTCATATCACACTGCCCTAAAGTCCTACCTATGTCACCGTTAAAATGAAAAGACACAGAGGTCAGCAGTTCCTGGAGGCACCAGAGTTTCTAATGAGAAGAAAAGCTGGACTAAATGGTGCTGTGCTATATTTTTATCCACTATCAATAGCAAATCATATGAATTTTTGTGTGTTTCTTTGTTTGTAAGCAAGGAAACAAAAATGTTAACAGATGAATATCATTTATATATGACACACCATCTTCCAGGGAAAGTTTGATCAGTTTATTATCTTTGAAAAACACATATGAAATTTTCCATACACCAGAAAACTGTTTTGTACCAAAGAATAAAGACATGCTTCATTTATCAAAGAATTTTCTCCAGATGCTTATCTTAAAAAATACATATATGCTACATATTAGTGTCCAACAATTAAGACAATAGACTGCAACCTTTGGAAATTATATGCTAAGTTTTCTAATATTCACCCGAATTCAAGATTCCATGGCCCAGCCATGTACTTTAATGTTTAGGAGCAATCTTTATATTATAAATATCATTGTAGAAAAGCATCCATGATTTTTTAAGTGTTTATAATATTTATTTAATTAAAGTGAAATAAAGAAATTACCAGTCATCTTTGATGTTGCTTCTCTTTGTGAATGTTAAAGGGAAATATCACTGGAGGAAGGAATTATGAGTAGTATTTTTCTGCTCAGAAGTCACATTATTATTGGGGTCATATTGAGTGCATGTGTGTTTAAGAAGATAAATAACTGTGTGTTTACTGAAAACAGAGACTGTTTATTCTAATATTCTTCATGCCTAGCTTGTAAGGGTAAATCAAAAAGTAATGCTGCAAAATCATAAAAATCTTTATTAAACAAATATATGAAGCTATCATTTCTACTCTTATCCCTCATCTAAGTCTATGCGTTTCTGAAAGTGCTGTTTTTAGAGAGTGAAATTTTTTTCCCAAAGAATTCCCTTTTCTTAATTTTATACCTGAAGGGACTCCAAATATGCTTCCTTTAAATGTTCTCTGTGTTTTGGAAAGAACAAAAGCTATAAGGCAGCAGTTCTCAACCTGTGGGTCGTGACCCCTTTGAGGATCGAATGACCCTGTCACAGGGTCACCAGATTCATAACAGTAGCAAAATGACAGTTATGAAGTAGCAACAAAAATAATTTTATCGTTGGGAGTCACCACAACATGAGGAACTGTATTAAAGGGTCGCAGTATGAGGAAAGTTGAGAACCATTATAAGGGGAAAATTCATGGCTATGTGGAGGTTAGAGAAATGTTTCATAAGAAAATTCTTGTAGGACAGCTCAAGCTGCCCTTGAAGAATGCATAGCTACAGTGCTGTTATAGGGGGAAACTCCTCAGGTTAACACTCCTGCTTTTTCAATTTTCATAAAATGTTTTCCATACAAGCCCTGTGATCATCATTCTTATCCTTTGTACTTTGTGACAATCAATCAAGATTACTCCTTGTTGTTATCCTTTGAGGCCTAGGATTTGGTTTCAATGCAGAAGGACCGTATCCAAAACAGAACTCTGTCCGGTTATGATTTAGCACATTGATGTAGCCAATGTATGTATCCATGTCATTGAGGCTCAGCCTCTTTTTCTCTGATCCTCAACATTACAAGCATGATGTTCTTTTCCAGAAACTGTTCTTTCCTGCTAGCATATCCAAAGTATATGATGCTAAGTTTCATCATCTCCACTTGTCAGAAACACCATGGTGCACTTTTGCCGAAACACGCTCTGCTCATTTTGTTATCAGGCAATCAAAGGTACTTTCAATATTCCCCACCAAGACCGTAACTCAAACACATCAATTCTTCTACAGTCTTCCTCATTCATTGTCTAATTTTCATTAGAATATGAAGCAATTGAAAATACTGTGGCTTGGGTCAGATATACCTTGGTTCTCAAAGGGTCCTCTTTTCTCGTCAATATCTTAAAGTGGTCTTGTGCCGCAGATCAACCGAATGCATTGTCGTTGGATTTATTAGCTATTACTTCCATGGCTCTTGCTGTGACTCCAAGTGAGAAGAAATCTTTAAATTTCAACATTTTCTCCAGTTATCTTGATGGTGTCTATTGACTATTGGTTCATTTGTAAGGATTTTGGTCTTCTTTACATTGAATGTAATCCATTTTGAAGGCTGCAGTCTGATTTTCATCAGCAAGTACTTCAAATATTCCTCATATTCAACAAGTTTTTTTTCAATGTGCATATTGTTGATGGTTGATAAGCACCCCTCAATCCTGATGCATTAGTTCTTCTTCATATCATCCAGCTGCTTGGATTATTCACTTAGCATAGAAATTGAATAAGTATGGTGTAAGGATACACTCTGATACATACCTCTCCTGATTTTAAACCACGCAGTCAAATGACTGCCAACTGGTCTGAGTACAGATTCAAATGAACACAAGTAAGTGTTCTGGGATTCCCATTGTTCTCAAAATTCATCATAGTTTATTATGATCTACTCAATCAAATACATTTGTCTTTGCATAGTCTAGAAAACACAAGTAAACATGATCCTGGGGTTCTCTGCTTTTAGCCAAGCTGCATCTGACATCAACATTGATAGCCCTTGTCCCATGGCCTCTTCCAACTTCTATTTGAATTTCTGCCAGCTCCTTGTTGTGTACTGCTGTGAGCATTGTTGAATGATCTTCAGCAAAATTTTACTTGCATGTGATATCAATGATATCATTTAGCTATTTCCGCATTCTATTGAGTCACCTTTCTTAGAAACTAGTTGGCCAGGTGGTTGTTTTCCAAATTTCTTGGCACCGATATGTGAGTACTTATAAGCCTCATCAACTTGTTGAAGAGGTTGACAGAATTCTTCAATTTCTCCCCCGTATTTTAGTAGTTAGTGCATGCATTTAAATACATTTTAAATTACCTCTTAGGAATGTTAAAAAAAGCAAAAACAAAACAAAAAAACAGTTGCCAAAGCCATATGAGCTGATCTGTGCCTTGAATTCATCTTTACGTCTTCTCAACCTTCCTTAAAACGTTTGATCCATATAAAAATGTTGATTTTTATGGGGAAAATACGTGTAAGATTGTTTTAAAGTTTCAATTATGCAAAACAATGCTCACTTGAGTTGTATTACTGACATAAGGTACGTGTATTGTTGAGAGTACTTGTCTACAGCCATCCACTTATCACAAAAACATGTTTAAATATGTTTTGTTTGTGATCAGCCCAGCATATTTGAACTGGAATCTTAGTATAATTACCTTTGACATACTTTCATGTAAAATATAGTGGTTTTTGATTATTAAGTAAATAAATAGAACTTGAAATTATACTTTTCAGATAGAATTATAATGACATGTGATATTATTCTCCCGACATACTGTAGGCCAGCATGGTATACTTTTATAGGTACACCATCATAGGTATATTAGTGAGACTCTGTGGGCCAAGGACCTTCAATTTATAAAACATTGTGATTGAACACAATGTCTGTTCAAGTGTCAAAGCCCATAAAAATATTTCTAATTAGAAATGTATAATAGTAAACTTCTAGGTGCATTTTCTAAAAATAAATCTTAGCACTTACATAAACTGAAAACTACTTAGGGAAGAATATATAACTGTCATTTTTCTAGATGTAGGAAATGTAAGGTTTTGATGAAATCAGATAACTAAATCAAATCTTTCATACTTTTGACTCAGTATCAGGAAAAGCTATAATCATTAAATTGTTAAGGTATTTTTAATATCTTACCTGTACTTTCCTGCTACTCTTATTTTGCCCCAACTTTTTATCATTTTTATATTCAAGATCATATGAAAATAAGTAAAATGGATTATGGATTTTATAAAACATCAAAGATAAGTACACCTGTGTATATACATGTATACATTTTTTCTTTTGCTACCCCTGCATCTAGAAAGGACAGGGCCAGTTACATGATAAATTCTCAATAAATGTTTTACGCTGAAGCTGAGCTAACTGAATAACTGTAGACCTACAAAGAGAATCTAAGAATAATTGAAGAGGTGAAGACAGCACTGGGTGTAACAGGAGACTCCTGAATGATGATAAAGTGATAAAATGAAATGAAACAAAACCCAGTTAAGAATAACTTCATTAATTTTACTATTTAATTTCAAGCTAGAATGAAAGATATTACTTAATAGGTTATCCATACTTGTTGCTGAAGCAAAGGAAAACTTAAAATGAGAAAAATTTTAAAGCCCACTTTCATTTGGTAGATATATTTAAGCAATTAATTCATGCATCTGAAGGATCAAATGTCTTAAAATTTTGCTATATTATAAGTACAATAGTGTGGTAAATTTTCTATTTGACTGTGAATTATACATCTTGGGCAGTAATGGGTTGTTCATTCATAATCATTTCATTTTGTGATATAAATGGGATAATGTCTAGCATAAGAGACTAATAAAATCAAATAGGAAAACACTGGCACTTGGAACCATCTCGAACTCTCTGTAACCAAACCAAAGGAATTCCCAGGTACAGGTTAAGATTTTTTTGTATAATGTTTTTGGATGTTGAAACATCCTATTATTGGTTAAATAAAATTATTTAAACTGAAAGTATCCCTAAATCAGGGCAATTCTTCATTCTTTCCAAATATTTTTAATCAAATAAGTTGACAATTATGGTCATTCTACTTGTTTTAAAAATAATATTTTGATTTATAGGAACAAAAGGTAGGAAAATTCTACCTAAATATATCTCTAGGATATTCGGTAAACTTTGGCTCGTGCCAGTCTTATTGCCAAGTAGCAAAGAAAAAAGCCCCACGCGCGCGCGCACGCGTGCACACGCACACACACACACACACACACACACACAGAAAATAAATAAATAAATAAATGCAAATAAAAACCAACAAATGTTGTCCACTTGAGTTACTTATAATTCTCACATGGTCAATTGGCTATTCCTTTACATTAATATTATTAAAAGTCTGGGTCCCTGGGCTACAAAGGGGTCATTGAAAATGTGGAAAATTCTGTTTTTCAAGGAATTATTTGAAGTCCCCTCATTTTAGAATATATCATATTTTCTCAAAAACAGTCATATTAAACCTTCATACAATGAATGAAATCTGATTAGGATATTTAAAGTACCTTCTTATTTCTAAAATTTATTTTATCTCAGAGCCTTTTGGCAGAAATTAAATGAAGAACAATATTGAGAATTCTTCCCCCGCCCCACCACAACCCACCCAATGGAGGCTGATTGATCAAAAGCCTAGAGGGAGACACTAATGAAAAAACTATCACCGAGTTGATTTTTTTGAGTAAGCCAATTTTGTGTTCCTGCCATGGAGGTTTTATAATAATATATGAAATAAAATTATAATAAAATAAAATAAGGAATAAATATAATAATCACACAATTTGTTTTATTTAATCCTTATAGTACTTGCTTTGCAGATTAGTACATTGAGGCTTAGAGATGTTAAGTAAACTGCCAGATATTACAAAACCAATAAGGAATACTTGAACCAAAATTTGCCCCAGGAATATAAACTCTCAAATCCATTCAGATAAGCTTCTGAGACTTTCTCCAAAACTGCCCTGCCCTGCACTGTTTCACGGTGACCCTCAGGGACCACGTAGAACTGCCCCTGTGAGTTTCCAAGCTGGTAACTGTTACAGGAGCAAAGAGCCTGGTGTTTTTTCTTTTTCCCCCAAACAGCTGGTGGTTTCAAACTACAGACCTAGCAAGTCACAGCCCAACAAGGGGCACTGTGCCACATTGGCACAGGTCTGAAACTCCTCTGAGTGAGCCTGGGAAGCTTACATGGGTCGATGTTTTCTAATGAAAGATATCGATTGATGCAACAAAATATTCTCCTCCATTCTTTTCCAAAATGTTCATTACTAAGAACATATTAGCAAAAATTAAGTGGCCCCAAATACCTATTCTTATGGAGTGTCCATTGGGTGAGGAAAACAAACAATAAATAAAAAGAAAATAAACCATATGGAATGCCAGGTACTGAGAAAAATATCAAGTGGGCTATAATCAGGAGGACAGGATGCCTAGTGACACAATGGGTTAAACATTTACTGTAAACAAAAAGTCAGAAGTTCAAACCCACTTTGAGGGAGCTAAATGAGTAACTTGAATCCTATAAAGATTTACAGCCTCAGGGACCCTATTGGACAGTTTTATTCTGTCCTGTGGGATTGCC
>NW_022103898.1:38480684-38481799 GCF_000313985.2 Echinops telfairi | reverse complement strand
AGTCAATAAAACATAGGTAAACATCTTTCTAGTATTCTCTGCTTTGACCCAAGATCCAACTGACACCAGTAATAATAATATCCTTTGTTCCACACACTTTCTGAATCTAGCTTGAATATCTCCTGAAATTTTCGCAGATGATTAAAATGATTTTATATGTTGAGAATCATAATGGTTTTTGCACAGATAGTAAAGACCATAAAGGTAAAATATAACAATCAATGTACTAGTTAGGAAGCTACTGTAACAGCCTATATGAAAGAGTATGGTGGGCCTGTTACCATCACATTAGGGATACTTGACAATTTAGACCAGAAAAATTATGGATGTGATAACAACAAATTTTAGTTTGGAAATACTTTAAATATAAAGCATAAGGAATTTTTCACAAGAGCATATGAATAGAATGAGAAATTGAAAAATAACTCTAAGGTTTTAAATTTGAGAACTGAAAAATAGAGTTGCCATTTATAATAAAGAAAACATTGAAAAGAGAGATTGGAAAGAGAGGATAGAAGTTTATGGGTTTAAGTTTTTGGAAAAGAAGGCTTTAGTAGATGATTTAAAGACAATTTGAAGGTTTTTATAAGTGTAGGGGTGGAATCCAACCTGTCAGTCAAATCACAGCCTGGTGGTACCTTCTTGGAGATGTGGCCTTCTTATGAGGAGGACCCTGGGACTCTCCTTCCCTCTTTGGCACTTTCCCTTCCTGCCTGCTGGGACTCTGCTGCCAACACTGAGAGCTGCCTGGCCTTACCATCTTTACACCAAATTTGGATCCAAGCTACTCTGCACCCATTGCCTATGTTCTTCCTACCTCCTGCTTCATCATTCTGCATAAGTGGCATGTAAATAGGTGAGTTTGAAGAGGGATTTATGGACTACAATTGGATTGTGAACTTGATTTGGACTCTACTGAAATTCCTTTGTGATAGGGTTTTTGTGCTAACATGGCTCCCATATGAAAATGTGAGGGGAGGTTAGCCTGTCAATCAGATCACAGCTTGATTGAGGGCAGCCAAAATACATCTCTCTGAAGTCAGTCTCTTTCTCTTTCTCCCTGGTGATTGTACCAGTTGCTGCCTGAGTCAGCTGCTCTGAATCAGCTGTGTGCT
>NW_022103898.1:38475289-38476741 GCF_000313985.2 Echinops telfairi | reverse complement strand
GACCGTGTGAAACAAGTGATTGAAGATGGACTCTGTGGGAACTCGCTTGATAATCACCTTCACTTTGAAGGCAAGCCCCAGTAAAATTCTGGCACAGGGCTGTACTACAAGAAAATTCTGAGCCATGCTGACCCAAAGCAGCAGCCCATAAAGAAAAGGAAAAAAACCTGAAAGAAATAATGTTTGAGACCCAGAATGAACTGAGTTATTAATTAGAAATGTGGTTGACCATCTGGAGACAGGTAACGTCCTCCCCTTTGAAAGTGACCTGTAAAAACTAGAAGTGTTCCGCTAGATCACATCCTCATCCCAATTCACCAGGGGAACCCTTCACTCCTAGAGGGAAGAAGCATAGCTCAACTCTGCAATGTGAGAGCGGTACCCACTGCATTGGCAGTGACTCTGTGCTTTAATAAACAGCTGGCTGAACTCCTGGCGGCTGTGTGTGTCTGGGTGAGCACAACTTCTCTCTGGATCCGAACAAGCCACATGGCCTCAGAGCTGGCTAGTTCCCTCAGGGAGGACAGACCAGGAACCAGACTGCACAGAAACATTTTGATTAGTATTCTGTCACTTCCTGGAGCCGTTGTTGTTGTTGTTGTTTGTTTGTTTACAAATTCCTTTAGGGCAGCTTGAGCTTCTCTCAATACCATCTGGTTCTCTATCATCGTTGGCCTCTTGAAATAGTTGACCAATTATTTTTGGTGAAGTGACTGGAGTCTCCTTGTGTGCCTGTTTGAATGTATGCGTGGGTATATCCTCCGTGGTGCTGTCAGTAAGAGTTGAATGGCTAACCTCAAGATTGGTGGTTCAAACCCACCATGGGAGAAAGCTGAAGCCATGACTCACTTCAGAAATCCTGTAAAGCAGCGGTTCTCAGCCTTCGTCATGCCGCGACACTTTCATACAGTTCCTTGGGTGGTGGTGACCGGCCCCTCAACCATAAAATTATGTTCAGTGCCGAACTTATTTTCATAACTGTAATTTTGCTACTGTTATGAATTGGGCAAGCCCTGTGAAAGGGTTGTTCGACCCCTAAAGGGGTCGCGACCCACAGGTTAAAACTGCTGCTGTAAAGGGTCACTGTGAGTGGAAATCAACTCATTGGCAATGTGTTTCGTTTCTTTCTGGATATCTACGTTCAGCAGATGCCAACTTCCTTCTGTGAAAGATAAGCAACAATATTCACACAAGAACACGTGTGATTCAATGTAATTCAAATGCATCAGTTATTCCATGATGACTCCATTATTACATTTGGATGTTTTTTGGTTTGTTTGCCACAGTATTTTTAATATATCTCTTAAGAACTGAGATAAAGAATTTCTGACCTCTTAAGAGTTAATTACCTGAGTGTAAGTATTAATGTGGAATTACCTTTTTTCCCCTAATAGTCAGACTCTCTTAATTCTGTCTTTAAAGGGTTCTATGGGCATATCTAAAAACAACATT
>NW_022103898.1:38460081-38473479 GCF_000313985.2 Echinops telfairi | reverse complement strand
TGGTTCATGAAATGAGGGTGTGCTGTTTCTACCTGGTTGTTAGGCTGGTATGAGGCCAGTAGTTATTAATAAGTATTGCCATTTCAACAGAATGGTACAATCACAACAAGAATATGGCCATGTACAGACTCTTTATGTCATTCTCAGTGTCCGCCTGTCAATCAATCATGTTGTGTTAGCTGACATGGTACTATGATGCTGGGAGCTCTGCCAGTGGTGCTTCAAGCAGCAGAAAGTTCACTCAGGGTGTGCAAGTTATAGCAGGGCTTACCGAGGGAAACCGGTTAGAAAGAAATACCAAGGGATGCATTTGGAACAATTAACCAGTCATAATAGAATAGTGTTCTGTGTAGTGCTGAAGGATGCCCCCACCCCCTGCCCCCTTGTTTGGAAAGCAATCAAGCTATAGAGTGGATATAACAATGGAGTCACATTAATAATTGTGGATATGGCAACATTTTGTTCCGTGGTGTATGGGTTCCCAATAAGTCAGAGTAAACTAGATGATAACTAACAAAAGTCACAGTACATACCAACTAAATATTTAAATTTTTAGTGTGATCAAAGACATATCTAAATGAAGTTTATCATCATTCTACATCCTAAACAATTCTGTTGACTTTATCTTCAGTTTAGATTGAGGACAACTGAACCTATACAGAGCCATGGGTTTAGACATTTTAACAAAAGGGCCTTGCAGCAGCTGTGCTTAGAGCTTTTATCATTGTCACTTTTGCTAGCTAGGCACCCACTTACAAGGCAACTTAAAAGATTCTATTTTGACACCAGGTTTCAAATTATGAGGAACTATGAGTGATCCTCAAACCCTAATTTGAAGTAAGTGTTGCACTTTAGGTATCATTGATGGATGTACCACCACCCCTCTGTCAGTTTGTCACCCTGTGGCGGGTTGTGTGTGACTGTAATGCTGATCACTATGTTGCTGGTATTTCAAATAGTAGAAGGGTCACCCATGTAAATGGGTTTCAATGGAGCTTCCAGAATAAGATTGACTAGAAAGAAGGACTTGGTGATCTACTTCTAAAACATTGCTCAGCAAAAACCTGAGAAGATGGCATGGAGGTCAGAACTAACCTCCTTTGACTACACAGAAAGAGGAATCCAACTCTACATGTTGGACTGTCACAGGACAGAGGTCCACTATCCATCCTTCTTTTACCATATTCCTTTATCAGCCATTCTGCCTAGTCCCTCTACTTCTCTGCTGGCTCAAAAATCCATTGCAGTGGTCACAGAGAACTCAGAGACAGCACTCATTATTAAGGGTTTCCTTAGGAATGTTAACTGGCTACTACAACCAACATTTGAAAACATTAAAGATCCAATTATTTGTCTACAGGAACACCTTTCATCAACTAGCAGCCCCGTCTCTCTCCAGTCTGTAGCCTCTCAGCCAAGTGGTCAGCCGCCGAGTCTTTGCCTCCAGGTGTCGGTAAACTCAGCCACTCCTTTGCCTGACAGTCTCCTAATTGGCACAGCTCCCCTGCTCTGTCTCCTTGCTTCAACCTCTGGTCTCATCATGGCATGGTGCCTGCTGCCTCCACTACTTCAGGCAGAGATTTTGAACATACCTGTTGGTGGCTCCTGATTCTGAGATATCTCTCTTATAGGGAAATGGCAACCAAAACTGATCAATCCCCTCTACTAGTATTTCACGCAACTATTTATATAGTCCCACCTAATCTTTTGGTGAGAGAGACAAAGCCATAGATTAAAAAAAATAAAACTCACTTCCATCAAATCAATTCCAACTCATAGCAACCATATATATAGGATAGAACTTCTCCCATTGGTTACTGAGATGGTAATCTTATAGAAGCGGGAAGCCTCAGCTTTCTCTCAGAGAGTGGCTAGTGGCTGCCAAGACTGGCTTTGTGGTTAGCAGCCGACCTCAAAATTCACTACGTTCCTGAGCTTGAGACGTGGTCAGAGGAGCTATCTTAAGAAATTCCACTTTAACATGAAATTGTATGCCTAGCAGTGGAAGTTTCTCTGATACAGTGCTAAAATCAATGCTAGGTTGGAAGATACTCAAAATATGTATGGAAGCACTGCATCCTCAAAGTAGAATTGACCTTAATGTAGTGACTGGCATCAGGCGTTTGAGACCTTGATTTGGTCATATGACAGTGTTCACAAGGGAAGAAGCAACTTTCAATATCCATTAACAATGAGAGTGCGAAGTACGAATCTAGGACACTGGAAGCTGTCAGGATCTACATGTGACCTCCTCCCTGGGGGATGGACAACAGAAAAGTGGGTGAAGGGAAATGTCAGACAGTGCAATATATTACAAAATAATGATTTATAAATTATCAAGGGTTCATGAGGGAGAGGGGAAAGGGGAGGGAGGGGAAAATGAGGAGCTAATGCTAGAGGCTTAGGTGGAGAGCAAATGTTTTGAGAATGATGAGGGCAATGAATGTTCAAATGTGCTTTACACAATTGATGTATGTATGGATTGTGATAAGAGTTGTATGAGCCCCTAATCAAATGATTAAAAAAAGAGAACTGAAAATGGAAGACTTGAAGATCTATATCCTAGATATTAGTGAGCTGAAATGGACTGGTATTGATTATTTTGAATCAGATAATCTTACAGTTTATTGTTCTAGGAACAACTAATTGAAGAGAACATCCTTATTTTTATTGTCAAAAAGTACATTTCAAGATCTGTCCTAAAGTACAAAGCTATCAGTGATAGGACAATGTTAATATATTAATAATGAAAATCAATATATTTGGACAACTACTTTCAAATTTACTTAACAACTGCTAATGCCAAAGAAGAATAAATTTATGATTTTAAATAATTTCCATATTGCAAAATTGATCAGGCATGCAATTGATAATTACTGGTGAGTTGGAATTAGAATGAATTGGTCCTGGAAAAGGTGACCTTGTTGACCAAAATGATGCCAGAGTTCACATGATACAATTTTGCTAGATCAGTTGTTCATTGCAAATACATGTTTTTCAACAGCATACATGTAGACAACTGTACATGTAGACCTCCCTGAACACAATACACAGGAATCAAATCAACTACACCTGTGGAAAGCCACAATGGAGAAGCTCAAAATAAAAAGTTAGAACAAGACTGAGGGTCAAATATGGATCAAGCCATCAATTACTCATAGACAAGTTCAAGTTGAAGCTGATGTAAACTTAAATATGTACAGAACCAAAGTACAACCTAATGTATATTCCTCTTGAATCTAGAGACCAACACAAGAATAGATTTGACACACTAATGAGCAAAAGACAAATCAGCTGTGATATGCCATCAAGAGACAGATAAAGCAGGTTTTGCTCTTTGGGTTAGCAGGTGAGTGTTCTAACCACGGCATCACCAGAGCACCTTTTCTATCTTCTGATCATGCCACCTTTTCAGCGCATTTCTCCATACTTGGTCTATTTATCCTTGTCAATTCTTCTCTGTATAAGAGAAAAACCTACCTCTCAAACTAGCTCATATGCTTGAGACTCTTAAGATGTTTCATCAAAGTGTTTCCTATTGTAATAGAAAATTCACCACATTTTGAATAGTGTCTCCTTACTAAACCTAGATTTGTTATTCCGATGATGTCTATTTTTATACATTGAAATTCCTAAAATTTCTGTTTTTTTTTTTTAAAAAACTTTCCAGGGCAAGAACCAATTGCCTGGAATATGCTTTTTTGAAAAAAAAGAAGTTGAAGTTCAATTTAGTATTATTTTTGGTTCTAAAATCTAGTTTTTCTAACTTTTTACACATGACTCCTGCCATGGAGTCTGAATTCTTCAAGAGCTAGTCTTTCTATTTGAAAAGAATTGTTTAGCAATCATTCAGAATGAACCTATGGATAATAAATGAAGCTATTTTGCCTCATTTTAAAATTGTCTCAAACTCCAGATAATAGGAGAGTTAATGATTACTGATTTTAAACTCACATTAATTTGAAATATATTAAGGTAATTTTCTATTTCAAAAGAAATTCCATCATAAAGCACTGTACTGAAGAAAACCATAAAAATGAATAATTAATTATTCCCAGAAAAAGATGCTAATTTTGGGGACCCTACAGGTAAACATGCACTTTAAAAATATTAACAGACACAACAGTCTTTCCTTCAGTTGTTATTAACTACTATATATTTTTTTCCTGACTCACGGCAACCCCATTCTCAATAAAGTAAAATGCTCCCCAGTTTTGCACCATTCCCATGATCGACTGGGAATTAGATAGTTGTGACTCAGAGGATTTTTGCTGGTTAATTTTTGGAAATCAATTTCCAGGCCCATCTTAGTCTCAACAATTACTAAAATGTGTTCCCCATCACAGGAACAGGCAAAGCTCTACTGACAGACAGTTGATAGTGGGTGCATAGGAAGTACATTGACCAGAATCTAACCTGGATTTCCCACATGGAAGAGGAGCATTGTGCCACCGAACCACCACTGTCTCGTATTTATTGCCTAATCAATCAATTTTATTTTAAGGGGTTTTTTTTGGCAGGAATTATGTCTGAAACATGCTCAAAGTAATTCCCCTAGCATTCTTAAACTTGTGAAAATTCATCTTTCCAAAATCAGAGATAAAGAAGAACAAAAACTTGGCAGCAAACATTTTGTTTTAACTTATCAAACATTCCATCAGAAACACTCAGCCTTTGCCTGCTATATTTTAGATTACAATCTGGCAAATATCTTTACTATATTTGATTGTGAATACTATTCAAACTGCTACTCAAAATATAGCATTTACTGGTTTAGCTTTCTACTTATAAAAGTGATACAGGAACTCTTTAATATATTGAAAATTATAGAAAGAAAATCCAAATCTAAAAATTTCATCGCACAATGAATATTGCCAATAGTTTATTTCCTTTTCCAATTTGTTGTACATGATCTAAAAAAAAAACTTGATTTTTTCATTAATCTCTCCTTAATGAAACTATACTGAGTGCAACCATTAATTTAAAAATTGCTTTCAGTATTATTGCTCTGTTCTATATCCTACTACACATGGCAGATTTATTCTGTAACATATTTCTTTTTTTTCCTGAAAAGTATTTCACAGAGCAGAAATATTTTCAGCAAAGACAGCAGCAATAATTGTATATGGCTTATGAATGCCTTTGGACTAGCATCCTTTAGAATGAGAACGTAGAGTCACAAGGTAATTTGCAAAGTGACTAAGAGTTACTTACTGCTTATGTTTCATTTCCGGTGTAGTCATTAGAAGTGTTGCCACTGCTTTAAAACTTCAAATGTCTTTACTTTCCATATTGTTATCGAAATAATCATCCAAATATTTTCCATAATCATGAAGTGTCTTAGAAACTGTAGTGGTACAATGGCTTAATACTCAGCTGTTAGGTCGGTAGTTGAAACTCATCCTTTAGTCGTGGGAGAAAGACTTGGAAATCTGTTCAGTCTTTAGCAATAGTAGCGTATACATTGTCTCATGTCTTGTTAGCATGTAGGGTGGATGTGAAGATCTTTATGGAACATGTTATTCATCATTGAGGGAGGCAAGAGAAAAGACAGGAATTAAATGAGTTTGAGTAGATCACTCAAAGTCACAGAGAAAAGTTGAGTCTGGATGCCAGGTAAGCTAAAACCAAAGAAGGGGAACTTTTAAACTCTTCCATATTACTTCTTCTACAGGAAGAGCCAAACTCTCTTGTTTGAAGGCACATCTGGGTGAGTGCTGTACCAAATAAATGTAATTTAACATAAACTCACTTCCAAATGTACATTCCAGGAGCTTGAAGCAGGAGACCAATATAATGTCCTAGTATGCTTACATAATAATTCTAATATTTTAGCTCCATCAATATTTCCAGTGGTATCGCATGATTATAGAAAGTGAAATGGCATTCCTTTATGTCTCTTTAGGTAACACTGCCAGCACAGATATTGAACAGTTAGAAGTGTCAAAAGTTTTTCGTTTGTCTCCTGTCTAGCAAACACGAAGAAATGTGTTTGCAACACAGAACCTTTCTGTCACAGATTGCTGGGCCCAGGTGGCTCTTCTGCTTCATTTCTTATTTGCCTGATAAATCCTGTTTGACAGTTCTCTGCAGCTAGACTAAGTTAGAAATGTTCGCTTTCTTCTTTCCATTATTTACATGAAGTACAATCTATCATTATTTTGCCTTTTGTTCTTCCTTCTCAGACATAAATTTCAACTGAAATTTGATAGTTCAACCAAAAAAAGATATATATTTATTATGATTTGACAAGACTAAATGTAATTTTTTCCTGATTGGTTTTTGTTTTTATTTTGAAAGAAAATAACCTCAAAATAGTGCCTGGTTAAAAAAGAAGAAGGGAAAAAAACAACAACCTAAAACAGAGAAATGGTGGGGCTGCCATTATCATCCTGCTCGCTAATTTAGGAGTTCACGAAATCAGTAACATAGGACTTGTAATTCCCTGTCCAACTGATCAATCTATATCCCTTATGGATCATGCTTCTCCTGCCTCTCATTCATTCTTGTACCAATTACGCTCTTTTCTCGATGCCAAACAGTAAGTCAATGACTCAATAGAGACTGAAACATGCGCGCGCGCGCACACACACACACACACACACATATACACACACACACTTTCTTCCAAGATTTTAATCTTTGATATATGCACATAAAAATGATGCAATTGTACAACTGAATCATCACTCTGACAATCTGAGGAAAATCTTCCACATTTCCTGCTCCCTGGATTCATCAAACTATGCTGTTTCTTATGATATCCAAGCAGCACCTGAAATTCTAAGGAATTCTTCTTCTATGTCCAAGTAACCTAACAGTATTTACTTTTCATCACCTAAAAGAACACAAATAATAATGGAAATTATAATAATTTATAAATGAATTATTTAAAATACTGTCACTATGAAAAATGATTTTTTCTCAGAATTCTGTCATATATGCAGTTCAACATAAAGCAACCTTCAGTACTTCAAGGACAAAATGTACATCCTCAAAAAGTGAAAAGCAGAAATACTTTATGGTACAGTAATCCCACCCTTAAGTATGCACCCTAAAGAACAATAGTAGTGACATAAATCAACAGGCATACCTATGGTCATGGCAGCATTATTAACTTGCATGGCAACGTTATTAATTATTAGCCTGCATGGCAATGTTATTAACTTCAAGTACAAAGTGCACATCCCCAAAAAGCGAGAAGTAGAAAATTTATTTTAATTAGAAATGTTTTGTGGTATTGTTTCCTACCCTTAGGTATGCACCCTGAAGATCAAAAGTAGTGACATGAATAAACAGGCATACCTATGGTCATAGCAGCATTATTAACAATAGTCAGAAAAAGAAAAAGAAATAAAGTTATGTGCCATCAGTCAATGAATGGCAACATAAATTGTCGTATGTGCATACAATGGAATACTATACATCTGTAAAAAGTAATGGGTTCTCAAAACACAATATAACATATGAATATGTAGGACACCATCTATTAGGTTAATTAAGTTAATCAGAAAAAGACAAATGTTGTATGGTTTCACTTTTAAAGAAAAAGCAAAATAGATATACATTTTTTGATGATTATCAGACATAAATGTCGGAGGGGGAAGAAATGACTTTCAAAGAATAAACTTAAACTCACTGCCATTGAGTTGAATCCCACTTACCGTGAGCCTACAGGATGGAGTAGAAGTGTTGCTCAGCATTTCCAAGGCTGTCAGTCATTAGAGCAGCAGACAGGCTCATTAGTCTTCTGCAGCTGCTCGGTTTGAAATGCTAACCTTGTGGTTAGAAGCCACCAGTCCTTTTATAGATGATGGAATGAAAGTGAGCAAAATGAACAGGTATCATATGCTAGTACTAGTGGATCAGCACTATATTTTCCTGGCTTTCTGTTATTCAGCACCACAGATATTCTCCTCCGTTCCCAGATCCACCCCAACAAGCCTGAGAAAATGTCAGATGCTAACTTGTAGCATATGGAAGCAGTTTTCCACCCATGTTATCCTGGAGAGTTGGAGGAAGGGATGTGCAAAATCTGTCAAATGAAATATGCATTTCTAAATGTGATTGCTTAGAAAAAGGTTCATGAAGGCTGGGTTCATAGTTAATTGTTCTACGAGTACATGTTTTCCAGAGCCGCCTGACACTGTGGAGGATGGCCCAAAATAACACATCTATTTCCTTTGTTCGGATAAAATAGTGCTGATTTGTTACACGTGGGTGTGTATCAAATATTTTTAAAAGTTCATATTCAACATATATATGCATTATGATATTTCATTTACTGCACATCTTAACTTCAAGTTACATATCTTTTATAATTGAAAATTAATAGAGGCTATATATCGCCAAACAATGTCTCTAATTGAATGATGAGGACAGCTTATTACTTCCAGAAATTTGCTTTCTTAAATATTTCCATTGCCCCTTGTTATGGTTAATTTTATGTGTCACGATGACCAGTTGTTTGGTAAAATACTTGTCTAGATCAGTTGGAAAGAAAGCAGATTGCCTTCAATGAACTGAGCAGGGGAGGAGAGGTGGAGGAGAGGAAACAGGGACAGTAAGAGGAAGTGGGATAAGTGATGGTACTTTGAGGGATTGAAATGGATACATTGAAACAAAGTGTGTCTAAATTGTTGAATGTAAAACTGATGATTTGTTCTGTAAACCTTCATCGAAATCACAATAACAAGTTTTGAAAAATCAATACAAATAAACAGAGTAGGCCTCATGTAAATTAGTTAAAGACCACAAGACAAAAAAGGGTGTTTCCTAGATTTTGTTTTCCTTCCAGAATATAAACAGATGTTTTGCTAGAATACTAACTCTACTCTTCTTTTTGTCTGACTTATAGACTTGGGGCTTGGCAGCTCCCCCAAATTGCATTAACCAATTTCTTGAACTAAATCTCTCTCTCTCTCTCTCTCTCTCTCTCTCTCTCTTTGTGTATATATATATATATATCATCTACCTATCTGTCTGTATGTTTGCCTGCCTGCCTACCTATTTATCTACCAATGGTTCTATATTTTCAGAGACCCTTAGGATTTAACTTAATATAAATTTTACACATTAGAGAAAGTTCACATCAATGGAGATGGAGCAGAAAGTCAAAAATAGGAGGAAGTAAACAGAACTTTTTAACATTCAATCATTTACAAAGTAATTTTCTGTGCTTTATAGTTTTATCACTACAAGGTGTCATGCGCAATGACATGTACAAACTCATAAGCAATGAGTTTGCACACAAAATGGGACCTAGTACCTACCTCTGAGGAGATGAAGATCTAGTAAGAGTGATGTACTATGCCTTACAGCTTTCAAAATCAGCCATTTTTGAAAACCATATACACCTATCTTTTCACATAACCCTACATTTTCAAGAAGGCTGGACTGACAACTTTTTACCTTTTTATACTTCCCCCAATTCTTGTAAAATTCTCCTGTAGACAGAGGAGAGCTTTTTAAGTGGCATGAACCTTTAACCAGGAATTACTTGGAGTCAAATTCACGGCTAATAAATATATGTGTTTTTAACATATACGCTTATAAAGTGCTCTATGCATATATAAAAGACATGCACAACAGCAATGTAATAATAAAATAAATAACATATAGTGAGAACTTCACATGTGCCAGGAACAGAAGCACTATAAGATAGAAACGATCATCTATTTTTACGTGCAAATATATTGAGGTATCAAGTGCAATGTGTGTATTGAACAAAACATACCTAACCCCTGCCCCCCGAAAAAGATGCATACCCTTAAATATTATATCACCCTGCCTTTCTGGACAGTTGGGGAATTTATCCAAGCTATGTTGATGCTGACATCCTGTCACCCTCTACTCCTAATTGGATCTGCTGCTGTTGTTTGGTCCAGTCCGGTCCATTTTGGATTCAAAGCTACCCACTTTGTCACAGTGCAATGGCTCCATTGGGTTTACTGTGCTATAAACTTGTGGAAGACAATCAGGCCTTTCTCCGGCAGCCACTGGGAGGGTTTGAACTGCTGACTTTTCAGTTAACAGGCACATTCTTAAATGTCACCAGGGCTTGTTATTAGCAATATACCCTCCATAAAAAATAAATAAATAATTGAAACAACAACAATGAAACTACTGTGCCTTCCATATGCCCTTTCTCCATATCCATTTACTACTTAACCATTAAAATTTGAACTTTGCTTTTATACTTTTCCACTTTTCAAACTGACTTCTGACATTGGCTTTTTCTGACATAACTTCTGACATTGGCTTTTTGTCCACACCTAGTCCCCCTTTGGTTTAGTTTAACTTTTGGGTTTTGTTTTTTCCTTTTTCTTTATTTTATCTATCTAGTGGTAGTAAAGTGATAGCTCACTGTGATTTGGATTTGCGTCTCCATAATGGCTAATGATCCACCACTCATCTGTCAGTTTGTCATAGTGTTGTGGCTTCGGTGTTGCTGTGATACTGGACACTATGCCCTGGTCATTCGTTTGCCAGCAGGGTCACCCAAGGTAGACAGTTGCAAGAGAACTTGAGACTAAGAACAGATTAAGAAGAACTCAAGGTGACCCTGTAGGACAGGGTAGAGTCGCCCCTGAGAATTGCTGAGATCATAACTCTCTTGGGAATAGAAAGTCACATCTGTCTCCCATATGGTCTACACCACAGAATAATTTATTTCATGCTTTACTGACTAGCCACCTAAATGAGCTCGGATGAGAACTTGAGTTTCACTTGTGAATGCATCCCACCTGGGCAACATACTGATTGTGACTTTCAGACTTTACGAAAATGCACCAGTTGTTCTGTGCCCAGAAACTGTGAGTTAATAAAAAACAAAATAAAACTCACTACCCTTGAGTCAAAGGCCACTCAGAGCAACTGCCCCTGTAGGTCTCTGAAGCTATAGCTCTTTACAGGAGTAGAAAACCACTACTTTCCTGTGCAGAGTGACTGGTGGTTTCAAACTGCTGACCTGTGGATCATTATAAACGAGCTGTTTCTAACCCTTCAAAATGAGGAGGAGGAATAGGTAGTGACAAAATAATAGAAATTTATAAATTATCAAGGGTTCATGAGGGAGTGGGGAGCAGGGAGGGAGGGGAAATAATGAGGAACTGATACCAAAGGCTCAAGTAGAAAGCAAATGATTTGAGAATGATGAGGGAAACAAATGTACAGATATGCTTGACACAATGGATGCATGTATGGATTGTGGTAAGAATTGTATGCGCCCCCAATAAAATGATTAAAAAGCCCATGTGAAGAGCACTGGCATGCTAACAGAGTGCTGACAGATGAGCTTCTCAGGTTGGAAGGCATTCAAAATACGACCGAGGAAGAGCTGCCTCCTCAAAGCAGAGTTGACTTCAGTGATGTGAGTGGAGTAAAATTTCTAGGCTCTCATTTGCTGATGGGGAGCAGCTCAGAATGAGAATAGACTGCTACAAATGTCCAGTAAACATATTGGAACATGGAATGTATGAAGTTAGAATCTAGGAAAATTGTAAGTCATCAAAAATGTAATGGAACCTATAAAGGGTTATCCTAGGGATGTGTTAAAAAAAAAAAAAAAAAAAAGCATGGGAATCCAAGTCTGACTTTCTTCAGTTCCCATATCCCATAGCCAATTTCCATAAGGTAGAGATCAGACATGTCCCCACACTCAAATTATCCTTCCCATGGCACTTTCTGTTGCTTCGAACTCACATAAAGTGCCCATAATTATAGAATTAACCAGGTGTGAGAGCTTGCTTTTGTGTCAACCTGACTGGGCCAGGATCCGTAATAGTTTGTTGGTAAATCCTTCTGTACAATGTGACCTAACATAATGTAAACAACTACAGACAACCCCTTTACACAGCCTGATAGAGTCTCTTTGCAGGTGTAGCCTACTTCATATCTATAACTAAATCCTGTGTAAAGCTTGATCTCCCTATCTTTGTCCTACAGCCTCGATCCTGCATTTAGCTTATTGGGATTCAGGTTGGTGACCCATCATGTGGCTTGCCAACCCTGGGAGTTGTCAGCAGCGTGCATGTTGCCTGGACCTGTCTTTCTACTTCCTCCTTGGCTTTGGCTCATCAGACAGCAGCCGTATGAGTGTGGAAAGGCCTCCAGCTTAGCATCTGATGACAAACTTGAGCTGGACTGGTTTGCCCACTCTGTGACTACATAGACCACTTTCTTCTTGGACATAAACTTCTTACGTATATGTATTTAGGTGTCATGGTTTTCATTCTCTAGAAAACTCAACCTAACACATTAGGGAAGCTAACAGGTTACAATTCAGGAGAAAAATGCTCTGGGTACAGTTTTTCAGTCAGGATGATTTCTTTAATCTCTCCCAGGTCCACAGGAAGGCCTCTAGCTGATCTTTCAGCTCTTTCAGGGCAACCAATAAATTCCAATAGGACATGACACTCCTTTAAGCCTCAGCCTAAAGGGACTCAGATCAAGTTCATTTTATACCCAGTTCTTGGCAATAACAATGTACTCATCACTTGAAACTGAATTGTATAATCCAATCAGTATTTCCTCTCTGCCTGCTTACTCAGACTCATTAGAAAAACAAAGGTCATTTTTTGGGAGTAACAAAAGTTATGGCTAAAAGAGGAATACTAAGGAATTCATTGAATGTCAGTACTACTGGAAGTACAATTCTGTCTGTGATTGGATATCGTCTATATTTCTACAACGAAATCCATTGAGACAACTATTATTCGAGTTTACTCACTAACCACTAAAGCTACTGATGGCAAAATTGAAGAATTCTATGAATGTCTTCAATGAAATTGATTAAACAGGCAATCAAGCTGTATTAGTAACTATTGATAATTGGAATATGAAAGCTAGACACAAAGAGGAAGAAAAATTAGTTTAAAAATACACTCTTGGGAATAGAAGGAAAGATGGAGGTCTCGTGATAGAGATGTGCAAAACCAATTACTTCTTCTATATTAATACCTTTATTCAATGACATGAACAGTGATTATACCTGTGGACATCACCAGATGAAACTGATTGGAATCCCCCTAACTCTATGAGAAGAGGGAATGTAGAAGTTCAATATCATCATCCTAACAAAAGCTGGGGGTAACCAAGGAACAAACCATCATTTGCTCATGTGTGAGTTGAGGTTGAATTGAAGAAAATAAAAACAAGTTAACAACAAGAAAAAGACAAACTTGAGTATATTCCATCTATACTTAGAAAACATCTCGAGTAGAACTGACAGACTGAACACTAATGCTCAAAAACCAATTGAGTTGTGGAATGGCATACAAAACATCCTTCACAAAGAAAGCAAAACAGGCAGCAGACACCAAATAACAAAAACCATCATTGTGTGACCACCTTCCACGCATGAACGCTGAAGATGAATGTGTGCATAAGTAAGTGTGG
>NW_022103898.1:38438813-38459186 GCF_000313985.2 Echinops telfairi | reverse complement strand
GTGATTAAAAATACCATGGCTTGCGAGGGACACCTCCTAGGCCTCAAAGTAATCTCCTTTATTTAGAACACTCTAAAGAGGTCTTGTGCTGCCGATATACCCAATGCAATGCTTATTTTGATCTCTTGACTGCTGTTTCCATGAGCATTGATTGTGGATATAAAAAATGAAATTATGGACTTCAATCTTCTCTCCATTTAATTGACCAGTTGTGTGGATTTGGGTCTTCTATACATTGCATTGTTATCCATACTGACAGCTGCGGTCCTCGATCTTCAACAGCAGATACTTCAAGTCCTCAGTTTCAGAAAGCAAGGTTATGTCATCTGCCTAGGGAAGGTTAATGAGCCTTCCTCCAATCCTGATGCTGAATTCTTCTTCATATAATCAGTATTCAGACTGAATAAGATGGCGAGAGGACACACCCCTGACATATGCATTTCTTCATTTTAAACCATGCAGTATTCTTTTGTTCTGTCCCCCAAACTGCCTCTTAATCTGTGTACTACACCAAGGAGCACAATGGAGCGTTCTTTCATTTCCCTTGTTCTCAAGGTCATTCATGGTGTGTTAGGGTCCACACCGACGAGTGCCATGGCATAGATTAAAACGCAAGTAAACATTGTGCTGATATTCTCTGCTTTGAACCCAGATCCATCTGGCATCAGCAAAAATATCCCATGTTCAACATCCTCTTCTGGATTCAGCCTGAACTTCAGGCAGCGTCTGATTAATGTATTGCGACAACCCTTGTTGGATGATCTTCAGCAATATTTAACTTGTGTGTGATATGAATGTTATTGTTCTATAATTTGGTCATTCTGTTGGGTCACCTTTCTTTGTAATGGGTAAAGATAAGGATCTCTTCCAGTCGTTGACCAAGTAGCTTGCTGGTCAATTTCCTGGCCTAGATGAATAAGTGCTTTCCGTTCTTCCTCAATGTTCGGTGACATTTCAAACAGTGTGGCATTAATCCCTGGAGCCGTGTTTGGGGCTAATGTTTTCAGCACAGCTTGCACTGCTTCTTTCAGTACCATTGATTCTTGATCACATGCTACCTCTTGAAATAGCAAAATTTCAACTAGTTCTTTTTGTACAGTGACTGTATATCCCTTACATCTTTTGGATGCTTCCTGCATCACTCAATAATTTGACCATAGAATCGATTTTTTAATTTATTGATCATTTTATAGGGGGAAGCTCTTACAGATCTTATAACAATCCATACTTCAATTGTTTTAAGCATACGTGTACCTATGCTGCCATCATTTCCAAAATATTTTCTTTATACTTGAGCCCTTGGTATCAGTTCCTATTTTTCACCTTCCCTCCTCCATCCTCCTGCCCTCCTGAATCCTTGATCAATTATATATTATTGTTGTTGTTATTTCATATATTACACTGTCTGTTGTCTCCCTTCACCCACATTTATATTATTCTTCCCCCTCAGGTATTGAGGTGGTTATATATGCAACCTTGTAATCTATTCCCATTTGCTCACCCTCCCCCACTCATGGTATTGCTACTCTCACCATTGATCCTGGATTCCATTATTTGAGAGCTCTGATCTGTACCAACGTATGTATCCGTTCTAGCCAGATTTGTAAGGTAGAACTGAACCATAATAGAGGGGGAAGGAAGCATTCAGGAATTAGAGGAATGTTGGGTGTTTCATCAGTGCTATACTGAACCCTGGTTGAATTGTCCCTTCCTTGTGGTCCTTCTGCGAGGGGATGTCCAATTGTCTACAGATGAGCTTTGGGTCACCTCTGTGATTCACCTTGTTCACATCACTATAATGCAGTGGCCGCAACCCTTCCATACAGTTCCTCATGTTGCGGTGACCCCCCCAACCATAAAATTATTTTTGTTGCTACTTCATAACTGTAATTTTTCTACTGCTATGAATCGGGCAAGCCTTGTGAAAGGGTCGTTCAACCCCCAGAGGGGTCGCGACCCAGAGGTTGAGAGCCACTGCTATAATTGGACCATGGAATATTTTAAATTTGTAAGTCGAGGCTTGAGTTTTCTCTTGAGTTCGTTCAGTTTCAGATCCGCTCAGCATGTTCTTCCTTGTTGGTTTCCTTCCTCTAGGACTTCACACATGTCCGTGTAGTAGCTGATGTTCTCTTCTTGATTCGCCCTTTGATGTTTTCTTCCAATTGCCTTAGCTATGCTATGATCAATAGCATGTTTCAGAATCTCTTCTGACATCCATTTTGATATTTTTGCTCATCTTTTTAATGACCATTTGCTTTCTTTATTAATAATGTTTTGGAATTCCTCCAATAGCTTATCAGGTCTTCTGTCATTAGTGTCCAATGTATTACATCTGTTCTTGAAATTCAGGTGCAATAGAGTGCCACAGGGTATCCTCTCATCATACTTATTCATCTACATGCTAAGCAAATAATCAGAGAAGCTAGTGTATTTGACAGTATAGGTGGGATCAAGATTAGAGGAAGGCTTATTAACAACCAGTGATATGTAATCCTACTAGCTGAAAGTGAGGAGGACTTGAAGCACTTGCTGATGAAGAAGGATTGCCGCTTCATTATGGGTAACAACCCAATGTCAAGAAGACCCAAATCCTCACAATTGGACCACTAGGTAACATCGTGATGAAAAACAAAGGTTGAGTTTGTCAAGGATTTTATCTTGCTAGGATCCACAATCAAAGCTCATGGGAGCAGAATTCAAGAGACCAAAGATGTGTTGCGTTGGATAAATCTCCTGCACAAGACCTTTTTATATTATTGACAAGTAAGGATGTTATTTTGAGGACTAAATAAGGTTCACCTTACCCAAGCCTTAGTGTTTTCAATTTCCTTATATGCATGTGAAAATTAAGACATTGAATAAAGAAAGCAGAAGAAGGATTGGTGCATTTGAATTGTGGTGCTGTAGAAGAATATTGGTAGTACCATGGGCTGACTGCTAAACAAACAGATCTGTCTTGAAAGAAGTAGGGGCAGAATTCTCCTAAGAGGCAAGGATGGTGAGACTTCACCTTACATACTTTGGACATGTTGTCAGGAGAGAACAGTCCTTGGTGAAGGACATCATTCTTGGAAGAGAGGTATGGAATAAGCGGAAGATCCTCAAGGAGAGGGATTGACACCATGGCTGTGACAATGTGCTTAGGCATAGGGACAATTGTGAAGGTAGCACAGGACTGGTCAGTCTTTCTTTTGGGGGGCATAAGGTCACTATGGGTAGGAAGTGACTTGAGGGCAGCTAACAACAGATGCAAGGTCATATTTTGGCTCTCTTGGACTTCTTTTAATTCCCTTCAGCTTCAACTTGAACTTACATAGGAACATTTAATGAACCATATCACATTTGGCCCTGAAATGGATTTGTTATGTGCCCGGTTTCAACCCGCAATGACCTTCTGTACAACAGAACAAAGTACTGTCCTCTCCTTCACCATCCTCACAATTGTTTCTATGCATGAGCATATTTGCAGCCACAGTGTCAATCATTTCCTTGAGGATCTGGGTTTGGTTGCTGATAGTGAGCTTCTCTATAGTCTCTTCCCACAGATATAGTTGATTTGGTTCCTCTGTATTCCATCTGGAAAAGTTCATGTGTAGACTTGTCTTTTGTGTTGTTAAAAAAGGTATTTTCTCTGAACAAATCATTCATCTTAAGAATTCTATAATGTGATTTACAGCTTCATTTCTTTCACCAAGACCATATTTTCCAACTATTACTTCCTCCTTGTTTCCAACTTCTGCATTCCAATCACCAATTATTATCGATGTTTCTTGATTTAATGTTTAATCAAATGTAGACTGAGGACATTGGTTGAATTCTTCAACTTCTACATCACTAGTTTTGTGATTGGTGCATAAATTTGAACAATAGTTGTATTGATTAGATTTCCTCGAATGAGGAGAGATATAATCCTATCACAGACACCACTATACTTCAAAATAGATCTTGAAATGTCCTTTTGGACAATGAATGCAAAACCACGCCTCTTGATTGTGTCACCCCAGCCTAGTAAACCTAATTATTTTCTGATTCCAAATGGGTGATACCAGTCCATTTCAGCTCACTAACATCTAGGATATTCATCTTTTTGTGTTTAAATTCATTTTGATGACTTCAAATATTCTTAGATTTATACTTTCTGTATCCCAAGTTCCAATTATTAGGAGATCTTTTTCAGCTATTTCTTTGCATTTTGAGTTATTCTGCATCATCACCTAGAGATCCCAAAGGCTTTATTCCCACAGCTTGACTTTATTCACATTACTTTAGTGCACTCCACTTTGAGAAAGCCGTTCCCCCTCAGTCAGATTTCTGACGACTGCTGGTTCAAAGGGCCCACACCCTGGCACCATCCCTGACAATGTGCTGCTTCCTTTTATCAGGCCTTCAGTCACTGACCATGTTTCCATGCTACGCATAAGGTTTTTTTTTAATTTTATTCTTTTTTTAAATATTTTTACTAACCCTAACCCTAACCCTAACCCTAATGCACAAGGTTTTCAGTGGCTACTTCCTCCTCAGTAGGCAGCTTCATAGTGTGTCATTATTAGTCTGGAAGTTCTGCTAAAATCTGTTCACTGTGGGTGACTCTAGTTTCATTTCAAATGCCAGCGACATAGTGTTCCATCAGGGCCACACAAAAGTCACCATAAGGAAAATCTGAATAGGGAATTTTAACCACTGGAAAAGAAACCCAACACACTGCCTCACCCCATGTACTTCTTCATTTCCAGAACACGCACCCATCCCCCTCCCCAACCCCTCTTCCTCCTTTACTAAGGACCACGTCTGCACTAGAAATACAGGCCTATTCCTTTTCTGTGGCCTTGCTCATGCAGACCAAGAATAACGCAATGCTGGCCTGACATTCAGGGCCAAGGTCTTCTAGAACACTGGTTCCTCTAGGTCACCAGCTAATACATTTCTCTTCTTTCAAGTTCTACAAGAGTGTCACCTGGTCATTCCGGAGTCACAATTTTGCTGTTACATCACCACAGTAGGGTAATCTGACAGGGAAGTGGTTGGAAAAGGTCGTCCTAAAATAGCGTTATGGCCTCCAAGCATGTTCACCCAAATCTCCTCCTAGCTCCCTTGTCTTCTCTCACTGCCGTGTTACCAGGAAGCGCTCAAGCTTTTGAGGCTCTCCGTGCCTCAGTTCTTGTCCAGCCCGAAAGAAAAATTTTGAGGGAGGAATAAAATTCAGACCAGAGTCAAATAAAAGAGTAGAAAAGAACGGGTAAGATTAAGGAAGGGGATCCTTTGGAAAAGTAGTCAAAATATCCTTAGCTAGTCCCTAAGGCCTTGTGGAATGTAGAGTGGCAACTTTTATTTGGCTAATGGCAGAACTCCGACCAATAGCTGGCTTTCTGACTGGCCTGCTTTCTGCCTTTGTTTAGTTCCTTTGTTTACCCTCTTTCGAGATGTGTGTCCTTCCGCTCCACGCTTTATGCCATGCCTTTATCTTTAGACCCCAAATCCGAGAGTCTATTCAGTCACTGTGGGCATAGTATACATATATTGTTTTTCTCCAGCCAGCGTTTTCGCAGTCCCAGTCTCTTCAGTTGATGAGGAAATGCGTCTTTGTCCTCCACCTTCCTTGTGCCGGAGAGGTATCTTGGGAAACACTTCTCTACTCTCCTTTATGTGATGATCCGGCAGTGACACGCTGCCGGATTCCCACTATCATCACCTCACCTCCCTTTGCCAACGTCTCCCTAACTCACAAGGCAACATCGGGCAAATGTGTTCCACCAGAACTGTTTAAAGTGTTAAAGAGAGAGATTTAAAGAGATTTCACTTTGAGGATGAGGTATTTCTGACCCAAGTCATGCTATGTTTAATCGCCTGACATGCATATGAAAGGACACCGAATAAATAAAGTCAGAAAAGCATTGAGGCATCTGAATTATGGTGATTTGAATGAATAATGAAAGTACTTCAGACTGCCAGAAGAACTGTTTTGGAGAAAGTGCCTTGAGAATATCTATTAAAAATAAGGACGGCGAGATATCCTTTCACATATTTGGATATTTGATCCGGAAAAATCAGTGCCTGGAAAGGAGACCATCTTTAGTCTAGTGGAGGGTCCCGGAAAAAGAGGACTTTCAACCAGATGGATGGACTCAGTGACTGCAACAAAGGGTTCAACTATCACAATGGTGAGGCTGCCACAACACAGCAGTGTTTCCTTCTGTTGTACAAAGGGTCGCTGTGAGTTGGAACAATAGTGACTACTGAGAAAAAGTCTTGTGTTGACCAAGAATACTGAATACATTACGAACTGCCAGGAGAACAAACAGATCAGTTTTGGAAGAAGTACAGCTGACTTCTCCCTAAATGTCAGAGAAGGAAGACTTCATTTCATGCACTTCAGACATGTAACCAGGTGGCACACGATCCTGGAGAAGGACTTTGTGAAATACAGATCAGAGAAAGAGAAGAATACACTCAAAATACAGGTGGAAGCTACAATGAATTCAAACCTAGAAAAGATTGTGGGGATAGTGCAGGACTGGGCGTGATTTTCATTTTGTTTTGTGTGGGGTCACTGAATCAGAGGCTACTCAGTGTATCACCTAACAACAACGACAAGGTGAGACTGAAAGTGCTGAGTATCTTCTATGTTTATTAGCCATTTGTATATCCCCACTTTGGTTAAATGTATATTTAAGCCATGGACCCATTTATTTTGTTTGGTTGCCTCTTCTGGTTAAGTTTTAGGAGTTGTTTGTATAGTCTGGATATTATACTCTCCTGATTTGAAATATTCTCTTTCCTCAATTGTAAGGCTACATGTTCAATACACCAACATTTTTACCAAAAATTCCTTAATGGTTTCTCATCCTTAGGTTTATTGTCTTAAGAACCTCTTGTGTATAATTCAGATAGTCTTCTTAAATGACTCTACCTTCTTTAATAGCATCAACCCAGTTATAGAACAAAAACTATTATTTCCAGAATAATTCTTCGTAGCATTAAAATCATAGTTATAACTGTATACTCAAAATCTTACCTGGATATCCCTCAAGTGATTTGAAAATAGATGTTCAAATCACACTCGTTATATTCCCTGCCATACCCATTCCACTAATATAGCACATTTTAGCAAATGATACTACCACTCCCATCTACATAAACTGTGTAGATAATTAAAGCTTAACTCCTCCATCTCACTCCTCTCTGCGCTAGTCTCATTAAGTCCTGTCAATATTACTTTAGAAATATTCCTGAGCACAATCTTTCTCACTATCACTTTATGCCTCCACTATATAATATAATCTTTGTTCTAAATCACTAAATGTTCATGCAAATGGCTAATGAGAAAACAGGAAAGTTGTTGTCCACAGGGAAGAAACATCCTGGCAGTCTATGGCCTGAAAAAAACCAGCCCTTGAAAACCTTCCGGGGCACAATTCGACTCTAATGCACATACAGTCGCCATGAGTCAGAATCGACTCCCCAGCAGTTGGTGTGGTCTGATTTAAATTAGTATTAATTTAAATTAGTATTAGTTCTTCTGCCATTTGTCCATTAACTTGCAGCCCCAACCCCATTTCTGCTTGTGCTCCTTTGTCCTTGCTTTTTCTAGAATTATCGTTTGCAAATACGATTTTTTATTTTTTTGCCAGTATTCTCATTGCCTACATGATGAAGTTCATGTTCTTTATCAAATTTTAATGCACGGGTACTGTGGAAGACGGAAAGGACAAACTGAGCTGTGGTTAAGAAGTATGGCCAGAGCTCTCCTCAGAGGCAAGGCTAGTGGGATAGGACATGTTGAGAGGATTGACCAGTCCCTGCAGAAGGACATCGTGTCAGGCAAAGGAGGGGGCAGCAAAGGAGAGGAGGGCTTTCCAGGAGACGAACTGACACTGAGGCTGTGACAGTGGGGTTAGGCGTGGGATCAGCGGTGAGGATGTCCCAGGGCTGTGTGCCGGGGTTGCTCCTCTTGTACATAGGGATTGGAGTGGACTTGATGGCACCTAACAGCAGTGCGAGTCCTCTTTCCTCTGCCCCCAACGTCTTCTGTCTGTCATCTATTCTCCTCAACCTTTTAAAGATCGCTGTTTAGGACTACACTTGCTTTACCTAGACTTTGTAGCAACATTTAATAAGATGTGTATGAATTTTGCAAAATACCAGTGCATAGAATGGTTTCTGAGGACTTCCAAAACCATATTCCAACTTACCCATATCGTCTGTTGAAAGCCAAAATGCTTATCATACAATCTCCCCAAATTCACCTTTAATGATCTTCTTATGGAGGCAGGCTGTCAGGCAGAGTTAATAGTTGCTTTCTGGCATTTTTTGACATTCGTTAATAGATTTATTATGATTAGTATGGCACTGCATTTTAATTAACTGCTTTCATTTCTGTCTCCCAACCTAGCCGTTGAGCACCTAAGGGATAAGGGTAGTGCCCTTTACAGCTCTTTATCCCAATAACATAGCATAGTCCCTGGGCCACAGATGGTATTTAATGTTTGTGCAGTGAAAAATAAATTATTGAATACATGAGTGAGTGAAAATGACCTTGTTTGATATGTTTATTGTTATTCTTCCAATTTTGAGCTAATGACATCTTTTGTTTAAATATGGCTTTCCAGTATTTGAAGTAACAAAACACTTAAAATTCATAAGCTTGCTGTGAAGCACACAAAGCTGATATCATTTGTCTTATTTTACAGATAAGGACATTTGTTTCAGAACAAAAGAGACTAACCTGAAATGATATAAACTTAGACCAGGCTCCAGATCTTCTGACTTCATTCATAGCAAAATATAAAGTGAAATTTTATAGTTTTCTATCACGTAAGGCAAGGGGAAATTAATGTCTTTAGCGACATAAGGTGAACTGTTTATTATGAATTTGAAGTAGGTAAGGAATAAGAACAAAAGTATATACTGTAGCTAGGAATCAATTTGTAAATATAAATGAACTTACAAAAGTATACATTTTAGACATTTTTTAACAGTGTGGAGAATATATTCAGAAACTGCATTTAAGCTTGTGGCTTTACTGTAGACACAATTAATTTTCATCATATCTTAGTGCACATCAAGCCGTGCCTTGCTCATATTTGTCTCTAATGACGCCCTGGAAATGATGCAGTTAGAGGCTCCTCCTCCAAAGGAAGTTCAAAAGCTTTACATTGGGTTTAATATCATTTTTTTTGCTAGAGATCGAGATTTATTGAATTGGCTGTATAGAGAAGTTTAGTAAAGCTTGAAGATTGGGAGAGACAGTTTTTTTTTAAATCATTTTATTGGGGGCTCATACAATTCTTATCACAATCCATACATACATAAATTGTATAAAGCACATTTGTACATTCATCATTCTCAAAACATTTGTTCTCCACGTCAGCCCCTGGCATCAGCTCCTCATTTTCCCAATCCCTCCCTGGAGAGACAGTTTTTTATTTGGTCCAGGTATTTTTTGAAGCCTCATAATGTTAGTAGGACTAGGTTTCCTAAAATTCAAATTGCATCGAAAATCATATACTAAGGAAAAAACTTAAAGACATTTCAAAAACTGATGCTCTGAATTATCTACAGTGACTGATAATGACAATGGCAATAGAGCAATGACAGAAATCAGAGGGAAACACCGCCCCAGTCTTGGACCATTCTCACAGTTGTTGTTGAGCCCATTGTAGCCACCTTGTCAATGACTCTTGAAAGCCTTCCGCTTTTTGCTTCCCTTCCACTTTCCCAGTCATGTCCTTTGCCAGGGATTAGTCTCTCCGGATAGCATGTCCCAAGGAAGCACATGAGATGGTCTTGCCGTTTTCTTTGCCAAGGAGCACACTGGCTGAACATTTTCCAGGACAGATCTGTTTGTTCTGTTGAAGTCCATGTTATTTTCAATATTCTTTGCCAGCACGATAGTGCAAATGCATAGATACTTCTTCAAGTCTTCCTTATTTAACATCCAACTCTCACCTGCATAGGAAACAGTTGAAAAATACTCTGGCCTAGTCCTCAAGGTGATATCTTGCTTTCAAAAGGTCTTGGGCAGCAGCTTTACTCAGGGCAGTGGGTCATGCGATCTCTTGACTGCTGCTTCCATGAGTACTGATTGTGCGTTCAAGCAAAATGAAATCCTTGACACCGTCAGTATTCTCTCCATTTATCATACTTTGGTTCAATTGTGAAAATTTTCGTTTTCTTTACATTGAACTGTAAGCCATATCGAAGGGTGAAATCTTTTATCTTTATCAGCAAATGCTTCAAGTCATCCTCACTTTCAGCAATCAAGTTTGGGTCATCTGCGTAATTCCTATGGTTAATAAGTAAGCAAGACTTATTCTGATCCTGATGTCCCATTTTTCCGCATATAATCCCTTTTCTAATTTTAAGCTGTGAAGGGTTCCCTTGTTCTGTTTGAATGATTGCCTCTTGGTCTGTGTCCAGGGTCCTAATGAGCACATTGGAGTGTCCTGAAATTCCCATTCTTCTCAGTGCTACCCATAGTTTGTTATGATCCACACCTCAAATTCCTTTGCATAGTCAATAAAACACAAGTGAACTTTTTTCCCTGATATTTTTTCCCTGATATTCTCAGCTTTCAGCCAAGGTTCATCTGATGTCAGCAACCTCTTTTTTCCACAACCTCTTCTGAGTGTTTGTTCCCCGGTGGGATTCCATTGGGCCCAGAAGTCAGTTCATTGTAGAGTGTCTTTGAATGGAAGGCATTCCTGGCTTTCCAGGTGTGGCCAAGAACCCAGCCCTGTGTTCCGTGGGTCTGAAGAGGGGGAGCTGACACACCTCTAGATGTGGGTGTGTGGCAGCCTCAGACCAATCCAGAAGTGGAAGGCAAGGACCTCAGGCAAAACATACTTCTGTGAGGGAGTGTCACTGGCTTCTAGGTAGGGGAGAATGGGGGCTGGTCATGATTTTGGTCTCCAGAAAGGTGTAGGGAGTAGGAAAGGATTTCACCTGTCTTGTCACCAGTCACCAGTATACCAAGCTGCTGTCTCAATGGAATATTACTTGCAAAATATCAAGATGGTCACACCAGGTCAGGCTAGCCAATAATTTGACAGTCAATCTCTTCTCTTCCCACTTCCTTTCAGTTTGTTCTTATTAGTATTCAGTTCACTTTTCTGGCCTTTTCTCTGAACTAGAATTCCAGTATTATCATCTCTATTTCATGTGGTAACTTGTGTCTTTGTTGTAGAGGGTTTATATCATAGATATGCCTAGTTTACCATCTAGCTGTTAAGTTCACCCTCCCTTGTTTATTTTTTAACACTCTAAATATTTTTAGTTCTTATATTTAATTCCAATTGTTTTTCTGAATGGCACAAAGTAATCGTTTCATTTAATCTTATACTTTCATGCAGATATGCAATAGTTCTAGCACTCTATGATGAAAAGCTTGAATTTTTCCTTACTAAATTACCTTGATATGTTTGTCAAAATCAGTGCAATGATAGATCAATCAATTCAAGCATAGATCAATCACGTATAGATATGTCATTTTCATTATCTAAATCCTGTTTATGCTTTCACTTAAAATTGTCTTCTTTACATGGTGACCCAAATAAAATACAAATATTATCATGCCACTCTCCTATTTGAAATTTCAGTGAATTCCCAGTTTCTTCATTATAAGTCCAAAATATATTCATGTTTCCTACAATATCTTTCACGATTTTGGTAGATAGAGGGGGGTCTACCAAACATAAAAGTATGTGATGTGTAGGGAACAAGATTTTTTAAGGTATGGTAAATTTGGAAAATTCCAAACACTTTTATTACTATTTCAATATACACATCATGACATCTATTATATATTTGGTTATCCAATCAGTATAATTCTCTATCTTTAAAAGTATATATTATTTCTCTTTTTGTCTTTACCCTGCCCCCAACTCCCAGCCTATTTTTCCCTGCAAGGTTTTATCTTAAATTCATGGTTTATTTCAGGGGTACTGGAAATATCTCACTTTGACTACCCACATCACCATCATGTGATCCAAAACCCAATCAGTCATTGAGTTGATTCTGACGGAGGGTGAGTTTTAAGGACAGGATAAAGGAATGACCTTTGTTTAATTTTGAGACGGTAAATCTTTATGAGAAAATACATAGTATGGTTTTGTGATTCAAAGGTAAAACTATTTTAAATATATATACTGAAAAATCTTAAACCCATCTAGCTCCTACACAATATTTATTAGTTATTTGTTTATTCATCGAATTTTTCTGTAAGTAAAAGCAAATATGTTCATGTTTATCTTACAAAAGATAATGTAAGATGTAAAAAGTTATGTGCCTGTTTTCTTCCTTTCCATATCCATACTTAGATATTTTCTTACTTTTTTTTGAACTGTTTATATCTTTGCTAGATAAAAAGTAGATTTAATCTTAATATTTAAATTATTTCTAATAATTGGTTATTTATAAGGATGAAAAAATATAAACTATGTATATTAAATTATTGTTTATATTCTATAGCATGGGAAATTTCACAAAATGGCAAATGCATTAATAATTTGTTAATATGTATTTAGTAGCTCTTCCCCTTCAAAAAAAGGTACTGTTCCATTGTTAGTCTGTGTTATCAAGGACAGAGCACTACTTAACCTTTTAACTATTTGTTCACTAGATTTCTAAGACACACCCGGAATAAATCATCTTAATATGTATAAAATTGGATATAACTTATAGATTTTTTCAATGAATGGTTTATAATTTTTGCATAGTTTTTCTTATGTCCAGTCAAATTCTACAAGATTTTTAAATAAGAGAGTTATTAGACTTTTGCTGTGATATAATATTTCCCCGGGTTGTAATTACTCTTTTGAATTTACATATATTGTTTTCAGTTATGCAAATTTCTAGAGCTTTATTGCCTGTTTGTTTCATTGCACTGCTTTTTAAAACTCAGTTTTCCATATTGTCTTGAATTTTTGCTTTTCTATATTGATTTTAAATTAATATATCTGGCTCCAAGTTGGGGGAGGAATGGTGTTTTTAGTGAAATAACAGTATATGAGAGAACTAGACATTCATTGTTCTGAAATAATGTTACTCATAAAATCAATGAAAATATCCAAAAGTTTGAATACTACTGTACCCCTGAGGTTAATAGAAAAATAATGGAAAGTCTTCTCTGTAGGAAGAGAGCTATCAAATATATATATAACATTAAATATATTAGTTAGATGAAACCAATATATTTATATTATTGAGACCCTATCGAGGAGTATAAGGCATTGTTGTTTTCAGCAGTCTACTTTGAAATCTTCATATGCGTTAACATTTTTTATTAGCTTTTATTCCACCTATATATATCATTTGATCGTGTTCTACTGCCATTCACAAGGTTTTCAACAGCTAATTCCTCAGAAGTGGACAGCTTCTTCAGAGTCGGTTCTTAGTCTAGAAGCTCGGCTAAAATGGACTTCCTTTGGCTGGACCTGTTAGTATTTAAAGCAACAGTGATATACTACAAATAGTCAAGTGGTAAGAGACAGCTACCTGGAGAACTGACAGGAAGAAATCCATAATATTACCCATTTCAAAGAAAACAATACCCAACAGCATGCAGAACTTATCTAGAAATATTATTAATATCACAGGCAAATAAATTTTGCTGAAGATCATTCAACCATATTTTAGTACTACTTCTGCAGGGACATTCTAAACAGATCTTCGCTGAAAATAGAGAATGCCAAAAAGATATTTACTAGTGTTTTACTGAAAATGCAAGATAGCTGACTGGATCATTATAAACTATGGAAAGCATCAATAAGAATGGGGATTTTAGAACATTTCCTTGTGATCATGTGGACCCCCCCCCTTTTTTTTTTAATCAAAAGGCATTCATTTGAATAGAGTAAGGGAATACTTCAGGGTTTAAAATAAAGAAAGGTGTAAACTCAAACCGGCATCATATTTTCATGTTCTCATCTTAATTATTCAATCTGTATACTAAGCAAATAATTCAAAACGCCTGGACTAAGTGAGGAAGAAAGCATCAACATTTCAGGAAGGCTTAGTAACAGCCTGCAATATACAGATGACACAAGCTTGTTTGTTGAAAGTGAGGAGCACTTGAATCATTGGTTGATGAAAATCAAGGATTCCAATCTTCAATTTGTTTTACAAGTAAATAAAAAGAAAACTCAAATCCTTACAACTGGCCTAATAGGTAACAAACACCATGATAAACACAAGAACAGATTTAAGTTGTCAAGGATTTTATCTTTCTTGGTTCTACAGTCAATGCTTGTGGAACCAGCAGTCCAATAGAAATGACACATTAAATTGGGTAAATCTGCTGCCCAAACACGCTTTAAGTATCGAAGAGCATTTTAAATGGAACAATGTCCAATTTTGTGGATAGGAACACATAATTTAGTGAAAATGTCAATATTACAGAAATACTCCCATTAATTCAATGTGATTCTGATCCAAATCCCTGCACAATTCTTAAAAAAAATGAAGACATAAATTCCCACCTTCATATAGATAAAAAGTAACATAATAAACAAAATAAAAAAATAGGGGGCCTTTTCTTCTTTGTTTCAAAACCTGCTATATGGTCAGAGTAATAAAAACAGCTCGATATTAGTAAAACAAATAGTTATCTAGACCAATAGATCCAAACAGAAAATCTAGAAATACAACCAAGTAACAATGCTGTGAGCCACTTATCTGTCAATGTGTCGTATTTTGGTAGTTTATGTGTTGTTCTGATGCTGGAAGCTATGTCAATGGTAAATCAAATGCGAGCAGGATGACCCAAAATAAATAGGTTGCAGTGGAGCTGCCAGACGAAGAACAGACAAGGAGGAAGAACGATTTGGCTCCCCATCCTGAAGGAAGGAGCTGCTGAAAACCTGATGCATGGCTTTGAAACATTGCCACATCCTGAAGGCCTAATCAATGGAAGGTGAACATTGAAGGATATTGTGCAGGAGGATGGGTGTCTCAGGTCTGAGAACACTCCATATTTGACTGACTAGTGTGGGAGACCAGCCAACCATAGCCGAAAGGGTCTAAGGGGCAGTTGTGTAATGGAAGGGTAAATTAAGGAAATATAAGAGAGGCAAGGGCTCACCTCTTCCAATGGAGACCAGATCCAGAGAGAGGAGCAAATGTATTCTTTCACAAGCTTATATAATCTCGGGCATGCAAGTCACATCACACATTTATGTAACAGGAAAGGGTTGTATTAGAGGCATATACTTAAAAGGAGGGGAATGAGCTACGGGTATACATTCAATAAGAAAGGTACGAGAGGCATACTTGTGACAGGAAGGTGCATATGTAATAAGATGGGCAGGTTCTAGAGTGAAGTCATTAGCTTAACCTTGGTCGTGACTGAGCTGACTTGACATTAAGTGTCCCTGAGCAATTCTCCAGGGTAACAATCTATGATCCTATCAGAAGGGAGTAGGGCCTACGTAGGGTGAGACAAGCAATAGGGTCTGATTGCTTTTGATGGAAGACAACTTTCGGGTAGGTTGCCTTTAAGGAGTTAGGCTTCAATAGTGTACTAAGCAACCATATGCTTGCAAACAGCACCTTAAAATTGACATTATTATGGAAGTACATCGTGGGGAATAACTTTTACTTAGGAGAACATGACTGGACTGAATCTGCTACAAATATGAAGCCCTACCTCCAAGAGAATCCTAGCCCCCCATGCTTCTTAAATATGAGCATAGAGAATTTGTCCACCTACACTCTCTTCCAAGTGCTCAGTTTCCCACAGAGGAGCTGATGGTGATATGAATCAGGTAAAACCTGTTGGAGTAGAACCTTTGGGATCTTTATTAGCTGATGAGGCATGACTCAAGATAAAGAGAAACAGCTACAAAACTCTGCTAGTGATTAGAACTTGGAATGTGTAAAGCATGAATCTAGGAAAAGTAGAAGTGGTTAAAAATGAAAAAGAATGCATGCAAATTGATATCCTTAGTAAGCTATAATTGAGTAGTATTGGACATTTTGGATCAGAAAATAATATAACTACAATGCCAAGAATAACACAGCCAAGAGGAATGGTGTGGCATTCATTGTCAAAACAGACATTGCAAAATCAACCAAGGAGTACAATGCTACCTATGATAGGATTATATCTCTCTGTTTTCAAATAAATCCAATAGATACAAGTATTATTCAAATATATGTGCCAACTACAAATGCTGGTGAGGGAGAAACTAAAGAATTCTACCAATGAATTCTGTTGGAAATTTATCAAACATGTATTAAATCAAAACTAATAATAAACAAATAAACAAACAAAAAGTTTCCCTGATAATCATTGGCTATAGGTTTCTATGAGTCAGAATTTCAATTGGAGTGAATTTGTATTATGTTTTAATTTTGCACATAATAATAGAAATACAAACTTAAAATAGATTAAAGATCTAATTTTAAGCTCTATTGTTCTATATTATTCATCAATTTAAAAAAAAGGACAAACTTATGGGCCATAATGCAAGGCATAAATCCACTGCAAAACATAAGGAAGAAAAAACCACTGTACTGAAGATAAAGTAGAGGACTGGGAATTCCTAAAAATATGACATTTTTGTCCATTAAAAGGCCTCATCTAAGAGTATAAATGGATCCTACAGATTAGGAAAAATATTTTGGCAGTGATTTATTGGATAAATGATTAATCTAAAAAATCTGAAGAAAGCTATAATACCTTAGTAAGAAAAACAAATAATAAAAGTGAACAGATGATATGAAAAAGGAATTAATTCACAAATAATGACATCAAGGGGGCCAAAAATCATATGAAGAAATAATTAGCTATAAGAGAAATACATATTAAAACAATGATGAGAAACCACCTGACACTGACACTGAAAGCAAATTTAAAAACACATAATCAATACTGGAGAGACTGTGGAATCCCCATATATGGCTGATAGGGTTGTCCAACCAGTATGGAAAACAACATGGCACCTCCTTGAAACAAATGAGAGTGGAAATACCACATGATCCTACAATTTCTCATCTTGGTATGTACTAAAAAGAGACAAAGAACAAAAGGCTAAGAGATATAGATGCCTGTATGTTTCCCACAATGCTTTCTGTACCAGCAAAAAGAAGAATGGATAAATAACTGGTACAGGTATACAATGGAATTTGGAATAATACAAAAGAATATCTTTCTCTATAAAACAATAATGAAACTGTCAAACCTGTCAGTACAAGGAAAAATTTGGAAGATATGCTCAGCAGTTAGTCAATCTCATAAAGACAAATGACAGCATTATTATAAAAAAGAAGAAGAAATGGCATTCAATCCAAAAGAACTACACTGTGAAGACCATAGCATGGGTGGGGGCTGTGAGTGGGGAGGAGGGAGTCAAAAGGGAACAACAAAGCAAGCAACATACATGGGAAGGTTTGTGGGATCCTATTACTGTTCCAGTGAGATGGGCTAGGCAACTTTGTTTGTCCCTGTATCTAGTACAGTCCACAGACAAAGGAGACATTTTATTTTAATGTGTTGAAGAGCAAGGATGTCACTTTGGGAACTAATGGGTTCTCACCCAAGCCCTAGTATTTTCAATTGAGATGGTTTGGATAATAGAGTTTTTTTACTTCATGTAAAAACTGTTGTTTTTGTTTCAAGTAGATAGTGTCTTGAGTCAAGATAAAGATTTTAATGTCCAATAAGTACTTATTAACTATCATTTTATTGGTTATATTTAGATAAATATTTCAACAGTCAAAATTGTCTTAATATCCACCAGATTAATTAAAAATAAGTTAATTAATAAATAATTGAATATGACTTATTTTTTGTTAGTGCACTATTGGATTAATTATCATGATATTTCCTCTTACTTTATACATTTTAAATAAATGAGATTGTCATATAGTTTGCATGTGTATAAGAAAGAGCTTTATATGCAAGAGCAATTAAATATTGAGAAACATCCCAGATCAAGTCCATAACTCCATTAGCCCATATGTCTGATGCCAATCTGTAAATTCCTCTTCAGACTCACGAAACAAATGCAATGACACCACATGCAGGAAGATCACAGGCCAGTGGGTGGAAAGTCTTGTGGATCCAGTGGTGATAGAGGCATCTCAGCATTGGCAGGGGCTCCATGTGGTTCCTCCAGCTCCAGGGCTCTAGCATAGCTCCAGGTGTCTTCTCTGCAGAAATGTCTCACAGGGAGTAAGCATGTGTCCCACCTCCAGCAAGCTATTTATCTCTTTAGCACCTCCAAATGAGGTCATCAAACTGCAACCTGATTGACAGACTAAACTCCAGCCCTTCACTCTTAATCCTCTCAAATTGACAACAAATTATGTAACTACCACAGTCCCCAATTGCAAAATGTCTAATTTACACAAAACCCCTACTTAATCTTTAAGCCTGTTCTGCCCTGGCTCATGAAGCAAAATAGGAAAAATCTTTTTACAATTTGTCAGGTGGAGCACATTACCTGGAACAGGAAGCATGATGGGTCAAAATCTTGGAATAAGAGGCTTGAAAAAGATGTAGATGCAGTGAGTCCTTTCAAAAGCGTGATGTAAGAGACTGGATTATTGACATGCGTGTAGGAGAGTGACACTCATTTAAGGGTTTGTGGGCATGGTCACTGAGTGGGGTGTCATAAGCTTTGAGTGACATTTGGACTACGGGTCCTTTCGATTGTGCTCAACATCTGAGGCTAAGATATTTAATTGCTATGTAACATATATAATGACGTCTTCCATAAGAACCAAAACTCACTGCCATTGAGTCAATACTGATTCATCGTGACCTTACGTGGGCTTCTGAGAACATAACTGTTCAGGGGAGTTAAAAGCCCAGTCGTTCTCCCATGGAACTGCTGGTGGTTCAAACTGCCAAACATGGAGATGACAGCCCAATGTATAACCAACCACGATACTTCCAGGGATCCTTCTTTTGTAAGATTATGATTAATTTTTTAGAAAGATTTCCACCACTGTATTTCATACCTAGCCTTTTCTCTGGTTCACCGTAACATTAAAATTTCCTAAATGTCCTGGGGATGCTTCCTGGGCCGTGATTGAGTCAGGCAGAACTAGTTCAAAATCCTGACGAATTATTAAACATTCAGATTAGATCTTATTTTAAACCCAGGAGCTACCTATATACCCTGGAGGAAAATTATGGTGCTGATTTTATTTTGCAGTGAAAAAATCAAGGATGGAATTTCCTTCATTAGATAATCTATATTTTCTTTTTTTTTCTTTCTTTCTTTTTTTTAATATAATTTCTCTTTTATTCACACACCCTTTTTTTAGGCCAGACTGACGTTTGGGGTATGTGATGCTTGTCTTCCTGATTGCTCCAATTCATTTGAAACATCTTTTTTTTTTAATACTCTTTTTCGGGGTGCTTACATCTCTTATCCCTCCAGTGTGTCAAGCACATTTGCACATATGCCACCATCATCATTTTCAAAAGCATTCTCTTCCAACTTGAGCCCCTGATGTCCTTTTCCCATTTCTTCCCCCATCCACTCTCCCTCATGAACCCTTGATAAGTTATAGATTGTTTTATCCATATGTTACATCACCCTCCATGATCCCTCGCCAATTTTTCTGTTATTCATCCCCCTGGGAGGTGGTTCTAGATGATCCTTGTGATCTGTGCCCCCTGTCTCCTCCCACCGTCCCCTAATCCTCCTGGTAACTCTACTCTCCTTGTTTTCTTTTAGGGGTTTATCTATCCTGGATTCCCTGTGTTGTGGGATCTTATCTGTAGCAGCGTAAATGCTCTGGTCTAATCCGATTTGTAAAGTAGAATTGAGGTCATGGTAGTTGGGGGAAGGACGCAACAAAGAACTAGAGGAAAGTTGCACCCTAACTGACTCATATCTTCCCTGGGACCCCTCTGTGAGGGGGATGTCCAATTGTCTCCAGATGGACATTGGGTCTCCACTCCATGCCCCCCTCCTCATTCACCTTGGGTATGGTTTTATTCTGGGTCTTAGATGCCTGACCTCTGATCCCAGTGATACCTCATGATCACACAGGCTGGTGTGCTTCTTCCATGTGTACTTTGTTGCTTCTGAGCTAGGTGGCCGCTTGTTTACCTTCAACCCTTCACGCTTGTTTCTCTTCAAGACCCCAGACGCTATATCATTTGATAGCCTGGCACCATCAGCTTTCTTCACCACATTTGATTATGTACCCATTTTGTCTTCAGTTATCATGTTAGGAAAGTGAGCATCACAGAATACAGGATTGTTAGAACAAAGTGTTCTTGTGTTAAGGGAGTACTGTTTTGATTTCTATAATTACTCATTTGATTTGTATTATTTTCTTTTTTTAAAATCAATTTATTGAGGCTCATACAATTCATCACAATACATAGATCAATTGTGTAAAGCACATCTATACATT
>NW_022103898.1:38418272-38437702 GCF_000313985.2 Echinops telfairi | reverse complement strand
TCCCCTCCCTACCATTGGTTTTGAACCATTTGTTGTTCCCTTGTCCCTAGGTTGGCCAACCCTCCTCCCTTCCCCTACTTCCCACACTCCCATGTCCCTCCGGGGCTATCGGTCCCTTTATTTTCTTCTCATATTATTTTCATTTATTCAAATACTAACTATTATTAAGTCCTGTTGAGTCAGTTATGAATCATAGCAACCCCATACACGACAGAAATAAAAATCACCGTGCTGCAATAACCTCACAATAATTGTTATATTTGGGTGTATTGTTACAGCCACTGTATCAATCCATCTCATCAAGGATCTTCCTCTTTTTTTTTTTTTCACTGCCCTTCTACTTCACCAAGCCTAATATCATTTTTTGGGAATTGATGTCACCTGAAATCATGTCCAAATATGGGAGACCAAGCCTCAGTATCCATGCTTCTAAGGAGCATTCTGACTTTACTTCTTCTAACACAAATTTATTTGTTCTTTTGGCAGCCCACTGTATGATCAGTATCATTCCCAGTATCATAATTCATATGCTTTGGTTCTCCTTGATTTTTGTTATTCAATTCCAAACTTTCATGATCACATGAAGTGCTTGAGAATACCATGGCTTGGGTCACGTGCACCTTAATCCTCAAAGTAACATCTTTGCTCTTCAATACTTTAAAGAGAACTTGTGGAGCAGAGTTATCCGATGGTCTAACCCAATGAGTACACTGAGTATGGATTCAATCAAGATAAAATCTTCTACCACTTCAAACTTTTCTCTGTTTGTCATGATGTTGCCTGCTGGTTCAGTTGTGAGGATTTTTGCTTCTTTGCATTCCATTGTAATCCATACAAAGGCTGCAGTCTTTGATCTTCATCAGCAAATGCTTCAAATCCTTCTTGCTTTCCACAAGCAAATAACCTTCAGTTATTAATCAGATACTATATCCCAAAATGATTGAATGTAACTAGTTCTTTTTGATACAGTGACTGTGTACTCCTTCCATCTTTTTTTTATGTTTCCTGTATCATTCAATATTTTGTCCATGGAATCTTTTATTGTTGCCACTCAAGGCTTGAATTTCTTCTTCAGTTCTTTCAGCTTGATATATGCTGATAGTCCTCTACTTTTTGGTCTTTAACTCCAAGTCTTTGAACATTTCATTATAATGCCTTTCCTTTGTCTTCTCCAGATTCCCTTTGAAATTTCTAGTCAGATCTTTTACATAATCCTTTTTTCTGTTTTCTTTAACTCCTGAACAATGAAGAGCAAGCCACAGAGTCCCTTCTGAAACCCAATTTGATTTTTTCTTTCTTTTCCGTCTTCTTAATACCTGTTGCTTTCTTCATGTATAATGCTCTCAATATCCCACAGTTCATCTGGTCTTCTGTCATTAATGTTCAATGCATCAAATCTAGTTTTGTGATGTTCTCAAAATCCAGATGGAATAGACTCAGTGAAATATCTTGACTTTCATGACTTGTTTTAATTTTCTTCAGTTTCAACTTAAATTACATATGAACAAATGATGTTCTGTTTCATAGTCAGCATATGGCCTGGATGAACTTCTCCACTGGCTCTTCCCAAAGATGTAGTCAATTTTACTTTTGTGTATTCCATCTGGAAAAATTACCACTCATGTTATTTATGAACAATTCATTGTTCTTGAAAATTTCTAGCATGAAATTTCCAACTTAATTTCCACAACCAAGGCCATGTTTTCAAACTTCTCTTCCTTCCTCTTTGTTTCCAACCTTTATTTTACAGTTTCCAGTAATTATTAATATGTCTTGGTTGCATGTTTGATCAATTTCAGACTGAAGCTATTAATATAATGCTTCTATTTCTTTTCCATCAGTTTTGGTAGTATATAATACACTTCATTTTTTGAGGCATTTTTTTAGCCTCATACTTCCTACATTCCAACTTCCAAATATTAATAGCTATTTATAGATCTTTCTCTTCATTTTGAGCTGTGCCTCATCATCAAATGAACATCACAAAAGCTGGACTCCATTCATGTCATTGTGCTTGACTCTTCTTGGAGATGGACACTCGGCCGCAGTCATATTGTGAGTGTCTTGAGGGGTTCATCTTCTGACACTATATCTGGATGTCTTTTGTTGCTCTGCATGAGGTTTTCAGTATCGGGCAATGTCCCATTGGTATTAATAACATTTTCAGTGGATAATTCCTTGGAAGTGGGCAGCCTGTTCCTTCTTTGTAGTCAGTTCTTAGTCTAGAAGCTCTCCTGAAACCTGTTCATTTTGAGAGGTCTGCTGGTATTGGGAGTACCAGTGATACAGCTTTCAGCACCACAACAACATGCGAGCCACCCTAATACCGCAAACTGACAGAGAAGAGGTGAAGTGGAATCATATGTACCACTTTTTGTAAATCGTAATTAAATAATTGGAAAATGTTCATAAATTAAAGTACATGTGCATGTACACAGAATTAAGAATACTTAAAAGTACATTGGACTTATTTCTGTATGATAGGATTCACTGACAATTTTAATATTTTTCTTGAATTATTTTTCCTTTTCTACACTTCTACTCAGGCTGTTAAAATATGGTGGAGAAAATCCCATAACTATAGTAAATAGTTGTATTAATAACTTTTGGAATTCTACATCAATTATACTTGAGACACTGCACTCAATTCTTCTGTTTTTCTTTAGTCAGCGTCCTCCCTTAGTCTCTACAGTGTAAATTTAATTTACACTTGTTCTAAATAGTTTTTCATTTTCTGGAGGTTCCTTCGCTCACTCACTCACTCATTCATTCATGAAACGTGTATTTCCTAAGTGTACTTACATTCCAAGTTTTATGCTACAGAACATAAACAATATTACCCAATGGTCATGGTATGGCCCCTGTTTTCCTTTATGAAGAATACTGAAGAGTTTTTAAAGAACATAAACAGCAAACATAAATTGGGGGAAGCACTATTAAATAAACAAAGAGGGATCAAATGTGGATAGAAACTTTATTTTAAATAAGGTGAACAGATGAATTATTTCTGAAGTGCTATGAACCTGAAGCCTGAATGATGATGCCTCAGGGCCAATGTGCTCCAGGCAGAAGCCAGTCCATGGCCCCTAGACAGGGTGGGATATTGAAGACCTGGAAAAAGAAAGATCCGTTTCTCTTACAGGTAATTAGCAAGAGAAAGAAGTTATTTAAATGTCAAATTGCAACTTGAGGCTCATGGAAAAGAGTTTTAAAATGTATATTGGCTGAACGGGGTGATATCTAAAAGTTATATGTCCATACATGCATAAGAATTTGTCTAGGGAAAAAAAATAATGTGTCTAGGTGTATGCGCAGGCATACAGATTTATGTGTATGCACACACACATTTATAGAGAAAGAGATAAAAGGGAAGAGAAAGGGGGAAATAAAATGGCCTTATTTCTAATTTATGTAAAATATTCAGAGACTGTTTTGAGGAGAAAAAGTATAGAATTCAGCAAACAAACTGGGCTATTGAAGTAACTTTGACTATAAATGCTTCTAGATGGATATAGATGTGGAAATTAAATGAAAGTGGAAAATGTGATACAGTTGGAAATAAAGCCACAAGACTTACTCCCAGGTCTTGTGCCTTCATCAGTTAGATACAGTTTGGAAATGGTGAAAATTTAGGAAGAAGGGAGCTAGAAATTAAGTTTGATTTTTGACATGTTAATTTTTTTGATATATTTGAGACATTCAAAATAGATGTAAATTAGGCGGTTGGATGTTGCAATTTGGATCTCAAAGGAGAGAAGTGGGTAGCAGATATAATTTTGGTAGTCATTAGCATAGAGATGGTAATTAGAGTTCTGAGAATGGATGAGATCATCCCAGAAGAACAGGTAAAAGAGAAGGGAAGTGAGAGGATTATTTCCTAAAACACTCAAAGATTCAAAGTAGGAGACTAGAGCTTCAATAGAATGCTGGAGATATTGCTATGCATAGAATTTGGGTAAAGTGGCAGCTGGAGCTACGAGGTCCTTCTGGTATGGGACTCTTTCATGGAAAGTAACGCAGGCTGAAGTCTGAGGCATGCCACCCAGCTCTCACAGGTGAGCAAAGCATGGTGGCTGTATCTGGGACTTGCTGATGTATCATAAACACTAAACTCAGTTGAGGAAATACTTGATCACTCAGGCACCATTGGGGCACTTAAGTGAAGGATATAGTATGACCCACAGTGGGCAAGGTATCTGTGGAACTCCTGGAATAGCTCTCCTGGTGTCCAGTGAACCAGATTCCAAGGTTAAACTGTGGCCAGCTATAGCCGTGTCCTTAGCGTTATTCAAGTTCACTCTTTTGTTCGCCGCCTCCTGTCAAAATCAACTTTACGTTTCCTCTCCCTTTGCTTTGCATCCAATATATGCGAACTCATCAAGTCCATAGGTTTCATGTTCTAAATTCCTGTTTGATGTTTCTCTGTGTTCAATTTTACCTTGATTTGGATCACCCTGCGCTCTCTTAGACAACAGCAGTCATCCCTGATGTCTCTGTTTGTCCCTTTCACTTCATTTTCCTAACTACAGCAAATTTTTCTAAACCAATCGAATTATTGTCTGTCCTCTTTTAGAATCATTTTAGTGGTTCTCAGAGGCTTGCTAAATAACAATAGAGTCAAGTCTAAAGATCTAAATGTGTTCTATGAAAAACTTCATAATATGGCCAGACAATTTTTCTCACCGTATTTTCTAGTGTCACTCCGCCCTACTCTGTTCTTCAAGTGTACGGAATGCTTTTGATTAGGTAAATGTACCACATTCTCTTGGCTTTCACATTTTGGTTCCTCATTCTTTCAACTATCTATCTTCAACACCCTTTGTCTGGTTAACTCTTGCCTTTCACTAGGTCTTATTCTGGGCTTCTCTTCCTCTGAAAAACTCTTCTTTGTGTTTTCCTATCATTGTGAATTTCTGTTTCAAAAAAGGTTTACATTATACTAAATGCATGCTGTACATACCTCCACCTGTAAGACCAGTAAAGAGAGGACATTTAATTTATTTTCTTTTGTACCTTTACCACCTATGGTAGTCCTTATCATATAAAAATAACAATATTTGGTGACTAAAAGAATGAGCAAAATCTTAAAAGATAAACACCATGAAGCATTTCTTTTTAAATTATGTTTTATTGTTTTTCCATTGAAAGTTTGTTTGCAAAATACATTCATAGTTCCAATTCTTACAAAACTTTTTCAGTGCAATTAGTTCAACTTGTTGCCATGTTTCAACATTCTCTTTAATTGCATTCTGCTTGTCTCATTCCCATTATTCTAGTTTCACTGCCCCCTTGTTTTCTCTGGTTGGTATTAGAGCAATTGTGATCATATTTGTTTCACATATATGTTTTATTTTTAATGGAGCACCATACTCATAGATAATATCTTTTAATTGATGGTCTTCTTATATGGTCAAAGAAGTTCTTACTTAACTGAATCTCGTGCAGGTAATATCTATGTACTTACAGACTTGGGGTAGTAAACACCAGGACAAAGTGCAAAGCTCTAGAAAGAAAACAGAACCAAGCTAAATCTAGAGGGGAGTTGAAGTTTGGAAGAAGAGGAATGATTTTTTTCTGGCCTTTAGGAAAAAAATTAAAAGTGTTGGTCATGTTTTTTAAATTTTATTCTTATGGTGCCTCAGGAATGGATAGAACACTGATAACTCACAGTCTTCATGACTTGAAAAGCCAAAATACAGCATTAAGAATCATCGTGTCTGTTGTAAAGTGAGAGAGAGAAAAGATCCAGAGGGAAGAGGCTCTTGTTTCCGGTACATGAGGGGTTCCCCAAATAACAGAAATGTGCGAGGTGCACCAGTGCTTCCCTCTTATGCCCGTGTCCTGAGAAGTGAGCACAGAGCAGCTCACTGTGAGTTAGTGCACAGTGCACCCAGTGGTGTTGCCAAGAAGGTTCCCTCTGGTCAGAGTGAATTTTTCATAAAAGCAGTTTTGCTCCAACCTCGTTTTTTGTAATGGCCAATTTAAGAGAATAGCATTGTGGCTGTGAAATTTTGTTTCCTGCTTGGGGAAAATGGCTCAGAAACTGTTATGAGGTTGAACACAGCTTACAAGGGAACTGCTATGGGAAAAACTCAAGCGAACAAGTGGTTTTCTCATTTCAAAAAGGGTGAAGTGTCTATGGATCACAAACCTGGTTCTGGAGGTCTGTCACTCTGCAGAACTGAGGAAAATGTTGACTTATAGTGCATTTGGAGTTTGTTCCACCAGGTCAGACTGTTAATCAAGTTTTCTTTCTATTCAGAGGTTCTGAAAAAATTGCATAAAAATGTGCAACAAAAAAGGCATGATTTGTGGCAGAATGGGGATTGGTTTTGCCACCATGACAAGGTACCTGCTCACGCAGCCATCTCAGTGTGCCAGTTTTTGGGCAAAAGCAGCATGCCTCTCTTGACCCATGTACCTTACTCACCTGGCCTTGCTCAATGTTACTTCTTTTTGTTTCTGAAAATGAAGAGGAACATGAAAGGACAGCAATTTTATGACATAGAAGAGGTGAAGGAAAACACAAGAGAGATGCTGTTAGCCATCCAAACAGATGAGTTTGAAAAATGTTTCCAATACTGGAATAACTGATTTGACAAATGTATTCAGTATAATGGAGAGTACTGTGAAGGTGATAAGGTTGTTTTGTTAAAAAAAATTAAATACAAACCTTTTGGGGGGAAAAATCTTTGTTGGGGGGTTACCCCTCAAACATTGTTTGCAAGACTTTGGTGGAGCTATGGACTACACAGACATAAGGATGACAGAAAATAGCTAATTTGAGATGGAGGTAGAAGAGAACTAAGCTAAGATTCAAATCACAACCCAAGAGTCAAGGTTTGTAGCTTGAGTCCAGTCATATTAAATATCTGCTGAGACAAAAATACCAGCATTTTTCAGAGGAATATAATAGGATCAAGGGATTCTACAGGATAACATTCAAAATGTCTCACATCCAATGACAAATTGCCTATTGTATGGTCAACCAGAAATATTTAACCCAACTTAAGATATGAGATAATTATTAGAGATAGTCCCAAGATGACATAGATGTTGAAATTATCCAATAGGGACTTTTAAGCAGCTTTTATCGCTATGTTCATGGAGATTTTAAAAATCAAAAACAGTGAAACATAAGAGATGATAAGACAAAAACATTGTCTAAGGTATTAAATCAAATTTTTAATTAAAAAGTAAAATGTTGATGTCTATTTCTATCCCCTTCGCATCAATATAGACACGTAAATTGCAACCAACCAGTGCTAAACTGAAGACATACAGACAGCTCAGGATTTGGAGTTAAGACTGGCTGTAAAATCTTTTAGTGTAGGCTTTTGAAGAATTCAGCTGGGGTTAAACAACATGTTGATCTGAATACTATGACTCATAGGAAACAAATAAAAATATGAGCTCTTTTAATTGAATAAAAGTAGGAATCAAACAATGATTCATTGAATAGAGCAGAATAATCTAGTATTAAAAATAATCAGTGAATGAACCTGTGTGAAGGTAAGCATTTAGGCCAAAGTTTTAATAGTGATTTTCATTGTTAAAATTGTGGCTTTTTTTTTCATTATATCTCTTATCTACATATATATGTAAAGAGAGTGATAATTTTTCACATATTAAACTTATAAAATAAATTATTCTTATGTATTTCAGCTGTTTGGCAATGGGAAATATTAGCAATATTTCATCATTTAAAAAATAAACAAAAACAGTTTGAAGTTAGTAAGTTATATTTCTATACTTTATAGTTCTAATTTATAACTTTAATTATGATGCATGCTGTTAGTGTCTTTAAAATATCAATTTTTGCTAACATCAAATTTTATACTTAATTTGATTCTCTAAAAAAAAGCTTTTACTTTTATTTTGGTTTTCATTATGAGTCATGCCATTTGGATCAATTTGTCATTTAAATGAAACGAAATCCACACAAAACTAGCTCAGTTAAAGTATAGTTTTAATTTAGTTAGTTACATAAGCCACCTCTTGACCAAATCGCCTTATCCTACTGGGAAGTGATAGCACATGAATATAAACAGTATTCCAAACAGAAAAATCACAAAGCGATTCTTTCATTAGGTAAAGGCAAGGAGCATGCTGGTGTGTAGGGGTGGAAAGAGATTTTGTTAGAACTTACGTAAGATAGCAAGGCTCAAAATGTGCTACCTCATGCTTTGCTATAGTTATCTCTCAAACTAAATTTTCAAAGCTTAGGCATCTCATTATAAAGCTCATATATGATTCTCTTATGGCTTCCCTTTCAGTACATTTCATTGGACCCATTTTATTTATACATTCAACTATATCCTCTTAAATTATGTACATCTCAAAGGTGGGCTTTATAACTTTCACAAGCAGTGGACTTGCAAAATGAAATCCTGTTCTCATTATTTCTATTGGTGTCACTTATAAAACATCTATAGGCATCCCTAATATGAACTGCCATAATTTTCTAGATTTGTCTCTGCAAGTTTAATAATGTATAATATGTTTAATTGTACCTAAATATTTTGCCTACAGTTTGCACGAGTTATATACTATGTGAAGTCTCACCAAATTGGACACCAAAAAGTTTAGCTGACTCATTTTTGACATGTTTAATAAAATATGTTGAGCACCTACTCAATAAAGCTAATCGGGAAGTTTCAGGTTTTTGCAAAGGTATAAAATGGTTAAGATTTTAGGGTATTTCTGTGTCCACATGATGGCTTGCAGTTGATTCTGAAGGTGTCCTATTTCTTTCTCTCTCTCTCATTCCCATTGAGACCATTTTGACTCACGGTGACCCTATAGGACAGTACAGAACTGCCCTGTGAGTTTCTGAGATTGTTAACAGTCTTTCTCCCTCAGAGTGACTGGTGGTTTTGAATTGCTGAATGTGCTGATCACAGTAACCACGATACCATCAGGGCTCCTAGGTGCTCCTATATACTTCTCTTAAATAGCTAATTTGGGAGAAAAATGCGGCTTTCTACTCCGTTAATTATTTATAGTTTTGGAAGCCTACAGGAGCAGTTCTACCTGGTGTGTAGGGTCACTGTGAGTCAGCATTCACTTGATGGCAGTGAGTTTGTTTGGTTTGCTTTGAAATAGCTCAGTACTGGGAAAGAACAGGCAGACATATTTGTTAATTGAGATAAACTTAGTGGTTCAAAGGAGGAGGCCTGATGTCATAGTAGGAGAAAGATGAGACAGTTCTACTCCATTTTAAAGGATTTTTATATGTAAGTATGGACCTGTTGACTATGAGGTTTTTTGTTTTTTTTTTAATTATTTAAAAGCATTTCAGTAATGGAGAAATTTTAAACGCTACTTACAACACAACTGCTCAAAAACATCACCCGAATTTCTTCTTCAGCTATAAAAATAAAACATTTTAGATTATAATTCCAATGCTAATTAAGAAGTATTAATTAGCGATTTAAAATTAGATGTAAACATATGTGTTCATTTTTCCTAATTCTAAAATATTTTTAAAAGATTAAAGATAACTAAGCTATATCAATAATGGGCCCTCTATTTCTCATTAGAACTTCATCACTATTGTATATGTATTGATCTATAGAGTGTGCTTTGATACTTCATTTCAGAAATGTTTGGTATAGCTACAGTGCAGGGAATTATTTAATATGGCTCATCTCGCCATAGGGTTACTACCACAGAATAACCTTGTTCCCATTGAGTCCACTTCAGAAGGTGGGAGGGCAGGTAAGATACTGATTGCGTTATGTGATTCAGCTGAGAGTGATGGCTGCTGTTGACGTTAGGTCTCACTGAATCCACTCTCACTAATGACAAAGCTCTCTATGTCTAATAGAAAAGAACATTGCCTCTTCCTTCTCTGGCCTCACAACTGTTTTTGTACCTGATATCATTGTTACAGTTACTGTGTCAATCAATCTAGCTTGTCAAGGGTCTTCCTCTTTTTCACCGCCCCTCTACTTTACCTAAGACAATGTGCTTCTACAGGGCATGGCCGCTCCAGGCGCTATGTCCAAAGTAAATGACATGACGTCTTCTCATACTTGCCTCTAAGGAACATTCTGGCTGTAATTCTTCCCAAACAGATTTTTTTTGTCAGACCATGGTCATTTCAATATTCTTCACCCGTACCATAATTCAAATGCATCAATTCTTCTTTAGTCTTCCTTATTCAATCCTTATTCAATGCATTTGAGGCAATGGAAAATACCACTGCTTGGGTCAGGCACATCGTAGTCCTCCAAGTAACATTCTTGATTTTTAAAACTTTAAAGATGTCATGTGTAGCAGATTTTCCCAATGCAATGTGTCATTTGATTTTTTAAAATCATTTTATTAGGGGCTCATACAACTCTTATCACAACCCATACACACATCAATTGTGTAAAGCGCATTTGTACATTCATTGCCCTCATCATTCTCAAAACATTTCCTCTCCACTTAAACCCCTGGCATTAGGTCCTCTGGATAGGATAGGCTGGAAGAACAATCTGGAGGAGAAAACAACAGGACTCACAGTTCCGGGGGGACATGGGAGAGGGGGAAGTGGGGGGAAGGGAAGAGGTGTTAACAAACCCAGGGATAAGGGAACAACAAGCAATCCAAATTGGTGGGGAGGTGGGTGTGGGGGGCCTGGTAGGGCATGATCAAGGGGAATGTAAAAAAGAGGAAGTGCTGAGATCCTGGTGGGTACTGAGCATGATAGTGGGACAGGAGAAGAATCAAGGGAAATAGAGGAAAGAGCTGGAAGGAAAAGGGCATTTACAGAGGTCTAGATAAAGACATGTACATATGCAAATATATTTATATGAGGATGGGGAAATAGATCTATGAGCCTATATTTATAGGTTTAGTATTAAGGTAGCAGAAGGACATTGAGCCTCCACTCAAGTACTCCCTCAATGCAAGAATACTTTCTTCTATTAAATTGGCATTCTATGATGCTCACCTTCCCGACACAACCGCTGAAGACAAAGTGGGTGAATAAGCGAATGTGTCATTTGATTTCTTGACTACTGCTTCCATGAGCTAGATAAAATTCTTGATTAGTTTAACCTTTTCTCCATTTATTACGATGTAACCTATAAGCCTAGTTGCGAATATTTTGGTCTTCTTTACATTGAGTTGTACTCTATACTTAAGGCGGCAATCCTTAGTCTTCATCAGCAAGTGCTTCTAGCTCTCTTGCCTTTCAGTAAATGATGTTATGTCATCTGCATATGCAGTTCCAATCTTGCTGCCTCATTCTTTTTCACAAAATCAACTGTATTGGATTATTTATGCAATATACAGATTAAATAAGTATGGTGAGAGGACACAACCCTGGCACATACTTTTCTTGGTTTTAAACCATGCAGCATTCCCTTGTTCTGCACAACTGCCTCTTAATCCATGTACAAGTTCCATATAAGCTCAAAGAAGTGTTCTGAAACTCCCATTCATCCCTATACTACCCATAGTTAACTGCAATCCACACAGTTTAAAGCCTTCGCATAGTCAGTAAAATACAAGTAAACATCTTCCTGGTTATCTCATTCTTTCAGTCAAGATCCATCTGATATTAGCCATAATATCCCTTCTTCCACATCCTCTTCTGAAGCTGGCCTGAAACTTTGACAACTCTCCCTCTCAACTGCTGCCACCATTGTTGGATGATCTTCAGTAAAATTTTACTTGTATGTGATATCAATGGTACCCTTTTCTATAGCTTGAGCATTCTGCTGGGTCACCTTTCATTGAAATGGGAAGAAATATCTATCTCTTCTAGTCAGTTGGCCAAGTAACTGTCTTCCAGATTCTCATATAACAAGTGAGTGCTTTCAATGCTTCACTGGCTTGGTGAAACATTTCAATTTGTGTTTCTTCAATTTGTGGAACCTTGGTTTTGGCTAATCCTATCATTGCAACTTACATTTCTTCCTTCAGTATCATTGCTTCTTTCTCATCTGCTACCTCTTGAAATGGAATGTCAGATAGTTCTTTTTTGGTCTAGTGACTCTGTATTTGTTAGATCTTCTTTTCATCCTTCTTGCATCATTCAATATTTTTCTCACAATTAATTCCAAGTTTGCAATTTTCTTTCCATTTTTTACTTTAGTCCATGTCAAACAATGGTTAACTGGGTTAATTGTTATTGCCATTTATCTGAGTAAAATAAAATCAACCATCTATCTCAGAAGCAGGAAGGAGGGATGTTTTACTAGCAGCAAAAATGAAGAACCAGGGGTGGAATGTGTCACCTGAGACTATACATTGACTCCTCTTGGCACAGGAAATGGCTTTTAACCATAGGAGTGGAAGAGGACTAGTATCAGAACCAGGATTCAGAACATGAAGCAGAACAAGAGTTCTTGCCCCTTCAGAGAAATTAAAGCCACGTGCTTTGGGACTGGAGACTGGCTTATGCAGTGAGTTGCCTCTGAGCACTTCATTGGAGAAGCTAGGTTTGCTGACTCACTGAGCTGGAGCTGAGTGGCTTAGGGTTGAGGTTATCATGGCACGCCCGTGGGCACTTATCAGCAACCCTAAAAGAGCTATGGATCTTATTAAATGCTGCATACACAGTTCCTAGGACACTATCTGGCCCAGCTTAAGTTATCAATGATATTTACTAGCTAATCTTATCCAAATATATTTGTAATATACCTTTTCAAGGCAAACTAAATGTTCTGTCTGTGTTGAACCCCCAGCTCAAGGCCTGACACACAGAAGAGCCCAAGGAATGACTCCATGGAAGAGCTAGAGCTGCAGAGATAAGCCAGGCCCTGCCCTGCCTGGGAAGGGCTCATTTCCGTGCACTGAAATACTATCACATTTACTTATAACTACTGAATGCTCTGGGACAAAGGGTATATTTCATTCAAAACTGACCCTTCTTAATAGCGCTATAGTATTTCTGTTGAAATGGATGTCTTTGCCAAAAGGATATAATTATTCTCTCCGTCAACTTCCAATTTGTTCCTGGAAAGTTATCCTTATTCATTAAAGAATGTTCCTTTCCTACTGACGCAAGCATTTAAAATGGTTGTTTTCATTTGGGATTTGATTTGGAACACAGTATGGAGACCCTTTTGCTTCTAAATACTGCTAGCTACAGAGACCAATGGCCAGAAGGAATGTGTTATCCTAGTTAACTAAGAACTTTTCATCATATTTTACATACCATACAAAATAATATATTTTGGAATATTCATTTCTCATCCCATGCCTTCTACAGTTAATATTGTACAGTCCATCTATAATTATATTAAGGCTAAATTTAAATTCAAGCAAACAAACAAAAAAGCAACAAAATGCATTGGACTCAACCCAGAATATGTTAATTTCTCAGTAATTTGAGTAATTCTCCACGATTTTTCCCATTCCCCCATCAGATGAAGAAGATGTAGCATGCCATTTCCCACTCACCTCGCCTCATCATCCACCACCAAATAAACAAAAGCATGACAATGAACACAATAATGTCAGACAGCCTGAGAATATGAACAAAGAGAGGAAGGATTTACATGGACTCTCCATCCCATTCTGAGACTTTGATCACTAGGAAAAGGCCTAGTCATGGAGAAAATCCCTCCAAAACCCACCCCCCTGTCACTGCGTCCGTTCTTGAGATTCTAAGACCGTAAATCTTTATGGGAACAAACATTCTCATCTTTCTCCTGCTGAGCAGTTAACAGCCCAAGTCTGACCAACAGCACCAAGGGAGCTTCTACTTCAAAATATACCTGTAAACACAAAGCTTGAGGCTAGAACCTATAAGAAATATTGGGGTTACCAGCATCTCATCTGGCTTTTCAAACATATGATAAGTGGAAGTATTACTGATGTAGCAGGTTCAAACAAATGACAGCCACTAATGTCTTGATAATTTAAAAGAGTCTTTATTCCATTATAACTGGACTGTGGGAATCTAAAAGCGATTCTCTGATTGCAGTCCCGAGTGGACATTTCAGTTCATCTTTAAAGGCAAAAAACTCATTAATCACTTGTCTAGGACTTAAGCAAGAGTGGGAAGAAGCAGAAAGCAAAATTAATGCTGCTATTCTTTAGAGTCAGTGAGCGTTACAGAGTACAGCATAGATTATAACTACCTGGTTAATAAAATAAAATTGTCATACCCTGATTACAACACCAAAAGAAACAGCATTATTAATTACAATATTCTGATCAAGCAAGCATGAGAGGACATTCTAAGATCAACGGCTAGTGGGACTTCCCGAGATGGGAGGGGGAGGAGGCAGGTCGTTCAGTAGTCAACAAGACAGAGTCATGATGGCTAGTGGGGATCTGTCTCCTACTAGGGTCACAGTTCATGCAAGTGCATGTTTATTCCTAACAAAACATGCTTTGACACATATCTGCCGTCAGTAGAAGGCTGCAAATGAGTTCTTGCAGTAATACACTTGTCATCTTCTTTGTAATTGCTGAATGTAACACTCTAATCTACCTCTGTATTCGCTCACCTCGTGTTCAATTTAAAGTTTAAAAGAAAGCAAGTTCGAGTCAAAGAAGTGGATAGTCCAGAGGAATATCCTGGACTAGCTAACTTCAAGACAGATGTCAACTTGAGATGCCGAAGGAGTTATTTTGATAGTTTTTCTTGAAGCACAAAAGATGATCGTGGGGGCTTTTTAGGTAGAGAAAAAAAGTTAAGGGAAACTGCATTGATGAATAAAAATTCAGGAATGTTTTGTGAAATGCAACGATACAACAGCTTATTTTTTGAGGGTTTGCAAGGGTGGTCCTGTGAAAGTTTAGTTGGAAACTTTACATCTGTCTACAGCCCTGATCTGCCCTTTCAGACTTTGTTTAGTTCTCAAAGCTGAAAGAACATTTCAAAGGAACGTGATTTGAGTTCCCCGAGGATGCCCACACTGCTGTGCTGACAGGGTGCCAATTGAAAAGCACAGACCTCCTCAGAGAAGGCATCCAAAAAACGAAAACCGAACCCTCTGCTGCCGAGTCAATGCCAACTCAGGGTTGGGATTGCAGCCCTAGAATTCCAGAAACCTAGGTAGGGCTTCTGAGGGTGTAACTGTTTGGGGAGCAGCCCACCTCATCTTCCTCCTGCAGAGCAGCTGGTGAGTTTGAACCCCCAGCCTTCAACAGTACCACCATAAGAACTCTTCAGGTTTAGAGAGATGGAAATACTGCTTGTAAAAGTCTACAGATGTAGAGGGAGAATATGCCAAGAAACAATAGCTTCATTGTGATGCTTTTAATTTGGTAATGGTTTCTATGATTAGGTAGCGATACCTTAGTTGGGCATCATGGTACATTGAGTTTTTATACATTGGCTGAACTTCTTTTTCGGGTATTCTGAAACTGTCTTCCCATTCGCCTGCTTGATATAGTTCAATTGTCTGGTGTTGCATCTCAGATCTTTATATATGAATCAGCTACATATTCTTTTCTTAAAATTCACTGGACCTCTCATGCCCACCGCTCATCCTTACCTCCACTTCCAAATCTGGCGGTCAGTTGTATATGGTCTCCTTGTCCAGCTTGCTCCTTTATTCTCTGTCTCTTCATGATACTGGCAGCATCTGTGCTTCCACGAGGGACATGCCTTCTACACTGCTTCCTTCACAAGAGGCTTAATTCAGTTCCCTTCAGTGCACAGACTCTCCGTAGGAAATGACAAAGGAAACATGTATGCTGAGTAGTCGGAAGCCCTGGGTGTTTAATAGGCATTTTCGGTTCTATGTCGGCTTCCCTGAAATCAGAGTATAATACTGTGAATATGTTTAGACTTTGATGGAGAAAGAAGTGATATAACAAGGGTCACTCTTTTCTCTTACATTTGGTACCTTCGATCCTCTGTGTGATTCCACTCCCTGTTTCCCTCGCAATCACTACCCTTTGTAAGCATGCAGCCTTTTCTCCATAGACTAAGTGGCTCTCAGTTGTCCTGGGAGGCTTTAGAAATGAACTAGATCTCAACTCACCCATCGACCTTCCTCTCCTATGTCAAACAAATTGTTGGTTTGTTGGCTGATGTCAGTTAATTATCAAACTGAAATTTTATAAAACCCAAAATTGATCATGATGTATTTGTTTTCAGTTTTACAGTATAATTAATCCTTTAAAAAGCTCTAAAATATAGAATATATTCTCTTAGGAAAAAATGTTTGCATAGGACAAATATTTTGTTTTAAATATACTAAGATGAAAACATTGTATTATTTAACATTCAATAAATGATAAGAAAAGGGGTAATGTTATTCTCCTAAAAGCATTATCAAAAATAGAGCAAACGTTGATATTAAAACAAAATAGAGGACTTTTACATATTCATTAAATTCCCAGTGTTGCTAATATACTGTGTTCCTACAAATTGCACTCTGCTTCTTCCCACTGATAGACCATTTTTTATAACTCATTCGTTACTCTTCCCATGAATTACCCATGAAAAGGTCTTTAAGAGGGTTAGATTTGATAATGAATTTAGTTCACAATCACAATTACAAATGAAACAGCTTTTCCCAGTATCACTATAAATGAAATAAATATTTTATTTTTCACATGATTTCTCTTCAGTGTCAAGTTAAGCAAGGTAATATAATTCACTGCCAAAATACTGTTGATGGCTTAAATAAAATTAATTTTATTATAGCTGTCATATACTTCCTTAATACACTTTAAAAAGAAGAAGAAGACCATCTCCCTTGGTTATTATTTTGCTGAATCTGCACATTACTTTTTGTATCCTTTACCTCAATTTCCATAATACTATACAAGTGCCTTGGGCATGTTTCTCCATAATACCCGTAATCCTTTATTACAGAATACTATGAAGCTATGGGCTTTAAACACTGTTTCGTTTAAAATGAGTGAATCCTACCATTATCTTCCCTCACTTTCTTACACACTCAGACAAGAACAGATCCTATGGTGGGAGTTAGGGACGTTGGCTAGAAGAGCCCCGTTAAGTAATTCAGTGCTCCTGCGAGTGCCATGATCATAAAGAAAGAAAAGCCACTAGTGGCATGTGTACTAGCTCCCTGTGTGAAAGGACAGTGGCAGCAGAGACACGGAGACCAGGTGAAAGGCCGTGGACTTCCTAGCACACTGACTAGTAACGCTGTGTGCCTTTGGGCAGGAAGCCAGTTTGAAGAGATGGATACTCTTGGGACATTGACCGATGCTACAAGAGCTTTGTAACACTTTCCCACACCAAGTTGAGAAAAGGAACTACCTGGTTGTAGACTCAAAACAAGATGGCTGAGAAGAAGCACTATGGAACAAAAAATTACATCCTTAATTTTTCTGGTTTGATTTACTGTGACCTGTTCACTTCCCTCAATCAACCCCTGTAGTCAGGAATATTGTCTGTGAGTTCTGCGTGGCAATCCCAGTGGATTCTGGAACCCAGTGGAGAAGTAGAGTCCCACAGGAGGCATGATTGTGGTGAGAAACAGATACAGGAAGCTGGAGGGTGCAGGCAAATCACCAGCCTTGGCCTGTGGTTGTATTAGGTTCTCTTTCCCCCTGGATGGGGTCAGATATGAATTCTAGGACATTTTCAATAGCTAAATTTTTGAATTTTATTTGTAACCTTTCAATTATTATATGATTGGCCTGGAATAATTTGGCAATCAAGAGAGTACTTTTACTACATAAGTCATCAATCAGGTCCTTAAGATAATTGAATATATGTATACTTCCCATATCCTGGCATGGTCTGCATTGTTATGATATTTAAACCAGACCATCAGTATCTCAAATACCAGCAGGGCCTTTCACGCTGGGATGGTTTCAGCCTTGCTTCCAGACAAAGGCAGACTTGGTGACCTCGCTCTGAAAGTCAGCCTATGACGATGGATAACCACAAATAGCCACAACCGTGGACTCGAACATACCATTAGTTATGAAGGTGGACCAGCACAGGTTCACAACCCATGCATAAGGTTACCATGTATTAGAGTTCTCTCATTATCAACATATAACAGCACATACATGTATATATTTTCAGCTCTATAAATATGCTCCTCAATATACTAAAGGATGGTAAATGGGAAGTCAAATGAACGCTTAGCTATATGAAGAATTACTGCATAACCCTGAAAGAGTTATCACTCTTCCCCTATCTCAGGTTCTCATATTTATAAGATATGGGGTGAAGAGGCTCATCATAATTAGCATATCTCTTTTTAAATGATACTAGTCATTTTGAATCTTCAATTTATCTGTAAGAAGTATGAATCTTCTTTATCACCCCTAAAATAGAAAAATGTCACTTGATTTGCATTAGACACACTCATTCTAGAATATCCTTTGCCAACTCAGTAGTTGGAGTATCCAATCCTATTCATATTTACCACAGCTCTTCCTTGCTTTTTAACATTTTATTCTGATTATCTCTCCTTTTGCTTCTTGTACAAGCTGACATAATCCATTCAAGTTAGTCTTTTCAGGATCACAATGTCTTTGGCATAAATTAATCGCTAAGGTTTTTGGTGCCCAGCATATTTGGGCTAATATTTAATCATCACCATATGAAAGGCACTGTACTGAGCTGAGTTTAAGTTCCCATGCTTAGTGCAAACTCTAGCAATCATGGGGATTTAAGCATTTAGCAATTAAGACAGCAATTTAACGGCAACAGGCATTGATCTATTCCTTAAGATAATGGGATATATGGGTACATATATTTGCCAAATGAGTGTTTCTCTGGGCCTTTCCAAACTGCTTTTATCATAGACTCTTCCTCATTGGGCCACCGTCTTATACTCTATTCCCTCCTCCTCATCTTGGCCAATTCTGGCTCTGGCATTTGATCCATGTAAACCTTTTCAACATGGCCTTCTGTGGACTTTCTCCTAACAACATACTTGGCATTATGAGGGAATATGTGTGTTCATAGACATTTTTGGAGATGTATAGAATGGGTTGTTAACATCAGCAGAGGCAAGCATGTACTGTGAAGCTAAAAGTGCTTACACTTCAGAACTGCACTTTGCAATAGCTTTTCAAAATCTTTGGAAAGACTGGAAATTCGTTCATTTGAAGTCATATGTTTCTGTAAAATTTTCAAAAGTAGAGTAATTTAACAAGTGGTTTAAAGTAATGAGTTGATTTCTAAATAGATTTTTCTTGTATGCAAAGTATGTGAGAAAGAGCATTATGGGGAAATATTGAGGTAGTGAACAGTAATTTGGGAATCTCCCTACGTGAGAGAGGGGCTAAATTGGAGTATACTATAGTATATTTACAGGGTTTACTGCACTCCCATGTATATTTACATGATTTCCAGCATGGTTCCATGATAGTACGTAGCAGAACTGCAAAGCTAAAACATTTCTAAATTATCAATAAAGTCCACAGAGAAGAAGCACACGAGCCTGTGCGAACACGAGGTGGTGGGGGGAACAGGCAGCAGACACCAAAGAACAAAAACCATCATTGTGTGACCACCTACCCCACATAAACGCTGA
>NW_022103898.1:38405850-38417516 GCF_000313985.2 Echinops telfairi | reverse complement strand
CACAATTGATCTATGTATTGTGATGAATTGTATGAGCCCCAATAAATTGATTTTTTTTTAATTAAAAATATTAGTGGTATAAGTACAGCACAGGCAGTAAATTATGCTTCTATTTCTGGATATTGTGATATATATAATATTAAAACATTTTATCTTTGCTGTGAATTTGTTCTGAATAAATTTTGTTTATATACTTTATTTTCAATTTGTAATTTTGTATTCTTTTTGCTAATGAAGTATCTCAAAATTAACTGAGGTCTTACAAACTTGGATCACAATTATCTGAATATGCAGAGCTTTGGGTTTCTCTTGTGGAATGAAGAATATATTTGATATGCAAAAAAATATGCATTTGTGCTTTTGAGTCTTTTAAAGCATTGAAAGGGGAAGTAGAGATTTACATTGAAAAAGATTATCCTGACACACATTTTATGTTGTTATTAACCAGCTTTTGATGAGCTATTCATGCTATTTAATATTTAGTACACTATCAGAGATATTAGTCACACTAAGATTTCTAAATTTTCTTTTATTTTGAAAAACTAGAAAAGAAAAACATTTTTCTTAGTATACATATGTGAAAGGAACACATAGATATTTTCTTGTCTCTCACTTTTCTTTAAAAAAATTCACAGGAAGTCAGCAAAAAATATTACATACAAAAAGTATGTCCATTTTGTGAATAAAAATTGTGTCTAAACATGCCTACAAGAAAGGATCAGTGCTATGTTTCCCCCAAATGTGAACACAGTATTCCAACCATGGATCTTAGAGAATAACACAAAGAAGAATTATCAACAATGCACCATGGCTAGCTACCTAACCTATCTAGTCTATATTAATAAAGTGCTAAAAATGTAATGGCTGACAATATTTGATTCCCATGTTCATTTTAAAGTTTTTATCTTTTTGTTCGCTGTTTAATGGTTCATCCTTTTAACGGCCAAACCTATGTGTCCATTTGTTGTACTGTGGCGGCATGAATATTCGCATGTGGAAGCTATGTCATTGATGTTTAAAATACCATCAGGATCATTTCTAGTACACAGATTTCAGTGGGGCTTCTAGACTAAAACGGGTATGAGAAAAGTCCAAGTAATTTACTTCTGAAGATTAACCAATGAAAACTCAAAACAATAAATAAATTTAAAAAATGCTCCACTCATTTGCTTAGGACATGTCTCTAAGAGCGATCAATCCGTCGAGGAAGATACCATGTTTAGTGACATGGAATGCCAGTGAGGGTTAAATGGCCCTTCTTTGAGAAGACTGGCATCAAACCAACAACATAGACTGCACCTGTCAGCAGGTGTGCGGATCATATCGTACCAGGTGGCACTTCGTCTTCTTGTGCAGACACTAGGTTGCCATGAGTGGGACTCAAACTTACCCCGCTGTCATTGGGCAGAGCATTTGCTTATAGCCATCCTTCATGATAAAGATAGCTCGATTCAAATTCCTTGTAAAATAATTATGAAATCTTACAAAATATATCAACTGCTACAGGAGCACCTAAAACTAAAAATGACAGAAATTTTATTTAGAGGAATCTCCAATGATTATACGTTCTAGGAGGTTGAAATTCAGAATTATCTTCATAATTCAAAGCTAAAAAATTAGTATTTTAAAAAAACAAAACAATCCATCATTGGAAAAGATGTCTAGGAGATCTTCAGTTGCCCATTCTCTTGCTCGTGGTTTGGAGATCAAGGAACTGTATGATCAAGAAAATTGAGCAGCCTTCTGCACATTTTATTGATTTCCATTTTTGAGATGGAAGAAATAATATTCTTTTTCCCCTACTCCATGCACCCACCGCATACACTAGCGCTTTCTTTTTAAATTTCTTCTTCATATTTCAACAACCTCTGTGCTAGACTTCAGTATGTCTGGAAAGAGGCAGAAACAACACATTATGTTCTCAGTAAGTGTTGCCGAAGTAAGCATATTTCATAGAAGAGGAAAACAACGAGAACCACATCTTGAAGTAGATCTTCTCTTGTGTAAGTCAATGTCCAAAGTATCATTTAAAGGGGGAAATGTGGCCACTGAGGCTGACACTGCAGCCCAAGAGAGCTGCAGGAGAGGACGGCCTGTGACCCCACGGCAGGGAGGAGCTTCTCGCAGATCTGCAGGAATGGATCTAAGAAGAATGTTTTATTACCAGGGATTTGTTTTCAAATAGAGTCTTTTGCTTTTTAAATTGTTCAAACAGAAACTTAGGTCTATGTAATAAAATTTCTTGTATGCCATTAGCTTTGCTACATCTATGGAATTGTTCCCCTTTGTTGATTTTCTGCTTGCTCTTGTCTGTTTCCTTGTATACTGTTTGGATGAACTAGTCAAAGAATCTGTCAAATGCAAGCCACGTTCCTCGGATTTTGAATGACATTGATGTGAACTCTCTTTGCTCGCTCTTCTATAAGATGATCTGTAGGTTATATTATCTTTGAATAGTGCCACACAAATAACGGCACTCATCAGAAAGGTAGAAATGGTTACAAAGTTGAGCTCCAAACAGAGAAGGCCAGCACATAGGTCCATACAGGTCATGGAGACTGGTAGAAAATGATCTTGAATTGTAGAAAACAACTTATAAATGCGAGTGGGGTTTGCCTAGCTACTTTGATGTGTTTTCTAGAAAATGGGTATTTGAATAACTATTTGAGCCCAAGGAAGAGGATTTCCTGAGATGTTAAGCATTTACAGGCTTTTAGCAATTGAGGTGCCTTTATATCCTGAAAGTGGTGTAGCCTAATAAGGAAATTGGGTGTCAGTTAAGCAGCTATCCTCCAAATGGGGAATTGAATATGTTTAGCTAGAACTTCAAAAGTTTGCCAAGGCAAAATTTATGAAATGTGATGATAAGAATTAAGGGTGGACTGTTTTTTGCAGCCAATTTCACTAGCATAATGTAGTATCAACATTCAACTTATACATTTTCTTAAAGGGGGAAAATAACAAATAACAACAAATATGCATGCATTTTTTATTTGCTTTGCTTAAATTCCATGGGGTGAATCTGCTGCACAAGACTTCTTTAAAATGTTGAAAAGTAATGGCGTTGCTGTTAGGTTTAAGGTATGCCTGACCCAAGCCATAGTTCTTATCCATACTATGCTTCAAATACATGTATGTTGGACGTTGGCTAAAGAAGACCAAAGAATTGACACATTTGAATTGTGGTGCTGGAGAAGACTATTGAATCTACGATGGACTGCTAAATGGACAACCCAATTGGTCTTGTAAAAAGTACCGCTGGAGTGCTCCTTAAAGGCAAGGATACTGAGACTTCATCTTACGTCTTTGGATATGATTTCAGGAAAGACCAGTCCCTGGAGAAGGACATCCTGCATGGTAAGATAGAGGGTCGGCAAAACAGAGAACGGCCCTGGATACAATGGATTAACACAAAGGCTGCAGCACGGAGCTCAAGCACAAGCAAATGGGGCAATGTTTGCCCCTGGTGCACAGAAGGCTGCTATGATTTGGAAACCACTCAACTGCACCTCACAGAAACAAGCTTGAATGTAAAATGAGTATGTAGTGCTTGATTTATTGATAAACTTACAAAGATGAGTAAGTGCACACAAAATTATAAAGAAAAATGTTGCATAAGCATATTGAAAAAATGTTTCAAAAGAAGTCGCTGATAGTGGTTAATACTGACTAGCCTATGGAATGCTGAATTCCAGAATATGTAAAAGTATCTTCACAGCTAAAGTTTTTAATCAAAGTATTTTTTTCTTTATGGTGAATTATTATTCTCAGAAAGTCATAACATTAGCAATTATAATATATATGAATTCTCTGAAAGAAAATTTCCTGAAGATGAGCCTAGAAATCTGAGAATTATTTTTTGTGTATTCTATTTAGGAAAGGCTGCATGTTATTCCCCCCCACCCCCAATTGCACGTCTCTGAAGATTTCCTTGCAATACTTTCCTTTGTCTTCTTGAGCTGCCCTTTGGAATCTTCTGTCCAGTTCTTTAACTTCGTGATTTCTTCCATTTGCTTTAGCTTCTGTCCATTCTAGAGCAATTTTCAGAGTCCCTTCTGAGATCCATCTTGTTTTTTTCCTTGCTTTCCTGACTTTTTAATGACCATTTCTATTGTTCATATCAGATATCCTGATATAATTCCACAATTCATTTGACCTTCCAGTCATTATTGTTTGAAGCATTAAATCTGTTCTTGAGATGGTCTTTAAATTTAGGCGGGATATACTCAAAGTCATACTTTGGCTCTTATGGGCTGTTTTCATTTTCTTTAGGTTCAATTTGAATTTGTACATCAACAAGTGTCATTCTGTTCCACTGTTGGCCGCTGACCTTATTCTGATTGATGGTAGTGAGCTTCTCCACGATACCTTCCCACAAATGCCGTTGATGTGATTCTGTCCTATTACATCATATGAAGTCCACTTGTGGACTCACCATCTGTGTTTCAGGAAAGGGTATTTGCAACGATTAAGCTATTGGTTTTGTAAAATTATATTATGCGATCTTCATCCTTCTTTCTATTACCATGAAATCTTTCCCCCCGTATTTTGCACTCAAGTAATCATCAACATATCTTGATTGCTTTAATATTAGCAACTTAAAAGAGCATGTGTTTACTACCTTGCAGAATCCCTTCCTCGTTAGCTGACTTTGATGCTTCTCTGCTGGAGCACCTCACAGAACCCTAAAATAGGGATGCCCACAGAGTTGGTCTCATCTGAGACTTGGTTGGGAAGTGATCTGTTTTAAAGATTAGATAATTCTCAGTAGTAATTAGTTACTCATGGATTATTAGACTGAAAGTCTGTCTAACTCAAGATAATAAATATATTCCTTTATTTTCTTTTAGAGGTTTTATTTCCTGTATTTAAATCTGAGAATTATTGTGGTCTGAACCTGGAAGCTCCACAGAAGTCTGTTCACTTTGGGTGACTCTGTTGGTATTTGAAACACCCGGCCATGGCTTCCAGCTCACAGCAATGCACAAGCCATCACGGTCAGATAAACTAAGTGACATTAGTCAAAAACAAGGCCTCAGTAATTGAAGAAAGACTAAATAAAATGTTTCCACAAGTGGATTAAGCACTGGAAACACTCATTCATCTATGCCAGGAAATTTGGAAGACAGCTACTTGGCCAACTGACTGAAAGAGATCCATATTTGTACCCATTCCAAAGAAAAATAACCCAACATAATGGTCAAATTATATAACAATATCATTAAAATCACATGAAAGTACAATTGTGCTGACGGTCACAACAGCTGCAGATGTACATTGACAAGGAGCTGCAGGAGTTCAAGCTGGATTGACGAGAGGTCTTGGAATAAGAGATATCATTGCTGATATCAGGTGGGTCTTGGCTGAAAGCAGAGGGCACCAGAAAAATGATTACTTGCATTTTATTGACTCTAACAAGGCATGACACTGTGTGGTTTATAACAAACTATGAGTAGCCTTGAGAAGAATAGGAATTCCAGAAGGATGCATTGTGTTCCTGTGAAACTTGTACGTGGATCAAGAGAAAGTTGTACAGAACAAGAGAATACGGCATGGTTTAAAATCAAGAACGATGTGCATCGGGGTTATACCTTTTCACCATATTTACTAAATTTATTTGCTAAACACATAATAAAAGAAATTGGAGTGTATTCAACCTACAATATTCAGATGACACAACCTTGCTTGATGAAAATGAGGAAGACTTGTAGTAATTGTAGATGAAGATGAAGGAATTACAACTGAATGTCAAGAAACCCAAAATCTTCACAACTGGATCAAAATTAACATTATGATAAATGGAAAAACGATTGTAAAGTTGTAAAGGATTTGGTCTTCTTGGATCCAAAATCAATGCTCCTGGAAGTAGCAGTCAAGAGATCAAATGGTGTGTTCCCTTGTATAAATCTGCTATGTGAGAACTCTTTAAAGTATGGAAAAGCAAAGAGATTACCTTGCAGATTAAAATGCACCTGACTCAAGCCACGATATTTGCAATTGCCTCATTTGCATGTGAAATTTGGACATTGAATAAGAAATTCAAAAGAAGAATTGATGTACTTGAATTATGGTGCTGGTGAAGAATACTGATGGTACCATGGATTGCCAAAAGCACAAACAAATGTGTTTGGAAGACACACAGCTAGAATGCTCCTTAGAGGCAAGGGTGGTGAGACCTTGTTGCATGTACTTTGGACATGTTTTCAAGAGAGAAAAGTCCCTGAAGAAGGACATCGTGCCTGGTAAAATAGAGAGGTAGCAACAAAGGGAAAGGTTCTTTCAAGATAGATGTATGCAGTGTTTGCAACAAGGGGCTGAAACACAAGAACACTTGTGAGGATGGTGATGGACTGGCCGTTGTTTTCTTCTGATCTTCAGATGAGCACCAGTGTCAGAACTGACTCCATGACTTCTAACAATGCCGACAAGCAATACTTGTAAATTCACTTTGGACTTGAACTAGTTTTAACAAATTACTTCACCCTTCTCATGACTCTGAAAATGCTTTTAGTGATGGAAATAAAGGAATTTGAAAAGTACAAGTGGTTACCCACATAGAGAACAATAAACAGTCTTTGAGATTTTAATAAACTGTAACTAAGAATGGAACCATTATTACCATTATTTTATTTTATATTTTCCTAAAGCTTAAGGTTTAGTGAAAATATGACTAATTTGAAATCAATCAAAAAAATTGTAAGGGAAATGCTAACTTTCAACAAAGTAGCATGGAACCTCTATCTATGTAGCCCAGCTCTATTTTTTAAAGATTACACTTTCTAGAAGGAAATTGATGTTTTATATTTATATAGTCTTCAGATGCTAATACATATATTGAGGATTTTCTAAAATAACTTTAGAAAAATATAAGATTTGGTAATCACAAGCCAGATATTCCACTAAATGAAAATACATTTAAAATTTTGTTTTAACTTAACAGAGGTACCATTTGCAAATATGTACATATTTTAAAATAGACAAAATTATGTCATTGGTAGTGCTATTTATCAAATATACTTATGAAACTTTTATATAATCAAGATTACATTATATTTTAGCTATACACAATACAATCAAACACTTTATGTCTTTATTCAGATGTCTATATAGATATTTTAAACTATCATATTTCAATAATAGAACAAGATGCAAGGATCAGAAGGAAGGGATATAATTGGCCATCTCAAGTATTAAAAATCAAAGCCAGTTATATTGGAAGAAAAGAACCATTTTATGATAAATTAAAATACCTAGATACTAACTATAGGGTACACTCTGGGGCTTCAAGAAGAATGAACATATTTATGTTAGAAAAAGTACAATCAGAATGCTCTTTAGAACCAAGGATCATAAGACTTTGTCTCATACACTTTGGGCATCTTATCAGAAATGAGTAGTCACTAGAGAGAGTCATCTTGTTGGGTAAAGTGCAGGGTCAACAACAACAACAAAAATATATGTTGGCAGCATGGCTGCCAAATCAGTTCGGACAGAACAGCAATTGTGACGATAGTTAGGACAAGACAGTCTCGTTCTGTTGTTCACAGTGTCGCGGTGTGTTACAGCTGAGTGGAGAGCCTCTAGCAAGAGACACAAAATTATTGTTGAAAGTTTTAATGAATTTGTTTATTAGGGAATGCACATTCTGAGAGTAAACTATTAATATTTATATATCAATGTTATATGTTATGTTTCTTGAAAATATAAAAATGTGTATAATAGTTTGCCTTTGCTTATAGACATCATTAAATTGCATTTATACTTAGTAGATGTTAACTGGATTCATAGAAATCAATATCATTTTATCAAGAATCCCATTCTATTTATCTTCTAAGACAGATGTCTTCGAGTGTTACTATTTTGATTGGTTAAATAACCTCTTAAAATATTCATTTATCCACTTGTGGTAAACAAACATAACTATGATGCTGTCAGGTGCCATCAAGTCTGTTATAACTCATAGAAACCCCATGAAGTCTGGCAATCTTTTCTTCTAAGAAGTATTTCTAATTATTTGAAAGCCTATACCATAGTCTATTTCCTAAAAATTTATCATTTTCTATTCTCCTATCAGGAATTATATTACAGATTCATAAAAGTATACTGAGCCTAACATTTACTTGAACAGTAGTTGCCTAAGGGCATTGTTAGTCTTGGTAGAGAGTCAAACAAATAGAAACAAGTGTTATCTTACTATCAGGGAAAGTGGGTTATGTAAACCTTGCATACTTGTCCTTCATTTTAACAGGTCTGTCCATCTTATGATCTTGAGTATTAAATGGATGTCATAGAACATTGATTACATTGGTGCTAGTATTAAAGATGCACATTATAAAGCTTTGTGATTTTTTAATAGAAAGTATAAAATACTATATCATTTTCGCTGTTCGTCTTACAATGTAAAACAACAATGGTCTCAGAAGTAACTGAGCTGTGGAAAGTTATTTCGCCATACCTAATTATTACAGGCAATTTTCCAGCTAGTCGTGGTTGTAATCCTTATTTTCTTTCCTTCTTTCACTTTTCAACAAAACTTTTTTTTTCTCATAGTTTCAAATGTGCTGACTTATACAATTCTACTAAGGAAGGGAGACAGCAAAACAAAATTTTTAGTATACATAAAAGGCCTGCCAGCTTAAATGCCAATGGTTATAGTTTTTTTCACAAAATTAAATATGAGCTTTGTGAAAATGTAAGAATTTTTAGATCGTTGATATGTATCATTTTGTTCACTTCCCATTTTGTATCTGTATCATAGATATTTGTGGTCTCTCGGTAGAACAAATGATTCTGATTTGGCATAACTGCATTACTGGTTATGTGGCCAAATGTTTTGTGCACTCCTGTTAAGCTAAAGGTGGAGGGATTTCTGGGAAGATGGCTGCCAGCTATCAAGCACAGGAAGAGCTCCTCAGAAATACCAGGAAAAAGAGGCCTGATAAAAGGAAAATGTAGGCTGCATGGAAACCTGCAGAAAGGGTGCAAAGCTAAACAGGCAGTGGTCTCTGTAATTCAGTCTGTGGCAATAGGCCGGACAAGGAGAAGAAGGTACATAGCTGAACACAAGCTGAACACAGCAGCCTCTTTGTGCTTCCCTATGGAGAATCACCCCTGCTAGCACGCTTCCCTTCCCCAGGAACCACAATCCCAGACTGATGCTGCATGCACTGCCAAGCACCCCAGGAGCCCACTGCTACCCAATGTGGATCATCTCCTTTGCTGCACCCTCTAACGCGCCCCCAGGTCCCAGGCCCGCCATTGCTGCCATCAGTGAGCTCTCACAGACGGTAAACTGTGCAGCCACTCTGAGCCATGGCCACTCCGAGTGCTGTTGCAGGGGCCTCTCCCACCTCTGCTGTGGTGACGCCTCCCTCTCCACCTCTATCCTACCTTTTCAACTTCCATCAGCACGCAAGCGGTTGCACAGCATTATAACTGTTGCTGGTCTGGGTCTCTTGCACCCAGACTACCTTTGCAGCATCAGTAGCAATGGCTGAAGGGGCGTGAGCACCCGCAGTTTACTGCTGCTGCCTTTGCATCTCCCTCACCCCACTCCATTCCAACTTGGCACCTACTGTCAGGGAGACATGCACCCCAGAGTAATGCAACGGCCAAGGCGCACACCCCTTCACTGCAGAGCAATGCTGCCAAGGTTGGCACAACCTGAGCTCCAACTATAGACCTAAGCCCAGCTTCTACTGCTCCCACTAAATACGGAAACACCATCGCACACATAGCAACTCCAACAGCAAAACCTGAGCACTTCCCAAGTCCCTGCCTCAGCACACCACCAGCTTGTGGATCACAGTCCCTCTGGGGTCCCAGCACTGCCAGACGACAACAACACCACGATTCCAGGGCTGACAGAAGTTTCCAATAAAGCAGTACTTTCTCCTTAAAAAAAAAAAATATATATATATATATAATTTCTTCTTTTATTGTTAGGTCTTTTTTCTTTTCCCATTCACTACCTCTTTTTACTCTTTTGCTAGTTTTGTAATATATATTTATTATACTGATTCACTTTTATTACCTCTTTTAAAAACATTTTTTTATGTTGTTCTATTATATGACACTTTATCGCTGCCTTTCCCTTCCTTCTTTCTCATCTGCTTTCCTTTTTTCCTGTTTGGTTTTGTGTACTTATTAATCTTCTGCTTCACCACAAGAGACAATCAATAACCTTCACATGACCAAGCTGCCCACCCAAAACTAGCAACTGACAACGATGCCATAGAAACAACAGTCAACCACAATTCACGCATACTAAAAAGAAAAGAAAAACAGACAAACAACTGAACAACCCCAGATGCAAAGGAACATAAGAAGAAGAGGACTTGGAATGACCATACATCGAATTCAGAAGAATGGTGTTCAGGTACCATAAGTGGATGGAGGAAATGATAGATATAAAATGCACGCTATATCAAAACAAAAAACCCTACACCAAAAAGAATTCCAAAATAAATAATCAGGCAAAATAATTAGAAAACACAGTAAAAGAGCAGAGTAATAAAATTGAATAAATGGAAAAGCAAATTAGGAAAATTGTTGAGACAGTTCTCTCAACAACTGATGAAACAATCAACAAAAATTCAATAATATCTAAAGAAATCCATTTCATTTGAGATCCATGAGCAAAAAGAAATAAAAATCTACAAAAAAAGGTACAAATAAAATAAAAGAAACACCACAAAAGAGTAAAAGTAACTATTCAAAAAGCCAAAATAATCTCAAATAGGATAGTGCCCAAAAGAATAGCATCGGGACACATCACACTGAAACTCTAAAGTATCCAGTAAAGGGGGAAAATTCTGTGAGCAGCTTTGCGGGGTGGGGTTGGGGGAGAATAATTTCCTGTGAAGGAAAATCTCAAGTTTTTCAGCAGAAACTAAGAAGACAATATAGTAGCATGTATAAAATTCAGGGGGAGGGGAACCCCTGTCAACCAAAAAATTTATATCAAAAAAGCTATCCTTCAAATATGAGGGACAAACAAGGGTATTTCCAGACATGGGGAAATTAATATTATTTATAAAAATAAAGCCACCACTTCAAAAATACAAAAGGAACACTTTTGACAGATGATCAACAACAGCAGATAATATGAGCACAATATACAGAACAACAGCCCACAGAAATCAATACAATTAAAAGCAATTGTATTCAAAACAATAAAGAAATAGAAATAGAGCAAAGAAACTAATAAAACCTCAGAAACAAAGCAAAAATAACACAGCAAAATGATAGTAACAAGCCTATATGTGTCAATAATGACACTGAATGGTAATGGATTGAATGCTGCAGTCAAGAGGCAGAGTACAAGACTATATTAGAAAATAAGACACATCAATACACTGTCTACAAAAGGTATATCTCAGACACAAAGACAAAAATGGACCATGATTCAAAAGTCAGAGGAAATTTTCCTGTTAATGACAACCAAAAAAAGGAAAAAGGAGTGAGAGTATTAATTCCTGATAAAATAGACTTAAAGACAAAATGACATCATGAGAGACAAAACAAACACAACATAATAAATAAAGGAAAGATATATGTATTCCAAATGAGAGACCCTCAGAAAACACTAATCAAATTCATAGAGTTGGAAAGTGAGATAAACAATAGTCGTAGGAGACTTCAATGCACCATCTACAGAAAAGACA
>NW_022103898.1:38393614-38403943 GCF_000313985.2 Echinops telfairi | reverse complement strand
TATATTTACTAGTTGAAACAAATGAGATTGAAGTACAACAAACCAACACCTTTAGGACACAGTAATAGTAGCTCTCAGGGGTAATTTTAGTCTTAATTCCAGAGGGTAGCACAGCCCAACTGAAGTCCATGAATCTGATACAAACTGAGGCTCTCTTCAGACTCAGCCAAACACAGGTTGATGACCTAGAAAGGTAAGGCAGGGTGCAGGTAGATCACAAGCCAGTGGAGCAGAGTCACATGCATCCAATTTTGGTGGAAGCATGGCAGTGAGCCAATAGCTCCCAGGGTCAGAAGGCCCACATGAGGCTGTCCCTGGAGGTGAACACAGCGTCCCAGCAAGCAGGAAAGTAGAGTCGGAGAGAAGAGACTTTCCCGTTTCTCTCTTATAAAACGGCCACATTCCCAAGGAGGCATCATTGTGCTGTCTGTGACCTGCCTCACCATTAGATCCCACCCCTACACTTTCATACAAATTCAAGTTGACATAAAGTTAATTTCCACAAACATGGAGGTTCTTTGAAAGGCTTAACAAATTGACAAACCACTGGCAAACTTAACAAAGAAAAAGAAAGTGTAAAGAAGTAGACTTGTATATGGTCATAACACAAAACTAATTGAAATAAAAAAAGAATAATTATTACCATTGCATCATGGAGTGACACAATGAAAGACTGTGTGGTAATTACATAATCTGGTGTTGAGACTATTAAGAGTGAAGGGGTAGTTAGCCTGTCAATCAGGTCGCAGCTTGATGATCTCATTTGGAGGTCTCCCTGAAGGCCAAGTACACACTCTCCCTGGGAGACACTCCCATTGACAAACCACATGGAGCTGTGCTGATGGAACCAGAGCCCAGGAGCTGGAGGAACCATGTGCAGACCCACGCCAGTGCTGAGATGCTTCCACCACCACTGGATCCACAAAACTTTCCACCCACTGGCCTGTGATCTTCCCACATTCAGCTTCATTGCATGTGTTGTGTGAGTCCGAAGAAGATTTTATAGACTGGTATCAGACATATGGGTTAATATTGGACTATGGACTTGATGTGGACTGGGCTGGGATATTTTCTCAATATACAATTGCTCTTTTATATAAACCTCTTTTTAATACTCATATGAATGTCTATGAATTTGTTTCTCTAGTCAACCCAGACTAACAGACTGAACTCCCACAAATTTAAAAACCTGGAAAAAATGGACAAATATATAGAAACATACTATCTACCCACACAGATTTATGTAGAAAACCTCAACAGGCCCATAACAAAAGGAAAGAATAGAACAAGTCATTAAATATGCCCTGACCAAAGAAAATGTCCAGGACCAGATGGCTGCATAAGGGAATTTTATCAAGATTCAGAGAAGAGTTGACTCGGATCATTCCGGAATACAGAAAAGGACAGCAAAGTCCCAAATTCATGTCATGAAGGAAGCCTGAGACCAAAGCCAGGCAAGGCATGACAAAAATAGAAAAGACAAGCTAGTGTCCCTTACGAACACTAACTTCCCCCAGCGTTCATTCAGAAGCTGAAACTATACAGTTTTATTTTAAATTGCTATTTTAAAACATCTCCCTTTTGTATTCAGTATCAACTTTTCTCAGTGTCAGAGTTTGGTCATTTTAACAGAACAAAATATCAAAGTATACTTACAGATCAAGACTTAGAAGACTTCATGGGACCTGACACAATACAAGGTGAGTGAGAAAAATATTAAAAGTAAAGGGCATTATTCACATGTAAATAAAATCAGTTTCATATTTTCTAACATCAAAATTTCTTATGTCCAGTTCAGTGATCTAAATAATATTAAACAGATACCCTCCAGGGATATAAATAACTCCACAGGGAACTGCAAATGTATAAACACAAGCACACAAACTGACACACACATATGCATAAGCATTTTTTTGTATAAGACTTTATAAGGGCATAGACAGGGCATAAATAAATGTATTTTACTAGATTTGGAAAATAAAATGTTTCTTAATCCCACCCATTATTAAATAGCCTATGAGATATAAATTGTATTTTTAAAAATAAATTAATAACAATAGGTTGTTTGGGGTTGAAACCTGACCTATTTTTAATGGAGTAAATCTATTTACATTTATTTATTTGCTAATAAAGCTATGCGTATCTATAAATAATCAGAGTGGCTCATAACTTAGATTGAAATTTAAAGTATAATATTAGAAACAGTATTGCTGGATGTCATTGTGCTCTGATTCATAGCAATACTATGCAGAACAGAACCACACACTGCTCGGTTGTGTACAGTGCCGATAGTCTTTGCCAGGTTTTAGTTCATTGCTGCAGCCACCATGTTAGTCCATAGCTTTGATGGTCTCCCCATTTTCTCTGACCTTATACTTTATCGAGCATGTTGCTCTTTTTCAGAAGATTTATTGTTCAAATAATCTGTTCAACACTCATGAGCTGAAGTCTTGCCATGCACACTTCCATAGAGTGTTCTGGCTGCACTGCTTCCAAGACAGGCTTGTTTGTTCTTGCTGCACTCCATGGTATACTCCGTATTCCTTGCCAGTACAATAATGCAGATATATCAGTTCTTTCTGGTATTCCTTGTTTATCAGGCAGCTCTCACATGAACCTCTTTTCCAACTCATAGTGACCTTGTGGGATGGGGGGAACTGCCCTAGCAGGTTTTCAAGTCAGTAAATCTTTCCTGAGCAGTTGGAAAATTGGAACTGTTGATGTTTTGCTTATTAGTCAAGACCTTAACCACTCCGCAAGCAGGCCTCTAGCCTGCATGCAAGGCAATTGAAAAGAATAAATAAATACAGCTTAGGGTAGGCTCACTTTAGTCTTTCAAAGAAGCATCTTCTATTTTTAACACTTTAAATAAAACTTTGCATGGGATTTTCCAAATACACAGCATGTTTCTCTATGAGTATTGATTATGAATCCCAGTAAGATGAAATCCTTGACAACTTTGTTTCTCCATTTATCATAATGTTGCCTATTGGTCCAGCAGCTGTGAGATTTTTTGTTTTCTTTTTATTCAAGTGTAATTCATACTGAAGGCTCTGTAGTCTTTAAGAAATGACATTATATTAATCATAAAAAAGACAACATGTGAAGCTCAATCTTGAAGTAAAATGCTGTCAGTGAAAGGGTAATACCCACGTGCCCACAAGAACAGTCAGCGTGACTGTTATTCAAATTTACACACAACCGCTAATGCTAAAGCTGAAGAAACTAAATTTCTGCTAACTTCTGCAGTCTGAAATTGATAAAACATGCAATCAAAATGCATTGATCATCATTGGAATGTGATTATAAGGTCAAAGTTGGAAACAAAAAAGAAAAGATTGCTAGTTGGAAAATATGACATTGGTAATAAAATGCTGCTAGATAATTTATGATAGATTTTATCAAAAGTAACATTTTTATTCACTGAAAAGACCTTTTATCAATAACACAAATAATGACTACACATGTGGACCTGCCAGATAGTATACAGAGGAATCAATCAGCTTCCTCTGTAGAGAGAAGCAAAGGAAAAGCTGAATGTTATTATCCACAAAGGGAAGGCTCCCTGTGTGAGGTAGTTCAAGTGTATTGTGCCAATCTGGCTGATAAACCCATGTGGGGTTAATCGAAGGGCAGAGGGATAAATGGCTTAGTGAGCCTCGCCTTTCGAGTTCTCAGGTCTCTTGCTTTGTGATGGTTGGACCAGGGTGCAGCTGCCTTAGCCTTGCTTCAGCTGGCAAGGACCACTTCCTGGGAGACATCCCTGAGGAGAAGCCACATGGACCTACCCCAATGCAGCCCTGGGTGCTGGAGCAGCCATTTGGAGACCCCTGCCAGTGCTGAGATGCTTATTCGTTCACTGATTCAGCTTTCCTCCTGCTGACAGCATCATAGTGTGCGTTTTGTGAGATGGAGGAGGACTTTATGGATTGGTATCGGACATATGGGCTAATGTTACACTAGTGGGCTAGGGCAGCACTGGGTTTGAATGTTTTCTTGATGTTCACTTAACTTTTATATACAACTCTCTCTTAATACATGAGTTTCTGTGGATTTGTTTCTCTAAAGTACCCAGACTAACACTTGCTTACAGGCAAGTCAAAGACGAAGCTGAAAAAAAATGTAAACAAGTTCAGAAGACCCAAATTATAACCCTGGGTGCATTCCACCTGAATGTATGCTCCAATTCAATAATAGATCTGAATAAATTACAGTTTAGAATCATTGATTTCTGTCAAGATGTATTCATATTGTTCACTGATTAATAAAATATTTTGGAAAATTCAATGACATCCCATAAATTATTTGTCACACAAAAAAAACGATACCCCAAAGTTTCCCTATTGGCATTAAGATTCTGATTTAAAAAAACCCCATGAGGCATAGTTTTTATAGCAGGAGACTCTGCGTCTTATCCTGCTGAGAACCTTTTGAGATCAAGCCTTTGATTTTTATTTGATCATTCAAGCTCTTAACTGCTATGCCACCAGGGTTCCTTTCCTCCTCCAGCAGTATAGCACACGACGTTGTTCAGTTGCTATATTAAGTTTTCACTGGCCTGGTTTTGGCTTTGTTTTGTTTTATGGTTCCTAGAAGACCATTTCCAGGTTCTTCTTCCGAGTACATTTTATTATGGAAGCTCTGCTGAAACCTGTTCCCCGTGCATGTCCGTTTGGTCTTGCAATTCTGGGAGCAGAGTTTTCAGCATCAAACAAGAGACAAGCATCACAGGGCAGCAAACTAATCATAAGTGACTTATGAATAATTGATGACTCCAAATTACGGTGTTGATAATGAATATTGAACATGCCATTGATTGCCAGAAGATTGTCTGTCTTAGAAGAAGTAGAGTGAAAATGCTTTGTAGAAGTGGGAATTGTGAGGTTCTGTCATACAAACTTTGGACTTGGTATCTAAAGGGTCAAGTCCTTGGCGAAGGACATTATGCTTTGGGAAAATAAAGGTTCAGTAACAGAAGAGGAAAACCCTGAAAAGATGGATTGACACCGTGGCTGAAAGAATAGGTTCAAACAGAACTACAGCAAAAAAAATAAAATGCTCTTTAATAGTGAGAATAGACTTATACACTCTGAACACATTCAAACACAGGTAGAGTTGTGAGGATAGCACCCAATTGGTAGCATTTTCATTTGTTTTATGTAGATAAGGTCAGTATAAATTGGAACTGACTAGTGGAAACCAAACAGCAGCTATGTTAACCAAGGCACCATCAGGTCTCTTTCTCAAACAAGCATCTGGGGCAGTCTGTGTGTTTGGAAATGTAGCCGTGACTATCTGGAAGGAGAGCTGCTTCTCTCCAACCCCCGCAAAGGTGTCAAGGAGGGTGGTATCCTTCCTCATAAGCCCACAATCCATGTTTCTCTGTTTAGCCACAAATTCTTTACATGCATAATTATTTATATAAATGTAAAACTTCAGTTATTTATTTGTGTCTTTTTGAATAATACATCAGGTCATAAATAAAATCTTCTCTCTTTTCTTCTAGTTTCTCAATGGATTGCCATCAGCACACCTGCTAACATCAAGGTCAACAGTTTGAAACCACCAGCTGCACCAAGGGAGAAAGACTAGGTTTTATACTCTCAATAAAGCAGCCGTCTAGCAGAGAAGCAACAAGCCCACATGGAAGGAGCACACCAGCCTGTGCGATCATGTCAACAGGATCAGGTAACAGGCATTGGGAGATACAAACAAACAAAAAAAAAACAAATCCTTATTGTTGAGAACAAGGAGTATTGGGGCAGAGACCCCAGACCCACCACTGGTCAGTGGGACATCCCCTCACAGAAGGATCACAAGGGTGGGTTGAGTCAACTAGGGCTCAGTACAGCACCTATGAAACACACAATATTCCTCTGGTTCCTTGAGGCTTCATTGTCCCCACCCCCCAACTATCATGACCCCAATTCTGCATTTTACTGAAGGCTAGACGGGAGCATGTGCACAGGGCCAGATAAGAGAGCTCATGACACACAGAAACCAGGAACAGAAATGTAAGTAGCGATACCTGGAGGGTGGAGGAAGGTGGTGAGAGGAGGTGAGGAAGGGAGAACTGATCACAATGATCAATACATAACCACACCTCCACCCAGGGGGACTAGCAATAGAAACCTTGGGGGAAGAGAGACAGTGGTTGGTGTAAGACATGAAAATAATAATAATTTATAATTTATCAAGGGGTCATGAGGGTGGGGGAGGAGGGGGAAAAAAGGAGCTGACACCAAGGGCTATCAATAACGAGTAAATATTTACAAAATACCTAATTATGGCAACATATGTACAAATATGCTTGATAAGATTGATATATGGATTGTTATAAAAGCTGTAAAATTCTCCAATAAAATGATTTTTTTAATAATCAAAATAAAGAAATAACTTTTTAAAAAAGAGAGTTACGGTCTTAGAAACCCACAATAGCAGTTCTACTCTGTCCTGTAGGATTGCTAAGAGTCAGAATTGACTCACTAGCTTTGAGTTTGGATTTTATAAATGTTAATTATTTAAAAAGTCATTTATTGGGTCTTATGACTATTATATTGTGGTACTAGAAATGGTGCTTTAGCATCTTTTGAGTGTCCTTGATAACCATTTCAGTAGAGTTAGGGTCAGAGAAGAGGTAACACCCAACTGAATCTAGGAACTTCAATTCAGGACAAATAGTACAAACTATAGGCTTGTGCTGCTCTTTACTGCATTTGTTGGAGATACACAAATGAGAAGAAGACTATCTGATGGCACATATTGTGCTTGACTAACATCAGATTGTTTGATTTTTCAGTTTTCATATTCTTCAAGGCCACCCTCGCTGCCTACTGTGATAGGGAAGGGGGTGTGCACAGTGGAGATATAAGAATATAATCACAACACAAGAGGAAAGCAAAAGTCTAGAGGCAAGCACAGAGTTTGACATTCATCCAAAGGGACCACTTTAGAAGCTTGTCTGTTAACGGAACTAACAATCTCACTGCTCTCAAGTTGATTCCAACTCATAGTGACCTTTGAAGATGGGAATGAGGAAATCCTTGGTAAGACAAAATAACATAGAATGAGGATTTGCAAGAGCAGAAGAATGAGATTCAAAACCAATGCATTTATTTGCTCTGAAAAAAAAGGGAACACCACTTTATTTGAGGCTTTTTTGAAAAGACTATAAATTTATTTATAAGCTATAAATGTGGGCATTCCTCTTATATTATTTAATGTTTAAAGAAAAGGACCAAATCAACTCCTAAAAGAGGAAGTAAGATGTCAAGCTGGGCGTTTGAGGAAACATGCCATTTTGGAATATAACAGACCTGAGGCGTTAAGCTAGATAAGTGTTCATCTAGACATGAACTGATTTGTTAGTTGGGGAAAGTAATATTGTGATACTCCTGAAGAACGTCAGTCGAGTCAATTGTGACTCAGGAATCATGTAAACTGGGCAGAGCTGTCCTTCTGTGTTCCCCAGGCAGTGAATACTTATGGGAGCACAAAGCCTCACCTTCCTCCCACAGAGTGGCTAGTGGGTTCATACTGCTGTACTTGTGGTTAGTCACCTGGCTCCTGGAGAGAAAATTAGTTTGATCTATAATCTACCAAGCTAATGTAATTATTTATAGTTTTAGGATAGGAGATGACAAATGGGGTTGAGCTGAGGTTTAAGAAGACATTCCTCAAAAAGTAAATTTTTTTTTGGAAAACATTCTTACTTTCTTACATAACTATCCTGAAAGGGATGCTCATAACCCTTATGCTCAATTTTGTTTAAAATGGATACATATTCTACATAAGTTGATGGATGCATTTTCTGAATTGTATAATATTATACCTCAACACAGATGCTATGTGATGTTTACCTTAACATTTTTATGGTCTACTTTCAGCTACAGGGAATAGTATAGACCTATTTCTCAGACCCCAATAAAAAGATAGAGCTTTTGGAGTCTTTTATTTCTCTTCTTTCCCAATTTTCTCTATAACATATGCTTGAACTGAACTTAATTATATATCCAAAAGTAATCAGCTTATGAATTCAGTGTGTACTTGGCAGCACAATTCAATCACCATGGTTCTTCTGTAAATTCAAAATACTGGTATATATCAATATTGTCATTAAGAAGTCAGGCCATTAAAGAAGTTCAAAAACAAATAACCAAATTCACTGCCATCAAGTAGATTCTGACTGATAGTGACACTACGGGACAAGGGATAACTGTCTCTTTGTTTTTCTGGGACTTTAAATCTGTTCAGCCTCATCTTTCTTTCAGGGAGAAGCTGGTGAGCTTGAACCACTGATCTTATGGCTAGCAGCTCAATGCATAAGCCAGTGGTTATCAACCTTCCTCATGCCGTGACCCTTTAATACAGTTCCTCATGTTGTGGTCAACCCCCAACCATGAAATTATTTTCGTTGCTACTTCATAACTGTAATTTTGCTACTGTTATGGATCGGGCAGCTCCAGTGAAAGGTTCAATCGACCCCCAAAGGGGTCACAATCCACAGTTTGAGACCACTGCTCTAAGCCATCAGAGCTCCTGAGGTAGACTCACTAATTTTTTATGCTCTATGGAACCGAGATGAGGATCATCTAGCCCAGCCAACGTGGTACTTAATTCTCTTAGAGCATAATTGTTTTTACACTATCCCTAGTCCTATAACTGAGCTTACAAAGTTGAGGATATTCCTTCATAAAATAGCTTTGGAATTTCTAATTTCAGTAGCTGGTTGCTCTAAGCATCCTCTGAATCCTATTAATATTATGCTTTAGTTGCTGCTTGTTAAATTCAGACTCATGGTGATCTCATGTGAGAGATTAGTCCTGTTGCATTGGGTTTTCTTGGTTCTAATCTTTACTGGAGCAGATTACCAGATCTCTTTCTCACAGAGATGCTGATGAAATTGAATGCCATGCCTTTTGGTTACCAGATGAGGTAGCTATATAATCTGTTGTCAATTTGAGAAGATTCAGAGTGAAGGCGTGGAGTTTAGCTGTCAATCATGTCATAGCTTGATGACCTCATTTGGAGATACTAAGGAGATAAATAGCTCTCAGGAGGCAGGCTGCAAGCTCACTCTCTGGGAGACATTGCAGCTGACAAGACACATGGAGCTATATTAGTGCCCTCAGCCAGAGGAGCCACATGGAGACCCCTGCCAGTGATGAGATGTTTACAATGCCACTGGATCCACAGACTTCCCACCTACTGGCCTGTGATCTTCCTGCATTGGGCAGACTTGCATGTGTGTTTTGTGAGTCTGAAGAGGACTTTATAGATTGGTATCAGACATATGAGCTAATATCAGACTTATCTGGACTTGATCTGGACTAGGCTGGGATATTATCTCAATATTCAATTGCTCTTGTCTATAAAGCTCTTTCCTATACACATATGAATGTCTATGAATTTGTTTCTCTAGTCTACCCAGACTAACACACCAGTCAAGTTATTAACTGTACTGCCACCAAGGGATCTTAAATGTTAAGAGAAATTATTATTTTTTAAATATTGGGTAATGTTGGACAATGTATAAAGAGGCAGTGATTCAAGCAAGTGACCCGAAAGGATTTTTTTTTTTGCGCAACCTAACTGTAGTATCAACTTTTTTGTTGTTGTTCAGAAACAGCAGAATTAGCAATTTACTTCTTGCCGTCTGTTATTCATTTGTTTGCTTTAGTTTTTGCTGTTAAATAGCTTGTTCCATCATCAAGGTCCTGAAAGAAACCAAGCAGCGATTTTTGTCCTCTTTCTTGTTTCTACAGTAACTTGCCCAGAGTCTGTCTCTTTTTTAATTGTTGATGCAAATAATGACATTTTGATGTTGGAAGTCTAGAGAAATAAAGGACAAGTCATTATCATATTAGTGAATTAGTTTCATTTAACTTAAAAATAAAAAGTTATACATTATGGTATTCTTTACTTGATTTCTTTAGCATTTTAGAAATTAGTCATGAAACAGAAAATCCATTTGTAAACATTTCTATAAATAGTATAATAGAGCTCCTCCATCTTAATATATTACTCATTCTTTAACTTTTTGTGGATTTTGTTGTGGTGATAGTTTTATTTATGCATAGGAAAGTCAGATTTGCCTGAAAGCTGGTATTTTTATTCTGTTTTATGAAGGAACGATTTGACAGCAAGTAGCCCATCTTTATAGTTCATGTTATAGAACCGTGGTTGGTGAGGAAAATGAGTAGGGCTCTTTGAAAATGCTTTCTCTGAGAGCTGGGAGGAAAAGGGCATTTATAGAGCTCTAGATAAAGGCATGTACATATGCAAATATATTATATGAGGATGGGGAAATAGATCTATGAGCCTACATTT
>NW_022103898.1:38342516-38392608 GCF_000313985.2 Echinops telfairi | reverse complement strand
AGGACCTAGTGCCGGGTGTTTAAGTGGAGAGAAAATGTTTTGTAAACGATGTACAAAAGCGCTTTACACAATTGATGTGTGTATGGATTGGGATAACAGTTGTATGAGCCCCTAATAAAATGTTAAAAAAAAAGAAAATGCTTTCTCTGGAAAATCACATTCATTGTTCATCTACGTAGTTATGTATTTTTTGTTTGCTGTTGTACAGGTCATCTACTAACTACTAACTGATCATGACAAATATATAGACATGTGCCAACTTATATACAACAGAGCAAAAGAGTGCCTGGTTCTGCATCATTCTTACAACCATTGCTATTTATGAGAGCTCATTTTTGAAACCACCTTATCTGTCCATTTCATTAAAAGTCTTCCACTGTTTTGCTGATCCTTCATTTCACTTGGAATGGTGTCCTTCTGTGAGGATTGGTCCTTTCGAATCATGCACAAAATATGTAAGATGCAGTCACAACAACGTTACCTCGAAGTACTATTCTAGCATAATTCTCCAAGTCATATTTATTCATTATTCTGGCACTCCATGATATTGTCAATATTGTTCATCACCACCATACATTGAATAAATCAGTTATCCTTTTATCTTTCTTAATTATTGTCCAGCAGTCACAGGCATATGAGATGACTGAAAAGCAAGAGGTTGGATCAGGCACACCTTAACCTTCAAAGAATTATCTTAGTTTTAGCCTTTAAATGAAGGGTTTTCCCACACATTCACCCAATACAATATATTAATTAATATCTTGACTGACACTTCCATGAACATTAAGAATACATCCAAGTAAAATAAAATCTTTGACAATTTCAATATATTCTCTCAACCTAAGTAGCAATAAGAAATCAAATATTAAATATGCCTTATTTCATACAATTTTCACAACAATGCATGTGGTAGCTATTCTTTATTGGATACATAGATTGAGTTACTGACAATATCACACAATCAGTCAGCATTAAAATCATGATTTATCAACTTCTCACTCTACAACTTGTGTTCGCTCTTCACAATCATCCAAGCTTTGAGGTAGAAAAACAAGTCAGAAAAAGATAGAAATATCCTCCTCTTGTGAAGTTTCTCATGATTTAGCAAGTAGATAAATGCGTGATTTGTAGACATACTGAAGTTCAGTCTAATTTTATAAGCATTGTGCCCTCATTATGTACAGATAATGCTTCTAAAGAGAAGCGCCAAATCAGAAAGTCTATTTTGCAGGAATTTGAGAGAATCTCAAAGTAAATGCCAGTGATATTTGCATAATCTTTACAAATGTTATAAATTTAGGGATAATAAACTTGTGATAAGGAAAAATATACTGAAGCTTTTGAAATCAAGCTACTCAGCTAAGGATGAGCATCTTTTTACTGAAACAAAGCATCACCTAATTTTGCTGACTTTTCATCCAAATTAAAGTTAGCGCACTGGAGACATTCAGTATATTTTAATGTCATTAATATACTAAATAGTACAATAGCTTTTTGAAAATAGTTAAGATCTTCAGTGAAATTGAATTGTTAGATTAAAGTTTGGCAGAGCATTTCATTTTCCTTTGAGATGCAATTAAATTTAAAGATGAGCCAATCAATCAAGTATTTATTGAGAGTCTCCCATTAATTTCTTTTTGAATATGCGAGAAACTTAATTTGTGGCCAGAAGTCCAAGCTGCTCCTCAGTAGGATATATTCTTCTTATATCCATATTCTTGTGTGATCCCTCTTCATTGAGTGTGGATTAACCCCAGTGACTTGCTTCTAACAAATAGATGGATCACTTCTGATATCAAGTTACAAAGAGATTTTACCTTCCCTCTTGGAAACTCACCTTTGCTAAAGTTCACTCAAAGTCTTAGCTCTCATAGATGCCAGTTGCCATATTATGAGCTGCCCTCTTGGCAAGAATGATGCAGCAATTTACTTACAGTAGATCTTTGTGATTCAAACCAAACTCCTGGATGGGACACTGCAGATTATGTGTATTTTCTCTTTTCACAGTGGATCTGGGTAAGAAAAAGCGGAGAAAAACACTGGTAGGATTATGATTCTGTTGTGTTTACTAATAGAGTTCATTGTGATTGTAAAGACTTGAAACTTTAATGTGGGGATATGTCAATTTAGTCATCCTTTTGGGAATAAAGTGAGCCATCTTAGAAGTAGGAAGAAGTGATCTCACTACAATCAAGAGAAAAAGTAAGAAGCACAGTGCATCCTTTGGAATTCCTGCTTGCTAAACCTCTTGGATCCAAGAGACAGAAAGCTGAGTTAGTAGACAAGTGCCAGCTGCTTCTCTGCTGGACCAAGAGCCAATGTAGGAGACAGAATGACTGCCAAGCCCACAGAGCAAGTAACCTTGAGTGACCTTGGGCAAGAGGCTTAGCTGCAGATTGGGGTGCCTCCAGGCACTTAGTTCAGAGACCTGGGTTTGGCGACTTGTGTAACTATAGCCTAATGATTTAGGGCCAAGGCTTATGATGGAATGAAATTATTTGGGGGTTTTAATCAGTAGTACTAAGGGCTTTGTAACATCAAAGCAAGCAGGGCTAAGGTCAAGAGGCTAAGAGGGCAATGATCAGAGAGAAGAAAGTACAGGAACATGTCTGAAAAGACATTTTCATGACTGGAAGAACCATATCCTGAGTATTTCTGACCCTAAATTGTAACCTGTTAACTTCTCTAATACTCCCCGTGGTTGTGAGTACCATGTATGAATTCTATGTGATTGTTGCAATGCATTATCAAACCCATCAGAAAAGAACATTCCAGGAGAAGGATAGTTGGTGTCAGAATTGTTAAAGTAGGCTAGTGGGTAGATGTATTCCTTCACCTTATAGAAACATTCCTTTGGCTAATGAATTTGCTTGTTCTTCCCTAGTGAAGTCAGAAGAGGTCAGAAATTGGCCTTAAGCCTTCTCACATGACAGATATGATGTATGTCACCATATAATGAGCATCTGAGGTCTGTCAACTGTTTTGTGAGTGAGATTGGATAAGGATCCTCCTGCAGCCTTAAGATGACTCTTTCCATAAAAATACCTTTATTGCAACACTTTGAGAGACAACCAGACAGAAGTATCCAAATAAGTACAACTCTTCACTTTTTCAGACAGATAAATTATGAGAGTAAATGTTTACTGTATTAAACCACTAAGTTTTTAGTAAATGTTAGTGGACAAATAAATAATTCCTAGGGCCAGATCTCACCACTTACCTCTCGGTTTATGTACTGTGGTGACTTGCATGTTGCCTTAATGCTGGGAGCTGTGCCACAGGCATGTTCATCTATCAGCAGGATATACGAACGTGGTGGACAGGTCTGGGCAGAGCTTCCAGACCCAGGCATCTGGGAAGAAGGAATAGATGGACCACTTCTGAGCATCTATCCACTGACCACCTTCTTAATATGAGCACAGCATTGTATGATAGAAGGCCCGAAGATTAGCTCCTCAGGCTTCTCCATGGGCAGAGAAGCGCTGTCTCCTGAAAGTACGCTAAACCTCGTTGATGTGGATGTAGCAATTCTTTTAGGACCTTCGTTTGCCAATAAGGCACAAATAAAAATAAGCAACAACAAGAAACACCCATTAATAATTAGAACATGGAATGTACAGAGTAAGAATCTAGAAAAAATGGAAATTATCAAAAATGAAATGCAGCACATAAAATGGATATCTACAACACTCGTAGGCTAACTGCACGGTACTGAAGAAAAAAGGCAAAGCTACACTAAAGGCACTGACAAACAAGGGAATGGAAAGAATAGGTAGTCTACTGAAATATTTCAACAAACAGATGCAGCGCTGGACGTAGGCACTCATGCCAAGAAATTTGGAACACAGCTACTTTCTCAATCAACTAGAAGAGACCTATATGTTTGCCCATTACAAAACATAATGAAGAAATGATTGAACAATATCATTAATATCATACATGTGTAAAATTGGTCTGAAGATAACTAAAAAGCAATCGCAGCACCGCACATCCCAGCAGCTTTCGGAAACTCAAGCTGAATTCTGAAAAGGACGTAGCAAGAGGGATGACATTACTCTCAGTTGGATCTTCGTCAAAGGCAGAGAATACTAGAAAGATGTCTACTTGTGTTTGCTCGAGTATATAAAGGCATTTGATTGTGTGTATCATAATCTGTTGCTGTTGGGTGCCATTGAGTTGGTTCGGTCCCACAGTGCCCTATGCTCAACAGAAGAAATGTGGCCCAGTCCTGCACCACCCTCACAATCATCCCTATGCTTGAGGTCATTGTCGTGGCTGCTGTGTCCATCTGCATTGTTGAGGGTGCTCCTGTTTCACTGCCCCATTACTTTACCAAACATGATGTCCCTCTCCAGGGACTGGTCTATCCTGACAGCATTTCCAAAGTATGCAAGACAATGTCTTGCCATCCTTGCCCTAAGGAGCATACTGGCTGTATTTCTTCCAAGAGAGATCCATCCTTTTGGCAAGACAAACTTTGAAATATTATTCACCAGCACCACAATTCAAATGCATGGATTCTTCTTCAGTCTTCCTTAACCATTGTCCAACTTTCATGTGCATTAACAATATCCGGACTTGGGTCGAGTGCACCTTAATCCTCAAGGTAACCTCCCTGGACTTCAACATTCTAAAGAGATCTTGTGCAGCAGATTGTATTTTGTTTGATCTACCTTTATGTAACCTTATTTCTCTAGAGGAAGATAAATATTTAGATATAGATATGCATGGGGCCTTGGTGGTGGTGTGGTTTAGGTGCTGACTCTTATCAGCAGAATTGTCAGTTCAAACCCACTAGCTGCTCTACAGGAAAAAGGTGAGTTGGTCTGCTTTCTTGAACATTTAAAGCTCAGAAACCCTATGAGTTGAAATCAACTTTACAGCACTGCGTTCCAGGGGACTTCAAAATGTTCATAAAAAATGAAATTAAAAGATAAGGAAATTTTCCACAAACTTTTTGAACTCTCTGAATTGTATGCCTGTCTTCCCCAACCAAAATCAATGAGATCAAGGATTTTGATAATATTCATACAGAAGCAGATGGACACATAGCTTGTGTGTGGGTGCAAAAATAGATTACTATAGAGAAGCACCGAAACAAAGGCAAAGAGTCCAGGGAGGTGGCTTTCAAAAGACTGCGCTGAATGGGGACTTCAGAGCCCCACACCTGGAGAGACTGCAACCACAGCAGTCTTAGGGAGCCTGCCATCTCTCACCACATGTGGATCTATTTTCCCCAAAGATATTAAATCAGACATAAAGACTGACCATGTTTTATTGTTTCAAAGCACCCAGTCAGAGAAGCTGTGGTCTTATTCCTTTTAACTTATCAATTTGGTGTCTTCTAGGAATACAAATGTATTCAATTCTCCGTAATTTCTTCCAATCAAATTGTACGTTAATTTTTAGCTACTGTATATGAAATAAATTATGCTTAAAGTTTGGGAAAAATAAGAAACGATGCTGAAACTAAAAATAAGTCATGTATCTTTGCCTTAATAGGATTGGTTGACTTCTATCTTAATTATATTTGTAATGAACATCTTTGAAATTATGTGAGTAAAATTATGTAACTTATTTTTACCTTTGTCTTATCATAGAGTAATTTTAATATGTTCACAAAAAATTTATATCTGAAGAAGTTGCATTTGGAATTTGCAAGATCATTATGCTATAAATAAAATAAACTTATACATTTATAAATTCTGTATGAATTCCGGAGAAAATCTAAAGTCATGTGTTCTATTAGGAAATCAACTAAATATTACATAAGTGATATTTAATGATGAAAGTTTTCACTGTCATTGAAAGTCTGATATGTTAAGGTCCCCTTACTTAAAAAATATATATATCTCTATATATATAGATATATATAGATATATATACCATATATATTGTTGTAGTTTGGTGCGATGGAGTTCATTTTTGACTCATCGGTATCCCAGGCAATGGAGTGTAGAGCTACCCTGTAAAGTTATCCAGGCTTTAGTCTTGAGATGTGCCAATTGCCCGGTCTTTTGCTCAAGGAGCCTCTGTGTTTAAACCACCAACCTCTGGTGGTTTAAACACATATCCGAGTGCTCAAACATTGTGCAACCAGGCTTCCTTAATCTTATATGGTTAACAAATAATCTTATATGGTTAATCAATAATTGTATTTATATGGTTCATAAATAATTTTAATCTAGAACCTTCTCCCCATTGCTTGTCAGGAAAACCAACCATATATGTGGAGAAAATATGTATGTGACTGATTTGAGTAATGGAGTGGTTTCCTTAGAACAGACAATAAAGGGACAAATTAGCAAGACTAATTAGTTGCTCATAAAAATTTATTACAATTAACATATTACCAAGGTCAGCTAAACTTGACATAAGCTAGGGAATCTAGGTGGCATACATCGGGGAAAATGTGAAGATTTGATATTAATTTCATAGTAACATGGCTTTATCTCAGATTGATGTGCTCATTTGCTTCAAGTAGTGTTGCTCAAACTTTATCATGCATTAATATATTCTTAGGTTCTGGTCAAACTTAAATTTCTTTGTCAGACTCTTAGAGAATCTGTTTTTGGATGATGTGACACTCAACGATCCCTTGTGCGCTCATCACCACAATCAATTTTAGAACAATTTCTTTTTTCTTGTGTTCATTATTATTCACTCCCCATTCCTCCCCAAAACCCCCTGCTATAATACCAAGACACTGCTAATCAAGTTACTGGCTCTATAGATTTACCAATCCTGGACTTCAGATCTAAACAAACAAATTAAAAGAGATAAATACCTCTATTTGAAAGAAATCAGAAAATAATAAAAACTAGAACAAACTTAAAATGGGTCAAAAGGAAGAGCAAATGAAAAATATTAAAATTTAATCTAATTACATCTGCAGCTACCTAAAGGAAGGTAAGCTTTCTCTCAGTCGCAGTTCTAGAATTTGATTGCCATTATATTCAAGAACTTTTTGTGCTTTGCACTCTATTGTTTGCTGTAATTTGTAAATTTGTGCCCATTCCATTTTGCTTATGGTTCTTTGCTGATGACTAACAACTGACCTCCCTTCTCCATATGAAAACAAGGAGGAAACAAATTCTTTATTTTTACCCCTCCATCTTGATATTAATTTACTCCCACTTCTTTGGCCTCTTTTCACAGCGCCTCCTCTTCTGTCCCTTGACTCATTTTTATTATTTGCCAAATTCTTAAAACTATTGAGCACTGACGCAGTAATCTGTTTTGACTAATATGGAACATAGTAGAATGACTCCAGGGCTCTGTCAGGGCAGCTTTCAGACTGCTACAAAGAACTGTATTTGAAGAGAACTCTGGGGGTTTCAAAATTCTCCCACATGCTTTCTTTACTGCTTAGATAAACCTGTGGGGTAGGTTTTAATACCTCAGTTTTTTGGATAAGAACAATCTTGGCTTAGGGATGGAACATAATGCCAATCCACGTAACAAATATCACGGCTAAAATGTTTACTCAAGATTCAGTATTTTCATTAATTGTTAGGTGCCAGTGAATTGACTGCAACTCCTAACAATATAATGTACAACAGAACAAAACAGTACCTAGTCATGCGCCATCCTCAGAATTGTTGTTATGCAGTGTTGTTATGCTTTGTTGTTATGTTATGTTGTTGTGGCATTTACTGTGTCACTTTATCTTATCATATCCCAGCCAACCAAACTCACTGCCATCGAGTCAATGCTGACTCATAGCAACCCCCCTGTGGGTTTCGGAGACTGTACCTGTTTATGGGAGTAGAAAGCCAAGACTTTCTCCCTTGGAGATTCTGATATTTTCAAACTGCCAAATATGTGAATCGCAGCCCAACACAGAACTCCTACACCATCACTTTATGGAAAGTCGTCCCCCTTTTGGTTCACCCTCTATTTTACTAAGCATGGTGTCTCTCCAAATAATGCTTTGAAAGCATGTGAGCCAGCCTTGACAATTTCACCTCTCAGGAGCAGTCTGGCTGTTCTTCCAAGACAGACATGTGTGTACTTCTGGTAGTTCAAAGTACTTTCAATAATTTCACCAGCACCGTCATTTAAACGCATAAATTCTTCTCTGATTTTCCTTATTAGTTTTTTAGCTTTCACATGCATATAAGGCTACTTAAAATACCACAGCTCAAATCAGACATACATCTTTGTTAATTAATACCTTAAAGGGATCTTACGAAACAAATTTGCCCACTGGAATATATCATTTGCTCTTTTGATTGTTGTTTCTATGGATGTTGATTATGGATCCAAGTAAAATTAAATCCTCTTTATTGCTACATTATATTTCATTTTAACATAAGATGCCAAAGGCATCAGTGGAATGGTAGGATTGATTGTGTGAGGCCTCCATATAGGAGCTGTTCATTTTACAAACGATAAGTCATTCTCAAATCTCATCCAACAGCTCTGTTCTCACTACAGTCTGTCAAAGGAAGTTTGGGTCAAAGGTAGAATACATTTTGTGTTATAATTTCATATTAAAATCTCCTCCAAATTCCATATTTAATTCAGCTTTATTTTATGGCCTCTTTGGATGCAAAAGTTAATTGTACAAAGCATTTAAAATGTGTCTGCTGTGAATAAATTTCCAAAACGATTTACATATTTTTATTTATTTGTATATATTTTTTCTTTTTTAAGTCAGGCTTCTTGAGGCAGCATTTATATGCATTAAAATTCTACAAAATTTGCCTGTCATCCATGTTTATTTTCTAAGTTTTAATGAAACTATATAACTGTCTAATCACCAAAACAACAAAATGCAAAATATTTCTATCATCTAAAACTGTATTCTAGTAAGTTCTCCCTTTCAATTCCCATTCCCTTGAAACCAGTGGTCTACTTTTAGTCATTATAATTTTAACTTTTAAAATGTGTCATAAATAAAGTACTTATCTAAGACAGATGTGTTCCATATTCTGGAAGCCCTTGGTATCGTCAAGGTGCTTCGCTAACATCACAATTCAAACACAGTATTATAGCAGCCTTTTCTGCTTTTTGTAGCTGGGTACCAGTTTAGAGTCACCACTTGGCTGCCAGTTTGTCCTGCTGCGGTGGCTTGTGTGTGGCCGTGATGCTGGAAGCTGTGTCACCTGTGTTTCCAGCGCCAGCAGGGTCACCCAAAGTGAACAGGTGTCAGCGGAGCTTCGACTAAGAACGGACAGCAAAGAAAGACTCGGCCGCCCCCTTCGGAGGAAGCAACAGCTGAAAACGTTATGCACAGTTTCGAAGCATTGTCAAATGCTGAAAACATAAACAAAGTAAGCAGGATGGTCCTCAGGTGCTAGGGCCCTCCATGGGACTGAAGAGATGAATTCTTGGAGGGGAGCTGACCATGGTGACCGAGTCTGGGAAAGCCGTTGGGAGTTCTGTCTTCGGGGTCTATATTTGCCGACCAGGCACAACTCCAGGGAAAGAGAAGCAGCTGCAAAAACTCTGCTAATAACGATGCGCATTTGGAATGTGCGACGTTTGAATATAGGATAAGTGGAAGTAGTCAAAAATGAAATAGAACGCATGAAGATTTATATCCTGAGGATTGGTTAGCTGAAATAGACTGACATTAAACATTTTCAATCAGAAAATCATGATTTACTATGTCGGGAATAGCACAGTTGAGAGGAATGGAGTGGCATTCATTGTCAGAAAGGACATTGGTAAATCCATCATGCAGTGCAATGCTGTCTGTGATCAGATTATATCTATGCACCTCCACGGAAATGCAATGGTAAAACACAGTGCCATCAATGCCACTATTATTCAACAACATTTTTAACAATAAAAGTTTAGCTAGCTAGATGGGTAGATAGATAAATGTTGCTATTAGGGGCCATCAAGTTGACTCCAATTCATCGCAACCCTTCGTTCCGCAGAACCAAACACTGCACAGTCCTGCGCCACCCTCATGGTTGTTCCTGTTCCTGGGCTTATTGATGCCGCCTCTGTCAACTCATCTCCTTGAGGGCCTTCCTCTTTTTTCGACCACCCTTCTACTTTAGGACACAGGATGTCCTTCTCCGGGGTTTGGTCCTCTTGATAATATGTTCGATGTATTTATGATGAAGTCTTGTCATCCTTGCCTCTAAGGAGCACTCTGACCTTACTTCCTCCAATACAGATCAGTTTGCCCTTATAGCAGTCCACGGTATGCTTCAATATTCTTCTCCAGCAACACAATTCAAATGCATCAGTTTTTCTATGGGCTTCCTTATTTGATGTTAGACTTAAACATGCATATGATGCAAGGGTGAATACCATGGCTTGGGTCAAGTGCACCTCAGTCCTCAAAGTAACGTCCTTGCTCATCAACACTCTAAAGTTGTCTTGTGCAGCAGATTTACCCAATGTAATATGTCGTTTAATCTCTTGACTGCTGCTCTCATGAGCATTGGTTATGGATTCAAGTAAGACAAAATCCTTGACAACTTCAACCTTTTCTCCGTTTATCATGATGTTACCTATTGGTCCAGTTGTGAGGATTTGGTCTCCTTTACATTGAGTTGTAGCCCATACAAGACTATATTCCTGGATTTCTGCAGCTAGTACTTTAAGATCTCCTCACTTTCAGCAAGCATTGTTGTGTTATCTGTATAACAGGTTGTTAATAAGCTTTTCTCATGTCTGATACACTATTCTTCATGTAATCCAGCTTCTCTGATTATTTTCTCAACATGCAAATTGAGCAAGTATGGTGAAAGGACAACTCTGATGCGTACCTTTCCTGATTTTAAACCATGCAATATTCCCTTGTTCTGTTTGCACAAGTACAAGTTCAGAATGAGAACAATGAAGTGTTCTGAAACTCCCATTCTTCTCAAAGTAATCCACAGTTAAAATATTATAGTCCACACAGTTGAATGCCTTTGCATAGTCAATGAAGCACAAGTAAACATCTTTCTGGTATTCTCTGCTTTGAAACAAGACCCATCTGACCTCAGAAATGATATTCTTTGTGCCACGCCCTCTTCTTAATTCAGCCTGAAATTTTGGCAGTTCTCTGTCAATGTACTGCTGCAAACTTTGTTGGATGATGTTCAGTAGAAGTTTATTTATGTGCAATATCAATGATATCATTCTCTAGCACGAGCATTTTGTTGGGTCACTTTTCTTTGTAATGGGCTCAAATATGGATTTCTTCCAGTTAGTTGGCCAACTAGCTGTCTTCCAAATTTTCTGGGATAGGCAAATTTCTAATGCTTCCTCAAATTTCTGAGTATTCAGTCAGTACTCAGCTTTCTGTGTATTTCAGTGCTTTTCAGTTTTTCACTGGGTATTCTGTCAAATCATGCAGCCAAGTGTTTGGCTAATGCATTTAGTGCAGTTTGAACTTCTTCCTTCAGCACCCTTGGCTCTTGTTCATAAGCTACCTCCTGAAATGGTGGAATTTTGACTAGTTCTTTTTGGTACCGTGATTCTATGTATTCTCTCTATATCTGTACTTGTGACTTCCCTTATCATTCCATATTTTTTAGGTATATATGACAATTTGTTTAGAAATTTCACAGTTAATACTATTTGGCTTATTGTCTTGTTTTGGTGAATATAAATAAAAGTGAAATAAACAATGGCACACAAAAATTCATGTCGGCATATATTTTCTTTCTCTTTAGTAAATATTTGTGAATGGAATTACTTATAAGAAATTATATGAGAAGATTAAATTTAACTTGATGAGAAGGTACAAAAATATCCCCAAACAATCTCTACCATTTTATGATACCACTAGCAATTTGGGAGCATTCCTCTTGCTCTGCATAATCACAATACTTTTGGTAGCTGCATTTATTTGTGTACCTTTTGTTTAATCACTCTATTAGGTATGTAGTTGTATCTCACACTGTTTTTCATTTGCATTCCCCTAATAACTAGTGAATTTCAACATATTTTCACCCTCTTGGTTTTTGTCTGTACATAAGTGAGTTTATTAACAGTTTAATTCTACATTTAAAAAATATTTTCACATTCCTATAGGTGAGCATATTTTCATATCAGAATCTTATCTTCAATGAAATGACTTTTAACTCTTTTATCTTTTTTTAAATGGATGTTTAGCTCTTTATTCTAGAGCCATGGTAGTCATTTAGATATGATAGGTGTAAATCGTTTATCAAATATGTGTTTTTCAATATTTTTGTCAGTACATGGCTTACCTTTTTATTTTAACAGTTACAAGCACACCGGCATGTGTGACCACGAGCTGTCGAAGGGATCGGGTGTCAGTCATCAAGGAACAAGAAATCATGTCATTGTAAAGGTGGGTGAGAGCAGAGTGGAGACTCAGAGTCCATCGGTAGGCAACTGAACACCTCCTTGCTGAGGGGTTGTGGGGAGGAGACGAGCCAATCAGGGTTCAGGTTAGCAACAATGAAACATACAACTTTCCTCTAGTTCTTTAATGCTTCCTCCCTGCCACTATCATGATCCCAATTTTGCCTTGCAAATCTGGCTAGACCAGAGATGTACATTGGTACAGATAGCAACTGGAAACACAGGGAATCCAGGATAGATGACTCCTTCAGGACCAGTGGTGAAAGGGGCGTGCCTGGAGGGTGAAGGGAATGTGGGGTAGAAGGGGGGAACCGATTACAAGAATCTAGGTATAGCCTCCTCCCTGGGGGATGGACAGCAGAGAAGAGGGCAGACAGAGACGTCGGACAGTGTAACTTATGACAAAACTATAATAATTTATGAATTATGAAGGGTTCATGAGGGAGGGGGGAATGGGGAGGGAAGGGAAAAATGAGCAACTGATATTAAGGGCTAAAGAAGAAGGCAAATGTTTTGAGAATGATGAGGGCAACAAATGTACATATGTGCTTGACACAATGGATGCATGTATGGACTGTGATAAGAATTATATGAACCCCCAATAAAATAATTAAAAATTAAAAAATACTAAAGGAATCAGAAATGTAAATTCAAATGAATAAAACTGGCAGATATCTGAAACTATGAATCACAATATCAGAGGACTTGGAGGAAGAAGTTTGAATGCAGATGATCACAAATCAGCAAATTAGACTTCGAAAGGTGAACTTGAATCATATCCTATAGTCCTAAAGGGAACCCCTTCTTTTCAAGAGTAAAAATGAGTTGCATATGTTGTTAAAAAAAAAAAAGAGAAGAGATATTTTATTATTAATTTTGTAAAGTAAAACTTTTTCTGCGTGAATTTTATCAATATATTTAATGTGTTAGTGTGGTAGTTTTTAAATCATTTGTCAATTTGAGGAATAAGAGGGAAGGGGTGGAGTCTAGTCTGTCAATCAGGTCATAGCCTATTGAGGATCCTATGTGGGCATTGTTGTCTTCTGAAAATTCTGGGAAGTCCTAATTTCCTCCTTGGGGGTATGAGAGACTCTCTCTGCTGACTTCCTGTGAGACACTCCTGAAGAGAAGCCACATGGACCTACCCTGATGCAGCCCTGGGAACTTGAGTAGCCACATGGAGACTACTGCCAGCGCTGAGATGCTTACATCGCCAATGAATCCAAATACTTTCTACCCACTGGCCTGTGGTTGTCCTGAATTTGGCATCATTGCATGTGCTCTTGAGTCTGTAGAGGACTTTATAGATTGTTATCAGACATATGGGCTAATATCACACTTATGGGCTTGGACAGGACTGGGTTGGGATGATTTCTTTATGTACAATTGTCCTTTATATAAAACTCTCTCTTATACACATATAAATTTCTATGGAACTGCTTCTCTAGTCTACTCAAACTAACACACTTAGTGAATCATGATTCTTTCTAAAAATTTTTGTCCAACCAAATTCTATTAATAAATCTTATATTTTCTTCTAGAAGGTTATCACTTAGGTTTTATGTACATTTACATCGATGATCTGTGGTAGTTCCATAATCTAGTTTGGTAGTTGAGAGGATGAAGAGTGAAGGGGTAGAGTCTAGTCTAGTGGTTCTCGACCTTTCTAATGCTGCAACACTTTAGTACAGCTCCTCATGTTGTGGTGAGCCCCCCATCCCACTATAAAATGATTTTTGTTGTTACTTCATTTTGTAATTTTGCTACTGTTATGAATTGGGTGACCCAAGTGAAAGGGTTGTTTGACCCCCAAAAGGGTTGTGAACCACAGGTGGAGAACTGCTGGTCTAGTGTCTCCATGGGGTCATAGCCAATGAGACCTCTGTGTGGGCATGGCTTTCTCCTGAGGATTCTGGAATTCTGGTATTCCTTCGTGGATATGGGAGACACACACACACTCTCTCTCTCTCTGCTCCCTCCCTTGGAGACTCTATTGACAAGGATCACAGCCTGTGACACATTTCTGAGGAGGAGCCACATGAAGCTACCCTGGGGCAGTCAGAGTTTTGGGGATGAAGGAACCACGTGGGGACTCCTGCCAACACTGGGATGCTTACAACGCCACTGGATCCACAAGACTTCCAACCTACTGGCCTGCGATCTTCCTGCAGTCAGTGTCATTGCATGTGTTTCATGAGTCTGAAGAGAACTTTATAGATTGGTCTCAGACATATGGGCTAATATCAGACTTATGGACTTGATTTGGACTGTGCTGGGATGTTTTCTCAATGTTCAATTGCCCTTGTATATAAACATCTTTCATATGCACATATGAGTAACTACAAATTTGTTTTATTAGTCAACCCAGACTAACAAGATCCATTATAGTTAATTTTTTGACAGATTGCTGTTGTCATTGTTAGGTTCCTTGGAGTCAGGTCCAACCCCTAGCTACTGATAATGAGCTTATCCATCTACTCTTCCTGCAGAAGTAGTCCATTTGTTTTTTGTGTATTCCATCTCCAGATGTTCATGTGTATAGTCAACTTTTGTGTTCTTGAAAAGAAGTATTTGCTACGAAAAGTCATTGGTCTTAGAAAGTTACATAATGTGATCTCCAGTTTCATTTCCATCATCAATGCCATGATTTTCCAACTACTGTTCCTATTTGTGCCCAACTTGTACATTCCAATTGCCAGTAGTTATTAATATATCTTGATTGCATGCTTGATCAATTTCAGATAGAAGATGTTGATAAAATTCTTCAATTTCTTTATTATGAGCTTTAGTGGTTGGTGCATAAATTTAAATAAGAGTTGTATTGATTGGATTTCCTTTTTTTTTCAGATATATATTATCTTCATAGAGACAGCATTGTACCTTGAGATAGATCCTGAAGTATCCTTTATGACAATGACTGCAATGTCATTCTCCTTGAGTCTATTGTTCCTGACACAGAAAGCCCTGATTTTCTCATTCAAAATGGTCAAAACCAGTCCATTTCTGCTCATTGATGCCTAGAATATCAATGTTTATGTATTCCATCTCATTTTTGATGACTCCAAATTTCCCTAGAGTCATAGTTCATACATCCCAAGTTCCAATTATGAATATATATTCAGAGCTGTTTCTTTTCATTTTGATTCATACCCCATGAACAAATGATGATCATGAATCCTGTATCCCCACAGCTTTTATCCAATCAAGGTGATTATGGTTAAGGCTACCTTGAGAAGGCAGCTCTTCCGTAGTCATATTTTGATGCCTTCTGACCAGAGTGACTCATCTTCTGGCTTCTATTCATGAAGTGTTCAGTACCTGGCAATGTTTTGATGCTGTCCATAGGCTTTACATTGGATAATTCCTTAGAAGTGGGCTAATTACTTCTTCATAGTCTATTCTTAATTTGCAAGCTCTGTTGAAATATTTTGGCTATGGGTGATTCTGTTAGTATTTGAAAATATCACTTACATAGCTTCCAGCAGCACATAAACCACCACAGTAGGACTCACTGACAGATGATGATGGTTTGACCGATTATTATCTGCTGGATTTTTGGCACCATTTATTGATTATAATATCATTCAATTCAATCTTTGACCTGTACTGAAAGTAACTGAATATCTTATTATTGCTTTATTTCTTTATGCTGTATTCAGATAAGTTGATTTATATGTCTATCCTTATGCCAAGTTTGCATGATCTGGAATATTATAGGTTTATTTTTTTTTCAAATAGTAAAACCACTGCCAAGGAGTCAATTACCACTCAGACACTTATGGGACCGAATAGAACTGTCCATTTGGGTTTCTGAAGCTGTACATTTTACATGAACCTACCTTAAAAATAGCTTGTTTTCTAAGATTGTTTTGAGAATTATGTCTTTTATACTTTTATGTACATTTTAGATTCAATGTATCAAATTTTTTTAAATTCTGGAGAATTATTGAGATTAGAAGTCTACTTTGGAAAGAACAAAAATCTTAACAATATCAATTCTTCTAACTCGTAAACCCACCCCTTTTCTATCAGTTTGTCACACTATGGTGGTGACTAACAATGTGGCTTTCGTCATGGAATACATAGAAGCCAAATTGACCACATCTGTGAGAAGAGACAATACAGAAGCTCAATATCAATGCCTAAAACCAGGGCCAACTGTGGAACAGACCATCAGTTGCTTCAGGTTGAAGCTGAACAGAAGATAAAGTCTACAAGAGCACATCTTACCAGAATTTCTAGAACATCTCAAGAATGTACGCACTAAACACTAATGACAGAAGACGTAATGGGCTGTGGGATGACATCAAAATATCATATATGAAAAAGCAAGATGTCATTAAAAAGAAAGGAAAGAAATAAAGAGAAAAAAGATCATAGTGTATGTCTACCAGGAGAAATTCTGAAACTTACACTTAATCATAGAGTAACTAAGACAAATAGAATAAATGATGAAGACAGAGAGCAGAACGTAAAATATCAAAGGGAACTTAGAGAAGACTAAAGATAAATATTGTAGTGAAATGTGCAAAAGCCTAGAGTTATAAAATCAAAACTAAAGAACATGCTCAGCATATCTTAAACTAAAATAACAAAAAAAAATTCAAGCCTCAAGCTGCAATCTTGAAGGATTCTATGAAAAATATTATAGAATGATACTGGACACATCTAAAGATGAAAAGAATACACCGAGATACTGTACCAAAAAGAAATAGTCAATATTCTACCATTTTAAGAGGTAGTATATGATCAAGAGTGAATGATGTGGAAGGAAAAAGTCTAAGCTCCACTGAAAGCATTACCCAAAAACAAGGCTCCAGGAATTGATGGAATATCAATTAAAATGTTTCAACAGGGTGCTGAAGCACTGGAAATGCTCACTCATCTATGTCAAGAAAATTGGAAAACAGCCAGTTTACCAACTGACTAGAAAAGAGTGGGTGTGTATACACATTTAAAAGAAAGATGACCCAACAGAGTGCTCAGACTATAGAACAATATCATGAATGCTGCATACCAGTAAAATTTTGCTGAAATCATCTGACAAGTATTGCAATAGTATAATAGAGAACTTCCAGAGGTTCAGGCCATTTTCCAAAGAGGTGTGGAACAAGGGATATCCTTGTGTTAGTTCAGGTAGGCTAGAGAAACAATTTCATAGACACACATGTGTATAAGAAGGAGCTTTATATACAAGGACAACTGAATATAAAGAAAACATGCCAGCCCAGTCCAAATTAAGTCTATAAGTCTGATATTAGGCCATATGTCCAATACCAATCTATAAATTCCTCTTCAGACTCATGAGACACATGCAGAATGGCCCTTGCAGCAATGATAGCAAAACTTTGTGACACTTAATTTGGACATGTTGTCAGGAGAGACCAGCCACAGAAGAAGTAAATCATGCTTGGCAAAGTGGACAGGAAGCAGAAAAAAAGTCCTTCAACATGATGGATTGACACATTGGCTATAAAAATGGGCTCAAGTATAAGAACAATCGTGAGGATGATACAGGACCAGGCAGTGTTTTATTCTGCTGTTTGAATACAGAAAGTCACTTTGAGGTGGAACTGACTCAAAGCCACCTAAGAACATCAATTAACTCATTAACATGTTAAATTTCTGGGTTTATTTATTTTCTCTTTACTTCCTCTTTCTGGTGTTTTAGTTTGTTAATTTACCATTGTATCATTCATGGTGTCTTATTTCTAATGCTGACTTTTGGTGCTACTATAAATCTGAGTAGATTTAAACTTACACTGAGCCTCCCACCCTTACACACACACACACACACACACACACACACACACACACACTTGTACTTCTACCTTTACAAACAGGTAAATCTATCTCAGTATCATTTTGTCTTCTAATGAATTCCAAAGCATTTGGAGATCTTCTTCAGTCAAGAGCATGACTGTGCATATCTTTGGTCCTAGCTAATTTTCTCTGTAAATCTGCCTGAAATAGATGGCTTCACTCTGTCACTGTAAATCTTGTGCTTGGGACTTTCCTGTGACTAGAGGCTTTCCATCTATGGGAAGCCTTTTTAGTTGTACCACACAGTCCAGAATTTTGACAACCCTCCAGCATTTTGTATGGGAACTGGTAGATATTCCCAATGATTATAAAACTCTGTAGCAGATTTGGGGAAAATTCTTCAGGTTGCTTCTTTTATTTTGGTCTATCTAAACTCTGTTTCTACTAAAGTCAGGTCTTCAAAATTGGAGGTGTGTGCATTTAGAATATGTATTTTCATCCATTCAGTGGAAGCATACTATTTCAGTTATTTTCCTCTGATTTCCATGTAGCCTGATATTTAAGCAACATTATTTTCTTATCAATGTCCTTGCATAGTTATTTCATTTTAATAAATAAAGACACTTTATAGAATGGAATGAAAACAAGTGCCAAGGAAATTAAAGCAAACATCCTTTTTCTTCAAATATAAAATATGCATATTTAATGTGACCATATATTAGTATTATCAGTCAATTAGTCACCAGTGATCTTTGCTACTCCCTGTGCTTCTCTTTAGAAATATAGGCCTTATGCACTGGAGATCCCCTTGCAGAGGGGTCTCGGGGAGGAGATGAGCCAGTCAGGGTGCGATGTAACAATGATGAGAAATACAACTTTCCTCTAGTTCCTAAAGGTTTCCTCCCCGCTCCCACTACCATGACTCGAATTCGATCTAGCAAGTCTGGCTAGACCAGAGGAGGTACACTGGTACAGATAGGAACTGAAAATACAGGGAATCCAGGACGGATGAGCCCTATAGGACCAGTGGTGTGAGTGGCAAAACAGGGAGGGTAAAGGGAGAATGGGTAGGAAAGAGGGAACCAATTACATGGAACTGTGTGTGACCTCCTCCCTGGGAGACAGACAACCGAAAAGTGGGTGAAGGGAGACGTCGGACAGGGCAAGATATGACTAAATACCAATTTATAAACTATCAAGGGCTCATGCGGGAGCGGGGAGTGGGGAGGGAGGGGAAAAATGAGGACCTAATGTCGGGGGTTTAAATGGAGAGAAAATGTTTTGAGAAACGATGTACAAATGCGCTTTACACAATTGATGTGTGTATGGATTGGGATAACAGTTGTATGAGCCCCTAATAAAATGTTAAAAAAAAAAAGAAAAGAAACCAAGAGAAGGAAAAAAGCAATAACAAGGCTAGTATTAAAACCTGGGTTTTCTGAATGAGAAAAAAAAAAAAAAAGAAATATAGGCCTTATGAAGATAGCCCAAAGGAGCTCTGGTAACTTAGGGATGTATGTGTTGGACTGATAAACACAAGATCAGCAGTTCAAAACTACCAGCCCACACCACAGGAGTACCATGAGGTATGCCTTTCCTGTGAAGAGTTAAAAGATTTAAAAATCCACAGGGTAGTTCTACTCTGTCCTGTAGGGTCTCTATACATTAAAATATATGCTATGGTAGTGAGAATAAGATAAGCCAATTTGAACAGTAGGATTTTAAGGCAGGATAAATTTTAAAGGGCTGTTGAAATTATGATTGCCTAGGAACAGTATTTGCTGACCTAAAAAGGGAAGCTTAATAAGGATTTAGATGCTGTCTTAGACATATTAAGAATGATTTGTGCAAGTAGAGGAGAGAAATTATTAACAGTTTTACAGATCTTCCCCAAAGGGAATACCATGGACTCCTTATATTTAAAGATTGAGAGTGATTCTGACAATCACTCTGGCTTGAGAATTACAAACTCTTGACGAAAGTTTCGTCACTCTTCCCTTCTTGCCAATCCTGTAATGCATTCATTTATTTATTTTTATTCAAAGAAAAACAAAATTATATAAACAAACATATGTTAATGGAACATTATGTGAAAATATGCTCTCAGTTCTTTGAATTCTAAATACAGAAGACCCATCATGAATATTCATAAAGTAGTTAACTGGGTTGCATATTCTTGTTTGCTCTGAAAATTGGTGGGGATAAATTAAACTGCCTTGCATACAAATTCTTCTGAGTGCTTGATATTGAAACAGCTTATTGCTTTTAGTCATACTTAGTTCCATTTGTATACCTCTTTGCATATGTGTGCCAATCAACCAAAATGATGTACATGCACATTAGAGGTGTAAGCTAATATTCCTTTTCACAAATGAGGGAGAGGAAAACAGAACATGGACCTAAACGTGAAAGACAATGAGTTCCCTTGTTGTTGTTATGCCATCAAGTTGTTACAATAGAACAAAACAATGCTCAGTCCATCACCATCCTCAAATTGTTTTGGTTAAGCTCATTGTTGCAGCCATTGTGCCAATCCATATTTTGAATGCCTGTGACCTGAAGAGCTCATCTTCTGGCAGTATGTCAGACAATGTGCCATTGTTGCTCATGAGATTTTCCGGAGTTGATCCCTGAGAAGTGGACAGCCCATTCATTTTGCTTGTCTTCCTTAGTCAGGGTGCTCCACTGAAACCACTTTGTGATAGGTGATCCCATTGGTGATACGTTAAGTGATGCTTTTGAAATACTGGTGGTATCACTTTCAGCACGACAGCAACCCACAAGCCACCAAAGGATGACAAACTGACAGACAATTAGTAGAATGGGTTCAAGGGAATCTATTATTCCTTTGAAATATCATAATCTAAGTCAATTTCTTTAAGACAGGCAAAATGACTTCATAATGATGTGCAATAGAAAGGAAGGCCAAGTTGAACAGAATCTAGTCCAAAGATCACCTTTAAACCAACCAACTAAGAGACATGACATATTTAAATCTAATATTTTACAACTAATACCCTTGGAATTAAAATACAATTCCTTCTTTAATGGTATATTTTTTATCAATCAAGGAATTTGATTTTACATTTTTCTCTCTTAGGTTAACAGGGGAGGAAAAAGCTTTTGAATATATATATATGTGGTTTTTTAAAACTTTTTTCACTATGTAAATAACCTTTTTTTGTGTAAATAACCTTTTAAGGGGAAAGTAAAATGCCTCTTTCTGTCCACAAGTGGGCTGCCCCACACATCCCCTGCTGATCTCAGCCACCTTCAGCTGTTTGCACATGGCTTCTGCCCCCAAGCCCAGCACCTTCCTGCCATCCACATATGGCTCCCCCTGCTGTCTCTGGTGGTCTCCTTAGGCCCTGGTGGCTTCCACCACCTTTGCTTCCTGAGAGGGAATCCCAGATGGCTAGGAAGAGAGTGAAATCCCATTTAGATAAAGCAGTAGACAACTCCCTAGCACACTTGGCTACAGGAAGTCCGCAGAAGCATTCCTCCCAGCCTCCCAAAGTGAAAGCCCAGGCGTCTTTGACAACTAGGAAAATGGCCCCAAGCTCTTTCAAAATGACACGCAGACAACCACCTGCCTCAAGAACCTCAACAACAACAACAACAACAACAGGAGAAACAGAATGTAATGCTGGAAGAAGTCCTAACAACAAGCATAGAAGAAGCAGACGTTGATACCACAGAAAGCAATCTTCAGAATGCTGCTTGGAGTCATACAAGATATGAGGGACGCAATACAGAAAAAAAGATGAAATTAGAGAGGAAATAAACTCCGCACACTAAATGGAGATACAACAGATAAGGGACGAGATAACAAAAGAAAATAAGTTAACAAACTAGAAGTGGAGAAACACACCAGTGACCTCAAGGATAACCAGGCAGACTGCAACAAAGGAAAAAGACAGTCAAGCAAGATAATCAAAGAAGCTGAAGAAAACTTGAGAAAAATGTCCAATGTTATGAAGAGAGATATCATTTGAATAATTGGAAATCTGGAAGAAGTCAACTGCAAAAATAACAAAGAAAACTTCCCCAACTTAATGAATGAAAATTAGGCAACCATTCAGGAATAAGGGAGGACACCAACTAGAATGAACCCCGGAAAGAATTCACCAAGGAATATTATAGTTAAACTATCCAACTTTGAGGAAAATGAGAAAATCATAAAAGAAACTACAGGGGAAAAGGCAGTCACTTATAAAGGTAATCAGATAAGTAGATGCTGAGACCTATCAGCAGATAGCATGAAGAAGAGGAAAGAGCGAAGTAACATCTTCTGAAAGTTGAAAGAGTACATTGCCAACTCTAGAATCCTCCACCATGCCAAGCTATATATCAAGATAGATGGGTAAGAGTATTCTCAGGCAATGAAAAACTCAAAGAATTTGTTAAAAGAAACCCAGCACTACAAAAAATTCTTGCGGACCCACTGTGATCAGAACAAGATTCATGAAGCACTGATAAGAGACCACCAGATAGAGCAAATCTACCCAGAAGTCAACGCACCAAGAACAACCCCTAAGAAAACAATGGCTCAACGGTGAAGAGAAAGCAAGAATGAACACACACACACACACACACACACACACACACACAACACACTGATAAGGAGGGAGGGAGGAAAACACCCAACACAAAAGTAACAAGATGACATCAAAGACTCCACAGATGAATGTAATAACTGAATATCAATGGTCTGTACTCATCCATTAAAAGACAAAGACTAGGAGACCGGCTTTGAAAACATAACCCATCAATCTGTTGTCTACAAAAGACACATCACAAACACAAAAACAAAAATAGACTGAGAATTAAAGGCTGGAGAAAAATATACCAATCAAACAGCAATTCAAATAAGCAGGGATTGCAATCCCAATCGCTGACAAAATTGATATCAAGGTGCAAGTCATAACAAGATAAGGGTGGGCACTATCTAATGCTCAAGGGATCAGTAGACCAACCAGTGAACATAATAAATTTATACACTCCCAATGATAAACCCATGACATGCATGAATCAAATCCTCTAAAATATGAAAACAGAAATCACAGGTTCAACAATCATAGTAGGTCACTTTAATACATTGCTCTCCAAGAAAGATAAGTCACTTGGAAAGAAGCTTAACAAGGAGGCTACAGAACTAAACTCTACAATTAGGTGACTCAACCTGATAGACAATTTTAGAACTCTCCACCCTCATTCCATACACCAGAATAAATTCAAAGTAGACCACATACCTCAAGGTAAAGCTCAAACTATTAGGGCCATCAACAAGGTAATCAGGACAAACCTAAAACCTTGGCGCAGGGAATACCTTGTCTACTGGAAATTGGGAAGGACAAATACACAAGAGAAGCACAAATTAACAAGTGGGATACACTAAATATAAATACCTGTATATATCAAAAGATTTCATCAAGACAGTAATAAGAGAGCCCACAGACTGGGAAAAATCATTAGCAATGCCATATCAGACAAATGGCTTATTACTAAAATAAACACTACTCTGCTATAAGTAAAAAACAAATAGCCCATTGAGGGGGTGGGCGAAAGACTTGAACAGATGTTTCAGAGGGTGGAAATCCAAATGGCCAATAAACATGAGAAAATGTTCTTGATCATTAGCCTTAAGGGAAATGCAAATTTAAACAACTATGAGATACCACCTAACACCCTGAAAGATAGCCCAATTCAAAAAATCAGAAAGCAAGAAGTGTAGGATGGGGTGTGGTGAAATGGGAATTCTCATCCACTGCTGGTAGTCTTGTAGGTATGATTCGTCACTTTGGAAATCAATTTGGTGATACCTAAAACAAAAGGAAATCGAGCTACAATATGACCCAGCAATCCCCTTACTGGGTATATACTGTGAAGAAGTAAATAACAGACTGTGGCCAGACATTAGTGCTCCAATGTTCATTGTGACACAATTCACAGTCTCAAAGAATCGCCAAAAACAGCCTAAATTTTTATCAATTGCTGATTGGGTTAAAAATCTTTGGTATATACACACAATGGACTACTATGCATCCCTAAGAAGCAGTGATGAATGCATTAAGCATATCATCTCATGGGAAGAGTTGGAGGAGATTATGCTGTGTGATGTTCGTCGAGTGTAAAAGGACAACCACAACATGCGTCCACTGAGGTAAGCACAGAAAGCACAATGGGCATCGAGGATAAGTTACTTAATGCATATTCTCTGGGTTGAGGCCCAGGCACCCTGGCGGGGGTCAGACCCAACACAGGGATGCATATGACATCCAACCAAAGGAGGGAAGAAAAAAAAAAGAATGAATGAACAAATGAACAGAAAAAAAAAGGACGATGGTAGTGGGAGAACAAAGCACTATTCCACCCACAGGGAGGGTATTATTTATGTTTCCACAGGAAAGGGAGTGAGACCAGACCTCGTTCTGCTGTGCCAAACCTTGAGGGTAACATACCAGCATTAAGCAGAACATTAACAGAGAGGACTGCTGGGCTGGCCCAATACAAGTTACGTTGCCCACCTCCCTAGAATATCTAGGCCGGGGAAATTTGCCAATCTGTTCTGACCACACAGGAGCAAACGAATGGGGGGAGGGGGGGGCAAAGGGAGGGAGAGAGAATCTCATCCTGGTCCACCAAGCCGTGATGATGACACTCCTGCTCCAAGCAACCGATGCACAGAGAGAACTGTAGGGCTAGACCCAACATGAGACACGACATCCCCTCATGGTCCCAGGGTGCTGCAATGGACAACACTGTAGACATTGTTGGTTGTGAGTCCAGTTCCCGGCCCGCCCCCGCACACACACCGCAGTGGGACAAATCAAGATGGAAGCACAACGAGCAGCAAGGGGAGTAAAGTCAGGGTCCCCAAGGAATCCCCAAAATAGACCTCTCACTCAGGGGGAAGTACTTGGGACTTCAACACTTGTGGTTGGAAGACATAACAGTCAGCAGATAGACTAGAATTATTTATAGGTTTTCTGTTTTAAACTTTTTATTTATTTATTTTACATGTCTATATATGATTGGCAGGATAAGCAATCCCAAGGAGAAAGCAATGGAACTGATGGTTCTGCAAGGACATGGGAGATGAGGAGACAGGGAAAGAAAGTGGGGAGCCAATAAACTCAGGGACAAGGCAACAAGTGACCTAAAGTGAATGGTGATGAGGGTGTAGAATGCCTGGTGGGGTTTGATCAATGTAGCCTAGAGGAATTACTGAGAATGGAATAAAGGGTGAACATGATAGTGTTGTAGGAGGAAGGTAAAAGGAAACAGAGGAAAGGACTAGAAGTTAAAAATCCATATATAAAAGTTATAAATATAGACATGCACATATGTAAATATACTAATATATAAGGTTAGGGGTATTGATCTATGTACATATATTTATATGTTAAATTATAAAGGTAGCAGACAGATTTTGAGCCTCTACTTGAGTCTTCCCTTGACACAAGAACACGTTGTTCTAATAACCTAGTACTCTGTGATACTCACCTTTCCAGACACGATCTCTGAAGACAAAATGGATGCATAAGCAAATGTGGTGAAGAAAGCTGATGGTGCCTGGCTATTACAAGATCTAGCATCTTGGGTCTTAAAGGCTTGAATGTAATCAAGCAGCCATCTAGCAGGGAAGCAACAAAGTCCATATGAAAGAAGCACACCAGCCTGTGCGATCACGAGGTATTGACAGGCTCAGTATCAGAAGATCAAAAATAATTATATAGATGTGAAGGACAGGGGTTCAAAGTGGAGACCACAAACCCATCTGTAAACAATTGGACATCCCCTCACAGTAGGGTCATACACAAGGGATGATTCAGCCAGGGTGCAGTATAGTATCGGCAAAGCACACAACATTCCTCTGGTTCCATAATGCAACCTCCCCGCCAACTATCATGACCCCAGTTTTACCTCACAAATCCTACTAGCAAAGAATATGTACATCAGTCCAGTTAAGAGTTTTGAAACACGGAAGCCAGGACAGATAACCCCCTCAGAATCAGTAATAGGAATAGTGCTACCAGGAGGGTAGGAGAGTGGGGGCTGGGAGGGTAAACTGAGCAATGATGGATGTATAACCCCACCCCCACCCCAAGGGGGCAAATAACAGAAATGTGAATGAAGGGATACAGTGGATGGCGTAGGATAAAAAAAATAATAATACATAATTTATCAAGGGTTTACAAGGGTGGGAGGAGAGGGAGGGAAATAAGAGGAGCTGATAATAAGGGTCCAAGTAAAAGGATAATGTTTTGAAAGTGACTATGGCGACATATGCACAAGTTTGCTTGGTATAATTGATGTATAGATTGTTATAATATTTGTAACAGCCCCCATAACATGATTATTTTTGAAAAAAACATGATTAGCAAGATAACATTGTGGCAGATGGGCAGATTTTCCCATGGGACTCTAAGTAAGTAATGCTAAGCACTTTCTTCAAGATCTATATTGAAGTACAATGCTGTCAGTGATAAGATAATATCGATCTACAAGAAAGAAATCCAGTCCTGTGTCTATTATTCAAATTTATGCACAACTAAAGTTAAAAAAATCACTGCTGTTGAGTCAACTCTGACCACTAAACCTTGTGATAGAGAAATTGAAGAATTTTAACAACTTCTTTCTTCTGAGATTGATCACATGTGCCATAAACACACATTGACAATTATTGCTGATTAGAATAGAAAATGGAAAACAAACAAAAAATAGCTTTGATGATAGAAATGAAGCTGGATATTGCATGACAAAATTTTGGAAGAGCAATAACTTCTCCATTGCAAATACCTTTTCAACAACATTGCAATGGCGATTACCTAGCTGGATTTCTCCAGACAGAATACAAGCAAATTAAATTAACTTCAGGGGAAAAGGGCAATGAAGAATCTCCATATCTGCAGCTACAGAGAGGCCAGAGGAAAATTATGGAATTGACCATCAATTGCTGATATGTGGCTTCAGGTTGAAGCTGAAGAAAATGCAAACAAATCTGCATTTTGATCATATCTCAACAGATTTTAAACATTGAAAATGAATGACAGAAAACCAGATGAGCTATGGGATGACATCAAGATAATTATACATGAAGAAAGAAAGAGAAAGGTCATTGAAAAGACAGGAAAGAAGAAATTGAAATATCAAAGTGGACGGCAGAAGAGACTCTGAAATTTGCTATTGCTAACTAAGGAAATTGGAAGAAATGATGAAGTCAAAGAGCTGAACAGGAACTTTCAAAGGGCACCTTGGGAACACAGAGTTAATATTATAATGAAATGTGCTAAGACCTAGAGTCAGAAAACCCAAAAGGAAGAACACACTCAACATAATTTAAACTGCAAGCTCTTAAGAAAATAGTCAAGCCTTGTGTTTTTAATATTGAAATATTCTATGGACAAAATATTGAATTATGCATGAAATATCAAAAGTTGATGGAAAGCATACAGAGTTCCTATACTAAAAAGAATTATTTGGTATTCAAACATTTCAAGAGGAAGCATATGAGCAGGAATCAATGGTAGTGACACAAGACATTTAAGCCGGAGAAGGCACAGAGAGACCCCTGCCAGCATTGAGATGCTTACAACACCGCTGCATCCAAAGACTTTCTACCCACTAGTTGGTGATCTTCTACATTTGATGCCATTGCATGTGTTTCCTGAGTCTGACAAGGACTTTATAGACTGATATTAGACGTATGGGCTAATATCAGATTTATTAGCTTGATCTGGACTGGGCTGGGATGTTTTCTCAATGTTCAATTGCTCTTGTATATAAATCTCTTTCTTATACACATATGTGTGTCCATGGATTTGTTTCTCTAGTCTACCCAGACTAACACAACAAGAATAAATTTGCCGCTGTTAAACACTAATGTCTGCAGACCTGCAGAGCTGTGGGAGGACATCAAGAACAATATTCATGAAGAAATCAAGTAGCCATTAAAATGACAAGAAAGAAAGAATAAATCAAAGTGGATGTCAGAAGAGACTCTGAAACTTGCTCTGAATCATAGAATAGCTGAAGCAAATGGAAGAAATGATTAAGTAAAAAAGCTAAACAGAAAATCTCAAAGGGAAGCTCCAGACCACAAAGCCAAATATAATGAAATGCGCAAAGACTTAGCAAACCATTATGGAAGAACACGCTCAGCATATCTTAGACTGAAAAACAAGAAAAATTCAAGTCTCAAATTATAATATTGAAAGACTCTATGGGAAAAATATTGAATGATGCAGGAAATATCAAAAGAAGTTGGAAAGTACATTATACCAAAAATAACAGTCTATATCAGCCCTCCCTCCATTTCAGCATGTAGTATATCAGCAAGAACCAATGTGCCTGGCGCAAGCTATGATATTTTCCATTGTTCCTATTGATCCAGTTGTGAGAATTTTGGGTTTCTTGCTGTTAAATTGTAATTTTTACTGAAGACTGCAGTCCTTCATCTTCATTATCAAGGGATGCAGTATGTCTCCCCCATTTTATGCAAGCAATGTTGTTTCATCTGTGTATTGCAACTTTGATAAGTCTTCCTCCAATCCTGATGCTACATTCTTCTTCATATAATCCAATTTCTCTAATGATTTGCTCAGCCTATAGACTGAATAAATGTGGTGAGAGAATATGATCCTGAGACACACTTTTCCTGACTTTTAAAGAAGTATTTCCTTGTTTTCCCAACTGCTTCTTGATTCATGTTGAAGTTCCACATGAGCACAAGCTCAATTTCAGAAGCATTCTGAAATTCTCCTTCTTCTCCTAGCTATCACTAGTTTGTTATGGTCCACACAGTTGAATACCTATACATAGTCAACAAAGCACAAGGAATCATATGTATGACACCTTCTGCTTTCAGCCAGGATCCATCTGACATTGGCAGTGATATTTTTTGTTCCAAGTCCTCTTCTGAATCTGGCTTGAAGCTCTGGCGGCTATCTGTCAAATATGGATCTCTTCAGGACAGCTGGCCAAGTCGCTGTCTTCCAAATTTCTTGGCAGAGACAAGTGAGTGCTTCCAGTGCTTCATCAGCTTGTTGAGACATTTTTATTGATATTCCATCAATTCCTAGAGCTTTGTTTTGAGCTACTTCTTTCAGTATAGCTTAAGTGTCTTGTTTCACTACCATTGATTCCTGCTCATATGCTTCCTCTTGAAATGTTTGAATACCAAATAATTCTTTTTAGTATAGGAACACTGTATTCTTTCCATCAACTTTTGATATTTCATGCATAATTCAATATTTTGTCCATAGAATATTTCAATATTAAAAACACAAGGTCTGGTTGCGTCTATGTGACTTGTCTTCTGAAACATATCTCAGCGAGTAGCAGAGAGAAAGAGGTGTCTCCGGCATTTAAGGAGGAAGTACCAGATTTCCCTGAATTCTCAGAAGGTCAAGCCCACAGAAGTCTCATTGGCTATCTCCAGATTGACAGCCTAGACCCCACCCCTACACTCTTAATCCTTAAATTGACACCAGATTAGGTGACTACCACACTTGTTGAAGTTTGAAATGTTCTCAACCTTTAGGTGGGATAAACGGAAGGTCATATTTTGCCTAACATAGATTTGTTTCCATCTTTTTCAGCTTTATTCTGAATTTACCATATGAGAAATTGTCTGTTCCAAAGTGTGAAGGATAGGTTTATCTTGCCAACCTGGTCAATCGGAACATGTGGGGTTAATAAGGTTGCAGTTTGATTGGAGGGCAAAGAAATAAATGGCTCGGCAAGCCCCACCTGCTCTCCCTTGCTCTCTGGTGATCAGACCAGCATGTGGCTGCTAGTTCTCTGTCTCAACTTGTGAGTTACACTCCCGTGGGACCTGCTTCGCCATGTTGCTGGTGTATTCATCGCTTGAGCTTGGGACTGTTGGATCCTGTCAGTTGTTTGCTGCCTGCAGCTGGACTGCCTGCATTGATCTATGGAATACTCAGATGTCTGCTTCCTTGACCTTGGACCCAGCAGCCCTCGTGAGTTGAAGGACTTCCAGTATATTAACTGTTTCATGGAAGTGATTTGAACTGAGCCCTCTGTACTGTGTGTGGACTAATTAGCTGTTATATTCCTTTGTGCTGTATCTATCTATCTATTTATCTATCTATCTATCTATCTATCTATCTATCTATCTATCTATCTATCTATCTAATCATAAGTGCCCTGGTTTTGTTTCGCTAGAGACCCCTATCTAACACCTACAGTAAGCACCTGACTTGGTTTAGCTGCTAATACTGAGTTTTTCTGTTGGCTATTCCCGCAAACATAGTCATTTTGATTTCTCTGCATTCTCTCTGGAGAAGTCCATGTGTACAGTTTCCTTCTGTTTTATTGAAAAAAATGTATTTGCTATGAACAAGTTATTGGTTTTGCAAAATTTTATCAGGCTATCTCTTAATACCAATGCAATATATTCCAATTACTGTTTCTTCCTTTTTGTTTCCAACCTGTACATTTCAATGGCCAATAATTATCACTAAATTGTGATTGTATGTTTGATCAATTTCTAACTGAAGTTATTAGTGGAATTCTTCAATTTCTTCCTCACTAGCTTTTTTGGTTGATGTATATATTTGAATAATAGGATTTCCATGTATATAATTAGACATTTTCTTATCACAGGCAACATTGTACTTCATGACTGATTTCGCAATGTCCTTTTTGACAATGAATTACATGCCATCTTCTTGACTGTGCTCTTCCCAACATAGTAAATAATATGATTTTCTGATTCAAAAAAGCCAATTAGTCCATTTCAGCTCACTGAGACCTAGAATAGCCATCTTTAGGCCTTCTATTGCATTTTCTAGGACTTCCAATTTTCCTAGTTTCATATTTCACCCATTCCAAGTTCTGATCATTAGCAGGATTTTGTAGCTGTTTCTCCTTTGAGTTGTCCCATCAGCACATGAAGACCCTGAAGGCTCTCACAGGCTTTACTTAACTCAAGTCCCCATGGTCAGTTCCTGAGAAAGCAACTCCTTCATCATAGTTTGAGTGTGCTCCATGCTGAGTGGCCCATCCTCTGGCCCTGTCTCTGACAATGTTCTGCTTCCATTCATTAGGCTTTCAGGATCTGACAGTGTTCCAAAGCTAGGCATAAGGTTTCCCGCTATGGGGAGCTTCTACCATGTGAGAAGCCGAGTCCTTCTTAGTCATGTGGCTGGAAGCTCTATCACTTTGGGTGACCCTGCTGGCATTTGAAATACCAGAGACATCACTTCCAGCATCACATCAACACATAAGCCACTACAGTATGACATACTGACAGATAAGTGATAGAAGAGTAGAGTGAAGAGTATTCTCTTATCAGGTCACAGTTGCAAGTTATCTAACAGGACCTCTCCTGGGGGTGTGGCCAGACTGTAACAAGACTGCCTTTTTTTGGTTTGTGTGACTTCTGCTTGTCTTATTGACTGCATGTTCTTTGAATTTGAACTACAGTTCTGCTAACCCTAAAAGCTATCATTGCCTGCCAAACTTAGATTTATTTGACTCTGCAGTTATGAGCCTGACCCACTAACCTTGGATTCATCCACTAATACTTTCACCAGCCTGTGGCCTTCCTGCTTCTGGCTTGTCAACCCTGAACAATATGTGCTTCAAGGGAAGCTTCCACTTAGCATGCTGAACCAGAGGCTTGAACCAGACTGTATTTTCCCACTTCTCCAACTGTGAGCCAACTTCTTGATATAAATTTCATTCTTCATATATACAAAATCCTCTTGATTCTCTAAAAAATCCAGACTAACATAGTATCTATGCTCATTCTTTGTCTCTACACCTAACGGTCATTCATGTAACACTCCTCTGGGATGCCTAATTACTTCCATCAAAAGACATGAGGATTAGCCTATAATATTATTTTCCAAATACTTATCTCCCATAATTACTGCTTCAAATATATATATTTTATCAACACATGTTCAATATTTGAGATTTTTATTACATTTGGCTCCCCAGTTTCACACCACTTTGCATTTAGTGGGGCACATCAAGTACCTATGACTAAGAGGGTGCTTGTGGAAATTCACGTATTTTCCCCTCATTCCATTGGAATACCTGGAAAGTGTGTGTAAACCATGAATTTATACAAATCCCTTGTGTACCTGAAGCTTTATAGAATTCAGAGTCCCTTGTCTCAAACTTGGGCATAGAAAAGAGTGCTGTACTATGGTAATACAATATAATTAGCACTAAGTAGGAAGTAAAGTACCATTATCTCCCTTATTCCATTTCTGCTTTATATTAATTACCTATCCTTTCATTCCCCCACCATGGTTTTCTATGTACTAAAATCAGAGCTTAATATGAGTGTTTTCATCTTGAAATGTCCTTGTCTGGTGGCAAGAGGATGGCATGGCAATCACAGTTGGCATCGTCAGACTGTGGAAAGATAAAGATGGAATATAAAATAAATGAACTTAGCCATTACTATTCAGTGTATGAACTGTTATTAGAAAAACAAAACAAAAACAAAAATCCAGTTCTCCAAGTGCCACATAACTAAAGATATATTGTTAACACCTTTGTTTCTCCCTCCATCTTACTTTCTTCCTCTTATTTTTAAAGATCATTTTATTGGGGACTCTTACAGTTCTTATAAAAATCCATACAACAATTGTATCAAGCATATTTGTACATAGGTTGCCATCATTATTTTCTGAACATTTACTTTCTGTTTGAACCCTTGGTATCAGCGCCTCTCTTTACCCCCCTCCTCGTGACCCATTTATAAATTATTATTATGTTCATATCTTACACTGACCACTGTCTCCCTTCCCCTGTGGTTTCTTCCCCCATCCTCTTCCCACCTTCCCCCTACCCTCCTGATACTGCTACTCCCATTTCTGTTCCTGAGGGGGTTACCTGGCCTGGATTCGTGTGTTATGACATGAGCTCTTATCTGTCCCTGTGTACAAGCTTAGGCCTAGCCTGTAATGGAAGGCAGGACTGGGAACATGATAGTGTGGACATGATAGCTGAGGAAACCTCAAGGAACCAGAGCAACATTGTGTGTTTCATTGGTGCTAGACTTCACCCTGGTTGACTCAAAACTTCCTTGTGACCCTTCTGGGAGGGGATGTCCCATTGCCTATAGATGGGTTTGGGGTCTCTTCTCCGACCCCCCTCCTTCTCAACAGTGGTTTTTTTTGTTTGTTTGTTTTGAGTGTTCTGATGCCTGCTCCCTGATCCTGTCAATACCTCATGATCACACAGTTTGGTGTGCTTCCCTGTGGTCTTGTAGCTTCTCTGCTAGATGGCTGCTTGCTTAATGGCAAGCCTTTAAGACCCCAGACACTATATCTTTTATATGGACGTAGGGGAGGAGGAGGTAGGGGAAGGGAGCGGTGAGCAAACAACGCCACAGACAGGGGAACAACTAGGGAATTAAAATCAGCAACTAAAAGGACTTAGACATCCTAGGATATTGGAGTAACAGTAATCTAGCTGAGAGGAATTACTAAGAGGCAGAAGAAGGGCGAGCATGATGGTGGGAGAGGAAGGTAAAAGGGAACAGAGGAAAGACCTAGGAACCAAAGCTGTGAGTAGAGGCATAAACATAGGTGTGCACTTATGTAAATATATTAATCCTTCTTACTTTCAAACTACTTTCTTTCTGTATCCACTAGAACCCAAGACTGTCTAAACTCCTATAAGATCTCATCGAGAACCCTGACAGTTCACATAGAATTAATTGTAACCCTTAAAAGAAATATATATATAGTAACTTTAAAAAATGCAAGTGTTGCAATTTATAGGTACATACAAGTATATATAATGTTTGGGTGTTTTGACTGCAAATTTGTACCAATCTATGGAAGAATATGGGATTCTTTAAATGAAGAATATAGGTCCTTTAAATGAATGATCTAAAATGAAATTTCAAGTAAAACTTCCATACGCATCTAGATTATAGCTAGCCACCTCCACCCCATCCCCAAATACAAGACAGCTGCTAAATTTAACATGTCTTTACTGGAACACAGTGCTTCCTTCACAATAGCAGGCTTCGTGCTGCCAATCCACAGGATGTACTTGATTTCTGAATTGCTGCACAGCAGCCCCGCTGATCCATAATCCTGGCGAATACAGCATTGACATGTGGCCAAGACCTTCAGAGGATTCTTTTTATAAAGGTAAAAAGGGAACAAAGGCAAGAAAAAGCTCAAAGCAACATGTTAAGACACATTCTCTGAGGCAAAATTTTTGAGAGTGGAAAAAAAAGGCTCAATAAATATATTTAAAGGCAGTCAGTCTTAAACATACAGAATAGTTTTTGCTATAAAAGTTCATTTGCAGGCCAATTGTTTGGAGAAAGGACACATATTTTTTCTCATTGAAATAAAGTTTTATTTGTCTGGTGAATTCCTAGTTCAGGCCACAAAATTCTACTTGGTTAAGTAGTGTATGTACATACCTGGTGTATGTAATATTTTAAAATATGTATATTCATTACATAATTGCTAATAGTATCTGTTAAAAAGATAATCAGAAATGCATCATCTTTACTATATTCCTGATAATGAGATCCCATGTGGCACTATATTAATTCATCTATTTATTCCTATATTCATTCACTCACTGACTACCTAATATACTACAGGTGGAGATAATATGGCTAACAAGAAAGCTTCATCCTTGCTTTCCTGGGGCTTCTTTAAGTATTGATTGACAGTCTTAGATATTTAAGTGGTGAGCTGAAACAAGGCTAAATAATCAGGATGCAAATGCTGGAGTTGTGCTTCAGTTGGGGCACTCATTTTTGGGGTGAGAACAAGGGATACAGTGGGGAGCTTGGTCTCTGAAACTTTGTCCGTCATGATTATACTGGCATTGTTCAAATCATTGTCACCAGTTTTTCATAAGTCTGATTCTTTCTTTACATTATCATGTGGAAAGCACCATTGCCAATGAAAGGTATTTATTTGCTTGGCAGTTTCCCATAGCCTTCATCTGACTCATCCCTCTTATAGTTCTAGATCTGTTGAAAGACTTCTCTCTCAGTTCCCTGTTGATAGGGTCTTACCCAACAAATAATTGAGCCATCTTTGTTAAGCTTACTTCTTTGCGTACACTCCAGTGTGATCTCTTCCATCTCTACTTCTCACTCCTTACCATGAAAGTGACCTTTTAAGGCATCAGCTCTATGGCAATGAGTTTGTTTTGTTTAGGAGCAGCTACACAAAGTCCTTGGACTATATGATCATACCTAATTATGGATAACAATACTAAAAATGAAAATTCCTGAACACTAAATTTTGTGCAGGCAAAGCCTATACATAGACCAAGAGGAAGTTGTTAAAATGAACACAAAATCCTGTATAGGTAAAAGTCTGAGAGGACAATGTCAGGTTGTAACCTGACTCAATGTATTCAACAAACAAAAACTCTAAGAAGCTGAACCATATGAAAACAATGCAGCATCAGGACTGTAAGGAGCCTAATTAAAGACCTGCAATATACAGCTGATGCAACTTTGCACGATGAATGTGAAGAAGATTGGAAGCACTTACTTCAGTATGGATTGCACTTGAGTAGAAAACAGAAATCCTCCCAACCAGACCAATGAGGACCATCATGGTAAATGAAGGCAATACTGAGATTGTCCAGGCTTCGTTTTACTCGGATCCACCATCACTGCCTAGATAAACAGCAGTCAAGAAATCAATGTATTACATTTGGCAAATCTGCTGTAAAAGACCTTTTTAAAACATGGAAGTACACTTGACCCAAACCTTGGTCTTTTAAATTATTTTGTATGCATGTGTAAAATGGAAGGAAGATCCAAGAAAAAACAGACATGTTTGAATGATAGTGTTGGCAAAGAATATTAATATACAAAGGAGTTCCAGAAGATCTAATAAATCTTTATTAGAAAAAAATAAACTGAGGATGCTTCTTAGAAGGATAAATGATAAGATAAGAAGGACGGTCCAGGAGCATAGCCTCATCTTAGGTAAAGTGAGGCTCCGTGAAGAAGATGGAGGAATAAAGTGGCTGCACCAGTCAGACATAGCAACGACTGTGAGACAGGCACAGCACTCGCAGGGTGTCCTTGGCTTGTCCTCGGGGTCACTGAGTCAGAGCTGACTCAGTCATAGGAGCAGCAACAAGTGACTCTTCTCTCGTAGAACGTGGTTATGCACATACAAAACCAATTCAAGAACCTATCTGTGAAAGCAAATCCTTGCTTATTCAAATGACTCAAAAGCCTAGAAATGTTGCTGTAAGGAAGACCTGGATTTCTTGTTAACATGACTGAAACTAAGTCCAGCTCCCTGTATTCAGATTCACTCCTGGTAAAAGATATCAAAACAGCCTGCATGATTTCTATTGTCAGTTCCTCTTGTGTTGCTCTTTCTGGCTTTGCACTGATGCCAAGAATTATTGGGAGCTAATTTTTCACCCTGTAATTCTAGAATTGGTCCATTTTGAAACCTTAAGGGGAGTGTCTGCCACCAGAAAAGATAAATAGATGAGAGGTTGAAAGGTTTATCTCTGTCCTCTTTTTCTCGTGTTTGCTTTTCCAGTTAAACCATGTACAAGAAGACAATGGTACAGATAAGAAACAAGGAGACTCTGAAAGAACAAAATTAAAATGCAGCTTTTATGCTTTACAGGAAAATCAACTCAAGGGAAATTCCCCATGAAATGTTGCAGGGAATGAATTTGCTAGAATGACATTTGCCCCACCAGTGTGTAGAGCAGCAGTTTCCAGCAGCCTATGGGTCACAACCCCTTTGGGGGTCGAATGACCTTTCACAGGGGTTGCCCAATTCTTAACAGTAGCAAAATTACAGTTATGAAGTACCGTTTTCCCGAAAGTAAGACATCCCCTGAAAATAAGACCTAGTTACAGTTTTACCTCTTGCTGAAATATAAGGCATCCCTGAAAATAAGACCTCCCCTAAAATAAGGCCCCCAAAGCTACCATAACTCTGGACTCTGGACCATAGTGGCGGGCTCCGCCTTGCAGCTCACTGCTGGCTGCAGCACAGCCGGAGCAGGCAGGAAGTGCGAGGTCTCTTTTAATAAAACAATAAATGTGTACCGTATTCTTCTTCATGGAAAAATAAAACAACCCCTGAAAATAAGACCTAGTGCACCTTTGGGAGCAAAAATTAATATGAGACATTGTCTTATTTTCAGGGAAACAGGGTAGCAATGAAAATAATTTTATAGTTGTGGGGGGGTGGGCACTACCACATGAGGGACTGTATTAAAGAGCGGCGGCATTAGGAAGCTGGAGAACCACTTGTGTTGAGCATTACTGGGTTGAAAATAGGATATTTGTTTCAGAATAGTTGAGCTGAAAGGAGAAGAAGAGCAAGATTATTGAGAAGAAAGGATTGTTTTATTTTCTTTCTCAAACGTCTAAGTGAAGTTATAAAGAAAGGAAAATTCAGCAGAGAATGATGTTGATGCTACAAAAGCATTTTGAGATGGCGATTGAACAAAATGAACAAGAAAGGCTAAGTACTGATGACTAGAGCTCAGGCCTCATCTCAATTAATAAGATGGAGTTCCAGAGGGGGCCTGGGAAATTGATTTTACAGATAATGGAATTCATGGGTAAGATAGAGACGGGCAGAACCACCAAGACTATGGCCCTAAATTCCTCTAAATACATGATAATATCTAACCGTGTAAGAACAAAAGGGTGACATTTACCAAAGGACAAGGCGTTAGATATGGACAGGGAATGAAAGGGAAGACCGGGAGGACATGAAATAAGAGATGGAACAGAGAGGGTATTGAAGTGGATCAGTTGGAATAAAGTCTAAATGTTAAATGCAAAACGAATGATCTGTTCTGTAAGCCTTCCCCCAAGTCACAATAAAAAGGGTTGCTGTTTTTCTTAAGAGAATGTGATTTTTTCCACAAAGTTTTTGAAGTCCCCACCCTATAGTCTAACTTTTCTAATCTCACCTAAGAAGGCAAATAGATAAATCCATTGATTACTAATGATAAGACGCATTCAGGATTACACTTGGGTTAAAGAAGATAAATTCAGGTAGTAAGTACTAATCTTTTAGTGACTTGGGTTCAAGGTCACTCAGTGACAATAATGGTGTTTCATATACATCATATCTATTCTGTACAACAGCCTTGAAAAGAGGCATTATTGTCTTCATTGTAGTGAAAAAGACATAGAGAATCAGGAAGATTAAAGATGTTCAAGATCACAGAGGAAACATGTAGAAAGTTTGGAACTTTAGTTGATGTGATATGCAAGTTGACTAATGCATACTTCCCTTGTTGATTGATTAACTGACAAATAAAAGGTAAACATATAGAATAAATCTAAGCAGCAAGAGAGTGCTTCCAAGTGTTGTATTGTACCTTTTACACTCATCTAGCTTGGCTGAGCTTGCAAAGCTAAGAGTACTATTTTAAGAGGATGAGGCTGTAAGCAAGATAGAATAAGCATTGATCCCTAATGCCATTTTCTGTGCAGCAAAGCGTACACTACCTAACTTCCACCAGACTTCTGATTATGTATTAAAATACATACTTAACTCATTATTGCTAGAGTTGAATAAGTTTCAGTTGAAGAAGTTTCCATCTGGAAGAACAGTGAGGCCGCTTAGTACAATAGAGAGCAGACTGAAGCAGACGATCTTCCTTCAAATCCCTGTCCCACCCCTAAGATTTATATGTCAGGCACGTTATTTAAAACTCTTTGCCTCAGACTCTTCAAACATAAAACTTTAATTATATTTATTACTTCAGGTTGTTTTTATGAGGTAAACAGTTTCAAACTGTGCCCGATATATATCAGACAAGATTTTCTTCTTTCTTTTATACAGCCATAACTGCTTCAATTCCCCAAGTAGCAATTTTAACATTTGGGTGAAAATATTTTTTTATACGTTGGATGAACTTTCTGCGTATCATACTTATTGATTTGTAATATTAACAACAATATATGTAGCAATTTATAAAAATAACAATATAGGTAGCTATTTAGAGTTTCCTTCTATAATTATACTTTTATGTTCCATAAAAAAGAAGTTAATTTATACATAATAAAACAGATCCATATGGTACCTAAGTGTCAGTGAACATTGTCTATATCTATAATCACATTTCAATTCTGTATCAGCTCTGAGAAGTATTCAAGATGGGTACTATCTTTCCCATTTAATAGCTAAGGAAAGTCAGAAATTTGCCATTATACTTAAGGTGTAAGTTTGTAAGTGATGAAACCCAGGTCTAATACTTAAAGTGATGAAACTTTAATAATCTCATGAACAATATTATTCTATGTGATAATTATATATACTTTGTTTTTGTTAATATAATAATACTGAACCCTCATCAGTAGGGTAACCCCAGATTTTCAAATATGACTTAAGCAAAAACTATAAATGAATATGAATTATATTTGAACTAAGTAAACATGAAAATTTTCTTACCCAATTTATCAAACTCTCTTGTAGCTAAGATGGCCAGGAAACCCAATTCTGACTGGTAGGATTAAGAGGAGTTTTGTGAAAATTCTGAGAACAGCAGTATTTCGCAATCTACCATGATAAATGTTCAGCCCCCACATGTGTCGGCATGAAGGAGGCAATGAATGTTACACAGATGGAAATGTTGTTAAGTAAAAGAAAGAACAGAGTTTTTGACTTAGGCAACTTGAGGGACAGAGGATAGTGAGTTATTAAAGAGTTGTGTTATGGATGTGATGAGATGGTTCAACTATTAAACTTCAGTTGACAGTACAAATTGTGGAACTATGATATTTGAAACCATAGGGAAACATTTATCAAAAATATGAAATTCACATTCCCTTTGGAGCCAGCAATCCTGTATCTAGGAATCTATTTTTAGCAGCACTGAAATCATGAATTTTAGAAATAACACAAATGTCTCCCAGTAATAGGAGGTGCATTGATGATGTAGATGATCAGACAGTCAATTAAAAATGTGTAAAATTAAATGTATACAATGTACACAATTAGAAAATGTAGAACAAAATGTACAGATATAGATATTTTAAAGAGAAAACAAAAAGGATGAAGACCCAAAGCAATAAGCATTGTATGTTTAAGTCAAAGAAATAGTCTCCAAAATATATACAGCCTTCACCCCTCTGTTAGCAGGGCTTGTCACCACTCTGTTAGTAGGGCTTGTCACCCCTCTGTTAGCAGGGCTTGTCACCCCTCTGTTAGCAGGGCTTGTCACCCCTCTGTTAGCAGGGCTTGTCACCCCTCTGTTAGCAGGGCTTGTATAGTGTTATGTTGCACTTGTTTTCATCAAGCTTCCGGACAAAGACAAATAAGGAAGAAAAACCTGGAAATATCATCCTAAAAATAAGCCAATGAAAACCCTGTAGATTAAAACAGTCAGCAGCACAACAGATCAGCATTATATTGCCTTCTGCATAGAAGAATGAGTGAGAATTGACCCAAGGTCATTTGGCTTGGTTTGCTAGCCAGTAAAGAGAGTGAAGATTGATGAGAATTGATGGTGAGAAAGTATTTGATCAGTGCATAGAAACTCCAGTGAGAACACACACAAAATAACTACACTGAGGACCTTTGAGCAAGTTTGCAGAACTACAAACTTCAGCAGCTTGTGGAAACATTGTAATGGGTATTCCATCAATTCCTGGAACCTTTTAATGCAGCTTGGACTCTGCCCTTCAATGCCATTGGTTAATGCCCATATGCTACCTCTTGAGAGGGTGAATATCAGTGATTTCTTTTGGTACAATGACTGTGCATTCTTTCTATCAACTGTGTGGATCATAACACATTACAGATAGGTTTGAAGAGAATGGGAATTCTAGAACACTTCATTGTGCTCATATGGAAACTTCGCATGGATCAAAAGACAGTTGTGGAAACAATACAAGGAAATACAGCATTGTTTGAAATCGGGAGAGGATCAGGGTGGTAGCCTCTCACTATACTTCTTCAATCTGTGTGCTGGGGAAAAAAAGACACTGGATTATATGAAGAAGAATGTAGCATCAGGTTTGCAGATGATACAACTTTGCTTGCTGAAAGTGAGGAAGACTTGAAACACTTCATGATGAATATTAAGGATTGAAGCCTTCATTATGAATTTCAACTCAATGTAGAAAAAAACAAAAATTCTCTCAACTCGGCCAATAAATAAACCAGACAAAAACCAAACTCATTGTCATTGAATTTGTACCAACTCATAGCAACCTTGTGGGACAGGGTAGAATTTTCCCTCTGCATTTTCTAGATGAGAATAGAAAGCCCTGTCTTTCTTCAGAAAAGCAAAAACCACTGGTGTTTCAAACTGCTGATTTTGCTGAGCACAGCCCAATACACAACCACTATACCACCATGGTCAATGGAGAAAAGGTTGAGGTTGTCAAGAATTTTGTCTTGCTTGGATCCACAATTAATGTTCATGGAAACAGCAGTCAAAATATCAAAAAATAAGTTGCAGTAGGTAAATCTGCTGCACGTATGTCTTTAAAATGTTAAAAATCAAGGATGCTGTATTGAGGAGAAAAGTGCACCTGCCCCAAGTCATGTGCATGACTCATGTGCATGTGATTCTTGGACATTGAATAAAGAAGTCTGAAAAATAATCAATACACTTGAACTATGATGTTGTTAAAGAATATTCAAAATATCATGAACTGCCAAAAGAAAGAAAAATAGATCTGCCTTGGGAGAAGTACAGCCAAAATGCTCCTTAGAGGCAAGGATGGCCAGATTTATCTCTAGCAATTTGGCCATATTGTCAGGAGAGACCAGCCCCTGGAGAAGGACATCATGGTTGGAAAAGTGGAGGGGCAGTGAAAACGAAGGCCTTCGATGAGATGGATTGACACAGTAGCTGGAACACTGGGCTCAGACAGAAGGACGCTTATGCAGATGGTACAGGACAGGGTGACGGTTCAGTCTGCTGTGCATAGGGTTGCTTTGATTGGAACCAACCCGATGGCACCTACCAACAACAACAAAACTTTAAATAAATAGATGGAGATCTTGGCAAGAGATGAATGGGTGAAAAATGGGGCCCCAGGGGTAGGAGATGCTGAGAGCATATGCTTCAAATGAACCAAAGTTTCGACAGGAGGACGTTTTTTATGTTGGGAAAATGTTTCTGTAGAGCAAGGAGGAGATCCACTTTCTCTGATGACCTTGAAGATTATGGAAAGATAAAGTAAAGAAAAACAGCTTCTAATTCCTGGGAAGAGTTTCAAAAGACATGTGGTAGAGTATTCAGAGAAAGACTTTTTCCTCATGTTACCAAAAGTTTACAACAGATCAGCAAGATTCATCAGAGCCTGGGGCAAGATGGACTGAAAAGGCATATGTATATATATTTGCTAATTTTGACGAGAATAAATGAGAATGTGACAGGCACCTTGGATGTGATCTCTAACGAGGGTCAAGCACTCAGAACTGAATGAAATACTCACCAGTCTGTAAGGTTCTCTGCTGGGGGTTCCATCATTAGACACTTAACCTGTTGTGCTTATTCAGTCTAGGGCATTACTTTGAATTCTACAGACAACTAGTGGAATGTTCTTTATATTTTGTTCCAAGGTCTTCTGCTCAGCTAAATTATAAAATTCCTTAGATAAAAGGTGTTCTTCTAAGGTGATCATTTTAAAAATGCAATTTTAAAAATTGATTTGACTCCTACTCTGTTTTGTCCTGCCTGCCCTAACTAATTTCTAATATTGTAAATATTTATTCAAGCCAACTGACACATCCGTCTGCCTTGGAGAAGCTAGTGAGTTCACGCCCCAACCTTTCATTTAGCAGCCAAACACTTTAAACACAGAATCATTCGGGCTCCTTGAGGTTACCACACTTTCACTAATTACAGTATCTTGTGAGTAGTAGATAGCAAATAATTTTTGTGAGTTCGGTTGCTATTTTACTGCTTGATACATAGAAGAGACTAAATAATAAAATGTAATTGAATACTTAGTGTTGTAAAAAAGTTATAGTTTTACAATAAGAAGGAGCTCTTTCTGTTCTTCCTCTTTTGATAACACTTCCTATTTAGTTAGGAATCCAATACTGAAGCATACCAGGCTATACCTTTCGGTGAAAGCAAATACACAAAGAATGTAGTGATATCTACCTTGTATACTTGTCATTTTTATTCTGGGAATTTCTAAATATTTTACACAGTCTAGAGAATTTGAGGTTTTTGAGCAAAAACATGTTTATTTGAAGTTCATTTTCTTTACTACCAAAGGGTTCCAACTGAGGCCATTTGGAAGCTAAGGTCATGTAAAGAATTATGTGTAAATACATTTGCCTTACATTTTCCACAAATCACATACATTCTGCAGTTGAAAAGAAATAAGAAGGAAGAAAGTGGAAAGATGACAAATATGCCTGATTTATTCATGGTAATTGAATTTGAAACCAGAATCAAATTGCATTTATAATTTTAATTAATATTGTAGTCATGACTCTTCCTCACATTCAAAATAAGGTTCTCTCCTGATTTTAGTCACTAGTTCCCTCTACTTTGTTCTATTATTGTTTTCTTACCAAATTTATTCGAGTAAATATATAGCCTTAGATTATGTAAATTGCATTATTCAATCGGAATACTTGTGTTTCTAGTAAGAAAATGCTATGACAAAAAGAAATAATACCAACATGCAAAACTCCTTTAAAATATTGTGTTAGTCTGGGTACATTAGAGAACAAAATCCACAGAAGCTTATATGTATAAGAGAGAGTTTTATATAAAGAGTAAGTACACATCAAGAAAACATCCCAGCCCAGTGCTAACCAAGCCCACAAGTCCAACATTAACTCATATGTCTGACATCAATCCACAAAGTCCTCCTCCATCTCACAAAACACACGCAGTGACACCAACTGCAGGAGGGAAGCCGAATCAATGAGCATGTACGCATATCAATGCTGACAGGGGTCTCCACACGGCTGCCCCGGCACCCAGGGCTGCATCGGGGTAGGTCCGTGTGGCTTCTCCTCAGGGATGTCTCCCAGGAAGTGAGCCTTGACAGTTGAAGCAGGGAACTGACTAAGGCAGCTGCACCCTGGTCCAACCATCACAAAGCAAGAGACCCAAGAACTTGAAAGGCAAGGCTCACTGAGGCATTTATCCTTCTGCCCTTCAATTAACCCCACATATGTTTATTGGCCAGGTTGGCACAATGAACTTTAACTATCTCAAACATAAAAGATAATTAAAAAGTTTTACCATGAATTAAATATTGCTTTAAAAAGAAAACATAATTTAAGCTAGGAACTGTAAAATATCATTGGCCCACCCATGGTAAACATTCACCATAAAATACATGGAATTTATTTAGCAAAATTAATTTTAAAACATTAACGATTTAACTCTTATGAGATTATTTTAGATAAGAATCCTATATTAGGCTATTAGGAAACCAAGTTGCTTGTATTTTTGTGGCTCATAGTTCAATAACTCAAACATCCTGCTACAAAACAAAGAATAAATATTATCTATGCTACAAATTTTGTGGTTGCTTAGAATAAAACTTTACATTAAAATACTTTTTTATGGCAATAAAGTAGTTTTAGTCTGTGATTCAACAGGACTTTAATAAAGTGGCACTAGCATTTGATTCTCTATTTTTCACTTCTAAATGGATACGAAACAAAGACGATTCTTCATTTTCAAAAGCAAATTTACTCGCTGTAACAGACACTCAAACCTTAAGAAGCAAGAAAAGCCGTCACGATGAGCACTCGGCAGCCAGGAGAAAAATAATTACAAGATTGTTATTTATTAAAATAGGCAATTATGGTTTAGATGACTTTCTGAAAGCACTACTAGCATATTACTTGTAAGAACTTTGTGTTATTAAGAACAACCACAACCCCCAAATCATAAATTTATTACTATCTTTAATTGAAATCTATCTAGAATAATGTCCATAATCTCCATCCCAATAACACAAGTGTTTTTCTCAACTTGTACAGTTGCGTAAAGGGGAGCAGGCAGTTACTTTGTTTTTACAAAGCCACACAGCTGGTAACGGAACAAGCTAGGATTACCCATAAATCCTTCTGACTTCTAAAATCCTGTTTCTCTGTCAACCCACCATCGTCATCCTCATTCTACACAACCTACAAATGTGAACAAACTCTGTCAGAACATGAAAGATGGTAATAAACATAGAACATGATGAACCAAATTGTCATGTTTAGAATTTCACTGCATACGTGTTGTATGTGTGAAGCTATTGACACTGATTATGGATGACAATATGGTACTTCCTTAACCAATCAACAAGAATGCTATTTGCTGTTCAAACATTACACAGAGTGGATGAAAGAATGTCTGCCTTATATCACATGCCTGCTACCTCAACTTTCTGTTTGACAGTATTTACTTGAAAGGGACCTTTGCAGAAACCTTAACAGACTTCGTTCAATGAAAGGAAGCTCTCTGTTTATGAGCCCGCTTCACTCATTTCAAAGCCATTAAAATAGTGGCCCTGGTCTCACACAAAGCATACTTCCTAGGCATTTTCCAACTGAACGGATGTCTCACTCAGTTAAGTTTCCCGAATGGCTCACTGTTCACCTCCAAAATATGGTATATGATTGTCAAAAAATGGAATTACCCATAAGTGTTGCCCTTAACAGAGTTCGATACTTGTCCAGTTGTATATCAATTCTTACCACATTAACCCCGGTCTTAGTGGCCAAAAAACAACCACTGCTTGTTGTTGTTGTTGTAATCTCTTATGATGTGTGGGTATTTGCTGGATAATATAGTGTCCTGTGAAACTGGCTGCAGATAGATATTCAGCTGATGTATTATCTTGTTTACAAGGTCCATACCCGAAACTTTTTTAGGAATAGGTGGAAGACTGCGCACAGGTTGGATGTTCTTCCTATTTTGTTTCCAAGCCTCTTCACCTAGTCTCTTCAGTCAGGGAGTCCAATTCTGATGCTAATTTGGTTCCTCTCCACCTAACTGCCCCCTCCCCCAAAGCCACTAACTTTAAATAATGTCATATACCACCCCTGTGCCTCACGTTATGTAATAATTCACCAGCTCAGATCCCCATCTTCTAGGGTTGAGGAATGAAGCGCTTGAAGTCTCCCTCTCATATCCTCCAGTGGCTAATTCAGATAAGTAGGGAGCCAGTGCCTGCTGGAAGTATCCCACAGGAGGTCCCAGATGCCATGTGCATAAATAAGATACAGCTGAGAGGTGGAGAATCGATTATGATACTTGGGTGAAATTTCATTGCACCATGTAACTCCCACGGAATGACCTTTTCATGACTGGATCTTGTAAGGAGGTGGGAAAAGAAATGGACAGGACTCCTCTGTGAGTAAGTCTGGACAAGGCTCCTGCCATGCTATCCTGCTTCCTATAAAAGGAGCCCCTGTAAGCAGCAGGGGTGTAGGATTGCATTCAAAGCAAGAGCCAGGAATGGCACATGTCCTCTGGCCCAAGCATCTGGCTTACAGCTGCCTGACCTTCACGGTTTTGGAGTGAACAGCACCTACCACCACGTGAGACGTCTCCTCAAATGTCCATGCATTCAGTGGAACACTGCAGCAATTATCAGAACCCAGAAACATGAGGTAATAGAAGGGGAGAGGGGATGGTGGTGAGAAGATTAGAATCTTGCCAGAGTTGGATTTTGAGACTTCTTCAATTTCTTACTCCTTCAAACTAGTTTGATATTAATTCTTACAAAAGAAATTATTACCTCAAAAGCACAGTGGTCCTACTTCTATTTTTTTTTTATTCTTACTGTAATAATTTTACTTCTCTTTAAGGCAAATTAGATACTCCTGGGTAAAGAGGGAAAGAGGCCAATACAAAAAAATGAGGCAATTTTTTTTAATGCATAAAGATTACTATTTGAAAATACTAACTGGTCATATGGATAACATTCTTGACACAATTTGAGACATACAGACTGTTTTTTAAAAATCATTTTATTGCTCGTACATCGCTTATCATAATCCATCCATCCATCCATTGTGTCAAGCACATTTGTATATTTGTTGCCGCCATCATTCTCAAAACATTTGCTTTCTGCTTGAACCCTTGATATCAGATCCTCATTTTTCCCCTCCTTCCCCACTCCCGCCTCCCTCATGAACCATTGATAATTTATAAATTATTTTGTCATGTCTTACACTGGCCGACATCTCCCTTCACCCACTTTTCTGTTGTCCATCGCCCAAGGAGGAGGTTATATGTAGATCCTTGTAATCAGTTCCCCCTTTCTACCCTACCTTCTCTCCACCCTCCCTGTATTGCCACTCTCACCAATGGTCCTGAGGAGTTCATCTGTCCTTAATACTATATTGTAATGCTTGCCTGATAGTGCCTGATGGTGCTTAACACTATTTTATCATTTTAGCTTTAATTTTACATTTCAGTTAAACAAAACCACAATTTATTTATTTTTATCACTAAATTCTAGGATTCTCTTCTTGTTTAAAATATTGAGGTTTGTTTTGTACTCCATATGATAATAATATGTAGCTCAGTTGACTTATTTTTATAGGTGCATACTGTTCAAAAGTTAAATAAAATTTACAAAATTTAAAGTGCAAACTATCACTTCTCTTCCTATTTTCTGTTATTCTTTTTCCAGAATAAGTCATATATAAAATCATTTGGTGGGGCGGAGCAAGGTAGTATTTGAAGCAGTTGATTGAGGAGTGTTCAAGAGAGCCACAGTGGGCCATGTGATGGAATGAGGCTGTCACTGGAGGATTTCTTGGCCTGGGGGTACCCACGTGATATGGAGGGTCATGGCCTGAAAACATTAATAAGGATTTCCACTTGGGTTATAAGTCAGGGCACAGTGACAGAACCCAATATCCACATGGTGACATATAATGGGATTGATCAAATAATTAATTATACCATAATATAAGTTGATGGCCAAATTATTCCTTTTGTATTTTTTGGTGATGTAAATATTACCTAATGCTGAAACCCATACCTTCCTATAATAGGAAGAAAACAATAAAATAACTTATAAGCCTTATCTCAAAGCCTAAAAGACCAAAGAGACAAAAAGGTTTACAAAAGTTCATTTTTGGAAAGCATCACTACTCACAACCAACTCTCATCACAGCAATTTAGTGCTAAGGCAAATTCTTCTGTAAAAACACATTACTATCCAAATGTCAGAACAAATTATAATGGCATAAAACTGTATCAATAAACAAACCCAAGAGAAACGAAATGATAAGTGAGTTTGATCCACTATGGCCAATTAGTAGAAGCTCTGTAAAACCCTCTTCAAAGAAAACTTATGAAAAATCAGAGAAATCTCAAGAAGCCATTTGTGGATGTCCTCCCAGGAACTGAAACCTCTACCAATTCCACCCGGTACTTCAGAGGGAGAACTTGCCACAAAAAACAACCACCACCACCCCCCCACCAAAAATCATGGATGCCTGGGGGGATGCCCCTCCCCCAAATCTCTGAATTTCATAGGAGGAAAGGGGAAAAAATGAGCCGATGCCTCAAGTCCAACACTCACCCCTAACTAATATTACATAAAATGCTAACGCTTCTCCCTCAACATACTAGTGTGAGAAGGGGTCTAGTCTGCGCCAAGGAAAAGTGGGATTGATTGAAATCGGCAGGAAAATTCAGATCCCCTTGCCCTGGTATTGAGAGGGTCGAAGCCTGCTCAGGGCATTCTGGCTGGATGGTGGAGAATGAGACCAGCTGGTGGCTGACTCTCTGTGCCCCTTTGGAACTCTTAGGGACTGAACTGTGATGAAATGTACCTGGAATGCCAAGAGGATAAGCCAGCCCTGAGGGAGGACAGAATTAAGTGGGCTTGTGTTGAGGAAAAGTAAGCAAAGGACAGATTGAACCTCCTTTCTGCATGAACCCAAGGTTCCGAATGATGCCGCCTGCCTTTCAGACTGCCCTATCCCAGTAGCCCTGGGCTCTACTCAACCCTCTGTCAGTGAAGACTGCATGGACAGACAAGTAGGCAGTGTCTTGGATATTCCCCATCGTGATGGTTGTGTTGATTGTTGTCCAATGCTTCCTGTGGTTTTGGGAGCTGGCCTTGAAACCAGGATTCGTGTGGACAGTATTTAATTGGTTTTGCCTTTGCCCCCTAGTTGGAGTAGACTAGTGCCAAACTACCTGGCCACCTTTGACTCTTGGGAGCTACAACAGATGTGTGGGGATTGCTCTTTGGTCACAGACAAATAATTTAAAACAAAAAACAAAACCCACCACCCATGTCTCAGAAGAAGCTGTTCATCTCTGGACACATGCTCGAATAAGAGACAATGACTCATTTGACTAGAATGCATGCAGATGTGGATGCAAATAGGTCTTGGAGGAGGCCAACGCCTTAGATCTTTCTATGAGAGAGTTTAAGGCAATGATCTTCAGCTGTTTTAAATGAATGGAAGAACAATTTCACAGAAATACAGAAAAAAATTTTTTGAAAAGAAGATAGAGGAATTCTCTAAAGCACTACAGACCAATCTAACAAAATAAATTTAAAACTAGGAATAATTTGATACTCTAAATAGATGTTCAGAAGGCTGGCACTTTTTAAACGAGAACTGGATAATATTTCGAAAGAATAAAACAGAAAATTTGAAACATGAATCAATGATCTTGAAGACAAATCTCTTGAGCTCAAAATACCCAAAGAGCAAGCAATTAATTTTTAAAACATTAATAATTTTATGGGAACTATCAAAAGGAAACACTTAGGTTGGATCACTATCCCAGAACAGGAAGCATAAAAGGAATATTGAAGAATTTCCTTAATAATATGATGGAATAGAAAATAACTACCTAAGAATACCAGAGAATGCCAAACTAAATTGACCCCAAATAAAATCACCATAACACATCATAGTCAGACTTTCTAACATCAAAAATAAGGAAAGAATCCCAAGAAAAATGTCAAAAACAAAACAAAAACCGGTCACCTATAAAAACCAATACATTAGAATCAGCTCAGATTTTTCTTTCCTAATTTTAAACCAAGCAGTAGTTCCCTTGTTCTGTTTGTACAGTCCATGTACAGGTTCCACAC
>NW_022103898.1:38317207-38342416 GCF_000313985.2 Echinops telfairi | reverse complement strand
CAGTGAAGTGTTCTGGTCCATGTACAGGTTCCACACGGCCCCAGTGAAGTGTTCTGGAATTCCCATTCTTCTCAAGGCTATCCATGGTGTTTTTGATTGCCTCATATGCATGTGAAAGGTGCGCTTTGAATACCGAAGAATGACAAATGATTAATGCATTTGAATTGTGGTGCTGGAGAAAAATACTAAAAGTACCACTAACTGCTAATGGATAAATTGATCTGTCATGGAAGCAGTACCCAGAGAGCCCCATAGAGGCGATGATGGCCAGACTTCTTCTTACATACTTTAAACATACTATTGAGGGAGACCAGTCTTTGGAGAAGGATATCATGTTTGGTAAGTGGAAGGGAAGTGCCAAAGAGGAAGGCCCTGAATCAGACAGACTATGGTACAATTTTGAAGATGGCACAGAACCAGGCAGCTTTTCTTGATGTTATCTGGAAGGTCACCAGTGGTGGAACCAACGCCGTGGCAACTAATGAGAGAAAATACGACAGTAGATTCTTCTATAGAAACCATGCAGGTAAGAAGGCAATGGGTAGATTTATTCAAAACTGTGAAGTGAAAAAGAATTGTCCAACAAGAATTTGTATTCAGCAAAATTAACCCCCAAATATGAGGAAGAAATAAAATAATTTTTTCAGACCAGAAAAAAAGAAAGGAATTTGTAAAAATAAAATAGCCTTATAAAAAAATACTACAGAGAGTTCTTCGGATAGAGACTCAACAGCAACAACACAAGATATTATTATTGAGAATTGCCTGAGTTTCTGGACACAAAGCGAACAGAAGCATATGAACCAAATAAGGCACTAGAGGTGGCAGTTGTGCAATAAGGACGACGATGAAGCAACAGACGGACAGAGCAGATACTAAAAAGTCGAACTAGAAGGTAGCGAGTCATTTGTGAAAGAAAGACTGTCTTCAAATTGGAAAGAAAGCAATAAAAACACAAACGAATCTCAAAGAAACTGTTAAAACTTCAATAAATCAACAAAATAAAACCTTAAAATCCTGCTAAACAGATGAAAACAAAACCAAAGTATTAACAATAACATTTTAAACAAAAAGAAAGCAGCATGTAAAATTATTATCATGAATCATGAAACCAATAACACATAAAAATATAACAACATTACAGCAGTAAAATCATACATAGAAAGCACAACATTGAATGCAAACAGGTTAGAATCACAAGTTGAGAAACAGATTAAGAGAAGGAAAGAAAACAAGTCATTAATATGCTGCTTACAAACACCACCCCTAGATATAAAGACAAACATACATTAAAAACATAAGGATGAAAAAATATATCTAATTAAGAAAAGCCAAAAGAAAGCAAGAGGAGCAATATTAACTTCTTACAAAATAGACATAAAAATAAAAGGTTTAAGGAGAGACTAAAAAGGCCATTACATATTGATGAAACCCACAATTAAACAAGAAGACATATGAATAATTAACATCTATACACACAATGAAAGAATTGAAAATATGTGAAAACTGAGAAACACTTTAGTTAAAAACCAGTGAGTAATTAAAGAAATAAAGTATGCAATTTACAAATTCCTTGAAACTATTCAGAACAAATATACACTTTACCAAAATCTGGGGAACATGGCAAAATCATTACTCAAAAGGCAATGTGTAGTCATAAATGCACACATCAAAAATGAAGAAAGAATTAAAATAAGCACCTTCACACATCAATTAAAGTTAGAATAATACCAGAAAAACAAGTTCTTGGACACTGGAAGGAAAGGAATAATAAAGATTAGAGTTGAAATAAATGAATCATAGGGAAATAAAACCACTTCAAATCTATATAAAAAACAAGACAAGAAATTAGTTCTTTGAAAGGATTTTAAAAATGTATAAACCACTGACAAACCCAACAAAAAAAGGAGGGAAGCAAATGTTACAAATAAGAAAAGAAACAGCATTTCAATAGTGCCAACTGTAATTTAAAAAGATAATCACATATTATTATGAAAAAACTGTATTCCAATAATTTGAAAACCTAGATTAAAATGTTTAAACTAATAGAAACACACAACCTACCTAAATTAATATGGAATGATGTAGCTAACGTCAACACAAGGAGAAGAAATAGATCTAGTAATTCATCAAAAAATACAAGACCAGATAGTTTAACCAGGGGATTCTACCCAGCATTTAGAGACAAGTTAACACCAATCCTACACGAACTATTTCAAAATATAGGAAAAGGATAATGTACTACAAAACTAATTATATGAATCAAGAATAACCCCCAAAATGAAATACTTAGGAGTAAATCTTATTCAAAGGAAACTATAAAACATTCTTCAAGAAATCAAAAGAGCCTTAAGTAAATGGAAGAATGTCTCATGCTCATGACAGGAAAATATAACAATGTGAAAATGTCAATATTGCCAAGCACTCTATAAATTTTATGCAATTCTGATACAAGCCCTAGCAAAATTCCTCATAGAAATGTAAAAGCTAATCACCAACTTTATGTCGCTTAAAGGAAAGTAAAGAAACCTAGGATTGAAACAAAACAAACAAACCATTCCCCCATAGGAGGCCTTTCAAACCCTATTATACAGCCTTGGTATTCAAAACAGCTTTCTAGTATTGAAACACTAGATATGTAGGCAAATAGATTAGAACAGAGAATCAAGAAACAAAACTACCTGTTTTTTCATTACGCATTAAAACACATTGAATGGGAGAAGAGATAGCCTTTACAATAAATGACGCTAGAAATATTGCATCTTCACATGCACAAGAATGAAATAGAACCCATCTCATACCAGGTGCAAAATGAACTCAGGATGGATTAAATACCTACATATAAACTTTAGAACCATAAGGATAATCAATAAAAATAATAGGGACACATTTAAGGGTCAAAATACAAGGCATAAATACGGTAGCAAACATAATGAAAAACATTCACACTACAGAAGACAAAACAGAGGACCGAAACCTCTAAACATACCACACATATATCAAGGGGCTTCTTGGAAGAAGTAAAATAAGAACCCACAGATTGGGAAAAAATATTTGGCAATGATATATAGAATTTATATATCAAAAATTTATAGAAAACTACAACATCTTAGCAAAGTACAAATAATATTTTTAATAGGCACAAGACATGAAGAGACAATTTCTAAAGATGACTTCCAGACAGCCAACAATCATATACAGAAATGTTCAGTTTCATTAGCCATAAGAGAAATACTAGTTGAATTAAAACAAGGAGATACTAACTCACAACCATTAGAAAAATAAGAAAGAAATAATAAATTCTGAAGATGATATGGAGAGATTGGAATGTGCATACATTGCTGGTGGGATTGAAAATTTGCACAATTACTATGGTAAACAGTATGGCACTTCCTTAAGAAATACAAATGCAAATACTTTATGATCCTGCAATCTCTCTACTTGGTCTATACCCTAGAGAAATAAAGTATAGCACACATACAGACATATACACATCCCTGGTTATTGCAATAATGTCTGTAATAAAGATAAAAGCTATAAAAAAAATCCTGTGGAGAAATGGGTGAGCCCGCTCTGGTACCTACAGGAATGGAATATTACATACCCTTACAACACAGAGAGGAGTAGGTGAGGCACATCATGACCTGGGCAAACTTAGAGGACATTATGCCGGCAAAGTCAGTGGAGCTCCCAAGATAAATATTCCGTGAAATCATTATTATAAAGGAAGAAAGGGGGAATTTTATTTCACACCAAAGGAAACGACTTTGAAGACTATAACAAGGCCAGGACTGTGAATGGGGGGTGGAGGGCGGGTGGGGCAAGGTGGGGGCAAAGAGAACAGAGGGAGAAGAAAGAAGCACACACACAGAGGGGTCTGATGCGAGGCTGCACTCGTGACGAGATGGGCTAGGCAACTGCATGCCGTATGTTTCTTCGTATGTATTATATTCTAAAACACAGTAAAATAAGAATGATGGTAAAGTTAGTGTTAAAATAAGAAGGGTCACAACCTTAAACATCCTTCAGATTCCTGAGTCATAAAACCCAAACACTGATCTTATAGATTTTAAAAGGAGAAAAAGTAAAATTGAAGCTGACTTAATTTTCTTATGACACACAAGCTAGTTTAAGATTGTGTCATCTCCATACCACAGGCTGTCCATAAGCCTCCCTTCAATCTCGATGCTACATTCTTCTTTCTATAAGCCAGGTTTTCTGATGATTTGCTCAGCACACAGATTGAATAAATATGATTATAGGATACAATCCTGTCCCACACCTTTCCTGATTTTTAACCATGCAGTATTCCCTTGTTACTTTCAAACAACTGCCCCTTGATCCACATACAAGATCCATATACATGAGCATAATCAAGCGTTCTGGTATTCTTATTCTTCTCAAGGTTATACATAGTTTGTTGTGATCCACACAGTCAAATGCCTTTGCATAGTCAATAAAACACAAGTAAACGTCTTATCTATTCAAATTTATCTATTCTCTGCTTTCAGCAAAGCTCCATCTGATGTCAGCAATGACATCCCTTGTTCCATATGCTCTTCTGAATCAGGTCTGAACAACTGGCAGCTCCCTGTCAATGTACTACCACAACCATTGTTGGGTTATCTTCAGCAAAATTTTACTGACATGTGATATCAAAGGTATTGTTTTATAAATTGAGCAATCTGGTGGGTCACGATTCTTTGGCATGGGCACAAATATTTATCTATTCCAATCAGTTGGCCAAGTAGCTATCTTTCAAATTTCCTGGCATAGACACCGGAGTATAATAAAATGTTCTAAAATTCCCATTCTCATTCTTCACAATGTTACCCATAGTTTATTAAGATCTATACAGTCTAGTGCCTTTGCATAATTAACAAAACAAAGGCACACATTTTTCTGATATTGCTCTCAGGCAATATTTACTGACATCTGATGCGATCAATGCTGTGTCATGTCCTCTTCTAAATTTTTGGTAGCCAAATTGTACTGTTAGATGCTTTTTGTGAATAACTTTAACAAAATTCTACTTTCACGTGATACTAATGAGATCTTTTAGTTCTGTTGGAACATCTCTTTTTGCATTACTTTGGGACATCTTTCTTTGGAATGGTCAGAGACAAATCTCGCCCAGTTGGATGATCAGATATCCATCTTTCAAATTTCTAGGCGTAGACTACTGAGTGCTTCCAGTGCTGCATGAGCTTGTTGAAACATTTTATTTGATATTCTGTAAATTCGTGATGCCTTCTTCTGTTCAATGCTTTCTAGAAGTTTGTACTTTTGTCTATACCATCAAGTCTTGATTATATACTATTTCTTTAAATGGTTGAAGTCTGACCAATTATTTTTGGTATAGTGACTCTATACTACCAAAAGGGTTGAAGCCCATTAAATGGAAAAGTGAAAGTCTCTTTAGTAAATAGTGCTGGAAAACTGAATGCCTTTTTCAGAAAAGTGAAATAAATAACATCCATGTATTATATTATATACAAACTACCTCAAACTGAATCAAAGGCCTAAATATGACATCTTATACTATAGAAATTAGAAGAGAAAAAATATGGACAATGTTAGAAGTCCCAAAACATCATAAATAGAATACCAAACATAGCTAATAATGGATAAATTACAGAAAATAAATTTAACTACTTATATTCATCAAAATAATTTTCCAAATTAATTTTTTAAGTTCTAAAAATGAAATCTAAGGGCCATAGTCCTGCGTGTGTGCGGGGGTGGGGGGTGGGGGCAGGGAGATCATCCATGTCAATTGACAGTTTCTATAGATAATATTCTACACCCCACTCTGATGAGTTCATGTGGGGTTTTAAAAATTTACAAGCAGCCATCTAAGAAATATAATTTGTTTCTGCCCTACTGAGTATTTAAGAATGTAAAAACAAGCAAATAAACTTGAGGAAGCAATTAGTCGAAATGAGTAATGACATGTGTACCACAGTCTCCTGTAAGCTGACTGAACAGTGAAGCAGCAGTCCTGCTGCCTTTACTGACCACTGCACCCAAGACTGCAATAGAAAGTCCATTAGAATGGGCTCTGAAATGTAGAAGGGCAATTGAAAGGCATAGAAGAAAAAGTCTGTGCTTTTCTGTGAGAACAAGACTAGAGGAAAGCCCAAGACTAATGTCTTGAGAAAACTTTCTAACTTAAGATAGAAGACACTCCAAGAGTCCACCTTCCAGCTATGTGATATCATTAAGTGTCCACCTTCCAGCTCTGTACCTTTATTGTTAAGTGTCTATCTTCTAGCTCTGTAATATTATTAAGTGTCCCCGTTCCCACTCTGTACTATTATTAAGTGTCCACCTTCCCTCTCTGTAATAGTATTGTCGCTAAGTGTCATGGAGTCCTTCCCAACTCATAGCAGCCATGTTTATAACAGAAGGAAACAGTAGCCGTTCCTCGCCAGCCGCACAGTGAGGGTTATATTTGAGTCCATTGCTGCACAACTGAGTCAAACCAATCCCTTGAAGATCTTTGGGTTGATCCTCTATTTTATAATACCTGTGACTATAAAGCACACGATGTGAAGAATGTGCTCTTCAGAACATTCAACAGTACCAGGGAAGCATTTGCCCCAACCCAAGAAAATACGGGGAGAAATAGGAATCTGGATCAGTGCAAATGTGGAATTCCGAGAGGAAGCACATATAGTACTGACACATAGTGGGAATTGCAACCTGTGTCACAAAACAGTTTGCTTATGAACAATTGATTGGGGACACTAATATGCTTGTAAACTTTCACCTAAAGCACAATAGCATAGTAAGGAGAGCAAGCAAGCCAGCAAGCAAGCAAGTGGGCATCAGATAGAGAGTTTTTAACTGGGAAAAAGAGTCAAACTTTCAATGGACTTTTTTAATCCCCTTGTGTGTATATGTGTGTATGTGTGTGTATATGTGTGTGTTTGTTATGTGCCATCAAAATATTTTCAACTTATAACCATCTATGTACAACAGAATGAAACACTGCCTTATTCAGTGCCTTCCCCACAAACATTGTTAGGTTTGACCATAAAATCAGATTGATAGTAGGCTAATTTGGCATTGACATCAAAAATGGATTAATGAAAATAATGCAGCACAAAAGCATAGAGAAAAATATTTTAATTAAATAGCTGACTAAAACCTGAGAAATAGTATCATATATCTGACATACAAGTGCATATGTTTGGCAGACAAGAAAGGAAAAAAGAGAATAAGACATAATAAATAATTGAAATAATGGTCTCATATGACCAAATAATGGTCTCAAATCTTAACAAATAAGATTTATTAACTCAAGGAATCCCACATATGATAAATACACACAGAAAATCCCAAAAGTTAACTGTTGGTAATCAGAGATACAGAGAAACTTTTCAAAGTACTCTGAGAAAATTACCACATATTTCAACTATTTGAAAGACTGTTGCTTTCTAATCAGAAACTATGACAGTATAGGGCAAAAATGAAAGGGGAATATGTTTAAAATTCAGCTGAAAGAAATGAAAAATAAAGGGTACAAAAAGTTCACTTTTCTCTGAAATGTATATCTAGGAAAAAATGCTTCTGAAAGAAACCTAAAAACACTTCTAGATAAAAGAAAGCTTAAATAATTCATCATTGCATACTTACAATACAAGAAATGCCTGAAGGAATTTGCTCAAGTTGCTCTAGTAGTAGAGAAATTATACCAAAGGAAAATTTATATGCACATTGAAGAAAAAAAGGCATGAAAAACATAAAATAGCTAAGTAAATAGGAACAGGTATATTTTCTAATTCAGTGAAATACATAAAACTCCCTTAAAATATTTTATGGCATTACTTTGTGTTTTTTTAATGTGTAGAAGAAATATAGAGTTAAACTATTATATAAAGGAAATCTGGTGGCACCACGATCTGAGCAGCTGTCTGTTATCCAAACAAAAGGAAAGTAGTTCAAACCCTCCTGCTGCTCTGGGAGAGAAAAGTGAGGCTGTCTGCTCCTGTAAATACTTACAACCTCAGAAACCCTAAGCAGCAGTTATTGTTTATCCTACAGGGTTGGAATTGACTTGAAATCAGTGTTGTTGTTGTTGTTTCATTATAGTGTAAATGCATAAAAGTTAAACTATTAACCAAAAGGTTGGCAGTCATGGCCACTCAGATCCCCAGGCCCGGTGGTATGCTTGCATTGCGCCACAGTCTTGACAACTCTCTGATGTAGAGCAGTCTATTCTTTACCCAGGGGGTCACTATGAGTTGAAATAGACTGAGCACCAACTGTTCTTTATTGAACTGTCACATAAAAAATGAGAGCTATGTGGTAGCAATGTGTCTAGCTTTTAAATAACTTGGTACAAAGCAAATTCCTTGTAGAAAGATACTGAATCGTTAAAATATAGATATATTGTAATTCTCAAGGTAATCACTAAGAATATGATATGAAGATCATCTTCACTTTTTTAAGAGTGAATCATTTTCTTTGAATTTTTATTGAAAGCATTTATTTTCAGTAATGATAGATATTTTTAATAAAATGAAAGAAAAAGTATCAATAATATTTTTGTGGCAATATGGAGTTATATGCAATTAGTGGGACATATATGTCCCAATAAGTTACTGGTGACAGGAATCGTAGGATGAGCCCATTTGTTCAGATTCATGCAAATATCCTGGCCTGTATCAGAGGTCAGAATACGGTATGTGTGGCACATCATCTTCTCACTAAAATACAGAAACATAAGTTGTAGGTGGGTGGCATATGCCCCACAGGTCACAATTAGGAGCCAATTTTTCATAAAAAGTCAGAATATAGTTACATATATATTGAATAATATCCCCCAGATCAATGAATCCAATTCTATTTTTTTATGAAAGTATGTGGCTTAATCTTTTGCACACAATGTTTATTAGACTCTTTTTCTTTCCCTGAAAGGAAAGTGGCTTCTGTTGTCTCCTCCATATTGCTCGTCTTTAAAGAAGTTTATTAGCTTTTATAAACCCTCTAAGTTGCTAGCTGCTCCAGTTATCCCACAAATATTTGGTGAATTTCTATTGTGTTCCTGGAGCTGGCTTACATGGTGAAAAAAATATTTAATATAAATAAGGAAAGTATCAACCCTGTTCTTATGGGATTGACTTAAGAATTAGCACAGAACTCTCAGAAAGTCTTTAGATTCAAGAAATGTAATTCTAATAGCAAATGAAGAGTAGGGGCTCGCCGAGGGAACATTTGTGAATCAGGAGTGATCTTCACCGTGATACCATCTCATCCTTCACACCCTCGGATATCCACCATTAATTTCACCCCTACCACAAAGAGTTGCAGAAATGAGATGAAGTATCATGTCAAGGTTCTTTATCTGACAAAGGCTTCTAATTTAAAACTCCGTGAAATGATAAAGCTGTAATTAATATATCTGTGTGCGAAAGGTTTAAGTGGCATATTGTTTTGACGTGGCACAATAGAGCGGGCGCTCTCGTAGTCCCTTATGATTCCATTTGGCCTGGGGGAGATGGCACATTCTACACCACAGGCTTGCATCCTGGTAATGAAAGGTACAGGAGAGAAGCAGCAAAGTCAATATTAACATATGTTGCTATTGAATGTTAAGGAGATAGAGATGAGTACTTTGTTGTGTTTTAAAAACGGCAGGGGCAAAGTGAGATTAAGTTTTCTTTTAAAGCACACATTCTTATAATGCTAACAATGCAATGTACACTCCTCTCATCTTGTTGGTTGCATGTTTGACTTGTGATGCGAGTTAAAAGGAGGAACAGATCAAGGCAAGATTTTGAAGAATCTTGAAGACCCAGAGAATATCAAAATTGATTCCAAGCTCAAGGATCAGCGAGAGCAAGACATCAAGAGAGGAATGGGCTTGACCTGTTTAAGGAACTGAAAAAAAAAGCGTTGGGTTCATACAACATCTAGAGGGGCAGGGGACAGTGGTAATGAGGAATGAAAAGTGCAGTCTAAGTATAATGACCAAGAATTAGAATTTTAGCAACGGAGTGAAGAGATTGAGTTAGCATCTTTAATAGTCACCCCAAGGTATGGAGCAAATGAATTAAAAGGAAATGAGCAAGATCATAATGATGAGTCAGGAGGTATTGCTTCGGTCTAAGCAATAGACAAGAGCTGCCCAAAGCCCATTAGCAGGCCACTGGAGATCCCCTTGCAGAGGGGTCTCAGGGAGGAGATGAGCCAGTCAGGGTGCAATGTAACAACCATGAAAAATACAACTTTCCTCTAGTTCCTAAATGTTTCCTCCCCGCTCCCACTACTATGGCTCGAATTTGACCTTGCAAGTCTGGCTAGACCAGAGGATGTACACTGGTACAGATAGGAGCTGAAAATACAGGGAATCCAGGGCGGATGATCTCTACAGGACCAGTGGTGTGAGTGGCGGTACTGGGAGGGGAGAGGGAGGGTGGGTAGGAAAGGGGGAACCGATTACAAGGAACTATATGTGACCTCCTCCCTGGGGGACGGACAACAGAAAAGTGGGTGAAGGGAGACGTCGGACAAGGCAAGATATGACAAAATAACAATTTATAAACCATCAAGGGCTCATGAGGGAGGGGGGAATGGGGAGGGAGGGGAAAAATGAGGACCTAATGCTGGGGGTTTAAGTGGAGAGAAAATGCTTTGAGAATGATGAGGGCAATGAATGTACAAATGTGCTTTACACAATTGATGTGTGTACGGATTGTGATAAGAGTTGTATGAGTCCCTAATAAAATGATTTTTTTTTTAAAAAAGAGCTGCTTAGAATAAGATGATTGTGGTGTAATTTCAGGATGATAGGAGCCTTCCTCCTTTGAAATTCCCTAATGTTTTGTGTGTAGTTCTTCCTTGTACTACTATAATCTTTTACTTCTTATTTAGATTCATTTTATAGCAGAAACTAAATCTTGCTTATCTTTATTCTCTGGTTTCTGCCTTCTACAAATATAGCAGCTGGTCAAGCAAATATTTATATGTATTCTAAGTAAATACAGTTATAATGTTCTCTTTGCATGTTTATTCTTTACATGAAAATGACTGTACTATATTTGGGTAAAAAGTATCAGGTGAAAATATATGTTAGGTTGCAGGGGTTCTGCACCTGTGGGTCGCCAGCCCTTTGGGGGTCGAATGACCCTTTCACAGGGGTTGCCTAAAACCATCAGAAAACACATTATTTCTGATGGTTGGGGGTCACCACAGCATGAGGAACTGAATTACAGGATCGCGACATTAGGAAGGTTGAGAACCACTGGCTTATAGGCTTTAGACTATACAATTTTTTAAAAACTGACTGGATTTTTTCCCCTTCATATGATACTGTCAAGTTTGAAGTTTTAATCAACTTTTGAGTTAAGGCAGTACAAATAAAATTCTGAGCAATTTTTAAGAGTGGGAAAGTAAATATTTTACTGCCTCATTACTCAAAAAAAGCTGAGCCAATTTAATTTAAACCTGCTAGAGTAGGAGTGATGAAAGAGAAATGGTAAAGACAGGATGTAAAATGAATAATAAACAATAGATTTCATAAGACCAAGGTTGTAAAAGCTTAATTCAAAATAAATTTTATGGCCCATATATTATACACCAGTACGTTTGTAAGATGAAGTGGAATTTCCTTTTTCAACTCTGAAGGAAAGCTTGGGCAACTTGACATCAAAGGTCATAATTAAGTTAACCCAAAGGTAAAGATCAAACGTTAATCCAAAATAACTTTTTTCTTTTTAAAGAAAGAACATTTCAGAGAAAGACTTCTTGGGGAAATTCCATGAGTATATCTAATACATCCTTGGGTAGAAATATTGTTAGAAAATATTGTAGAAAGCTAAATATGAGAACAGCAGGGTTGAATCTGATAATCTATATTTACCCATATTATTTTTTAAACCTCCCTCCTTTACTGATTATTACCTCTAACCACATTTCTCTTCCAACAAATATTTATATATACTTAAAACCTTGTCACTCGATTCTCCCTCTGATACGCATTGGGCCGGATCTAGTTTTGCATGTTTCCTTTGCGTGTGTGTTCTCATATGGGGATCTATCTCTGAGGTATTTTGTCATGGCTGGTAGCCCTCTTGAATTTTTGTTATGTGTTTGTCTCTTTTTGAGTATAAGAAAACCCAGGACTGATGAACACAGAGCAACAAGAAGTAGAACAAGGGTTCCTGGGGGTCAATGTGGGAGTGGGAGGGGAAAGAGCAACTGATATCAAGGAGTTCAAGAAAGAAGAGACTGTTTTGACCTCCATAAATGCCTTTTACCCCCTGGTTCTTTCCTCTATTTCCTTTTACTTCCCTCTTATCACACGATTATGCTTAGCCTCATTCGGGTTTTGGTAATTCCTCTTGGTTACATTGCCCTTGATCAAGCCCTACCAGGCATTCTACACCCTCCTCACCATTGATTTAAGTCCCACAGTCTAATTTTGATATTCTCTGGGACTTCATTGATCTGCTCCCCTTGCTGTTCTGTGGCACACCCTTCGTGTTTTGCCCTGGTGGTGGGGTCAGATAGGGCACAATTCCCTCACTGTGTTTCCAGTGTGGTCCCCCATAGCACTGTGGGTCAGTGAGGGATGTTGTGTCTCACAGGGGGGCCGGCCCTATGGTTCTCTTTGTGCATTGGCCGCTCTGAGCAGGAATATCATCCTCAGGGAATTGATGGGTCAGGATGTGTTCCACTCTCTCTCCTTCCCCCTTCATTTGCTCCTGTGCTCTGATCAGACATGTCCCTGTCCCTGAGCGGTAGCTTCAGTGCTGTCCTCTGAAGTCAATTCTTCTGGGGGAGGGAAGGGTCTCTATGTAGTTGGGATTGGGGCCAGCCAGCATTGAAGGCATTTTTGTTTGTTTGGGAGAAAGGGGAAAGGTAGCTGTCTGATCCTGTGAAGAATTACTCTTGGAAACCGTACTTAGACAGAGTCTCTATGAGTCAGAAAAGTCTTGGTGGCAATGGCTGTGGTTTGGGTTTATTGTTTGTAATTCACACTACATATAACATTGTAGTGCATAATTTTCTGATATCATTTGAAGATATTCACTTGCACATGTTCAAAGATCATGTCTAAAGGCATTCATCATAAAAGGCAATAATACTGAAACTAAAACACACAAACAAGTCAGAACCAATTTACAATTACAATGTCAGAAGGGAATCCATGTTAGCATAGCCTAAAAGTACATATCTTAATTATTTCTCCCAACGAAGTCCCTTAATAAAACGTAGTCTTTTAAGCTTCTTAGAATTACCAGCAAGTAATAGGTAAATGTTCTACTTTCCATAGAAGAGGGTGAGCATGTGATATGAAAATATGGATCCTTCTAGAGCAGCAGTTCTCAACCTGTAGGTCGTGGCCCCTTTGGGGGTGTCAAGTGACTCTTTCACAGGGGTCTCCTGATGCATAACAGTAGCAAAATTGCAGTTATGAAGTAGCAACTAAAGTAATTTTATGGTTGGGGGGTCACCACAACATGAGGAACTGTATGAAAGGGTCGCGGCATGAGGAAGATTGAGAACGACTGTCCCAGAGTGAAAATCAAACCACTGCTCTCCAACTGAATGAGACTCTTAGGATCCTTTAGGACAGAGTAGAACTAATGGCTCCTTCGGCTTTCTGAGACAGTAAATCTCTAAGGAGCAGGTAGCTTCATTCTCCCGCAGCAGAACTGGAGAGTTTCAGGGGCCAATCGTGCAGTTGGAAGTGCTATGCTTAATTCAATGTACCGGGGCTCCTTTTGTCTGTTGCAATAGTGCTATGTTTATGATCACTAATTAAAAAACCCTCTACTTAACTTTACAGATTATCTGTTTAAGACTACATCTGAACTGGGTTTAGGTGCTCAGAGATGAGTACTATTCTGTCCCCCTCGTACAAAAGTCTTATGCAAAAGTAGAAGATATGGCCATTAAAGATAAATCTTATACAATGTAGTTACTGTAACAAAAATAGACATAAATGATGGGGAAATGTACCATTGATTTGTTATTTTAAAAATCAAAGAGCTAATAGTGATAAAACAGAAATTCATAGCAGAGAGTATTCACAAAATCATTCCATCAGTTATTCATTTAAAGGAGGTCGGCAAGGCAGGCAAGTACATTGCCTAATCAAGTGTATAATTTTCAAGGTGTTTTGTTGACATTAAATGCAGAAATGTTGGCTACAACTCAGAAACCAATCTAGGTTTTTTTTATATTGGGGTCACATCTCTCATATATTTATTATATTTAAGAATGATGAATAATAATCACCAGGGATTTTAATTGCAAAATTTTTGCTGGGAAACATATAATCCATCATCCATCTCAGATCTGTGAATAAGAATGATCCTGTGTAAGCAGAAAGGCCATTGTCTTATGTTTTTCAATTTAGAAAATTAGTGCTTAGAATTTCAAATAGTGTGGAAATAAATATATGAGGCAGTATACTACTAATTGCTTTATGTTTTACTTGAGATATATTTATAATTGTCTTTGTAAAGGTTAAATTATGTGTGTGCCAAAAGAAATTCATTGCAAGGTGTTCCAATCCATAAATCATCTCGTAGCTATTGCACCACTTCCTACAGTGAATGGAACCTGCCATCTTTTCCCAGTCACTGTCATGTAGTGTGGATTTTAATATTGCTTTTCTGTTCAACTTCACACATCAAGTGTCACGGTAAACAACTTTGTTGTAGCCTAATTTAAACAACGCTCTGGGGAAATAATGGAGTTTAGGATGGAATTGTCTTTTAATGCAGTAGTTGTATTTCTGTATAATAAGATAACTTTAGCCCTTGATAAAAATGAATGCAATGTTTTATGATAATTACAAAAAAGGAAGAGAATGACAAGGCAAAATCAAAACAGTTTAATTTTAAATAATAAATCAATATAAAATAAAAATGTAGAGTAAATGCAAAAATATATTTAATAAGATAAAAGTACACTCAAATTAGTTTAATTCCCCTCTGCACCCACCTCTTCCCCAAACACTAGTTTTCAAATTAGCTGAGTTCCATTAGCCCTCTAGTGGTGACTTGTTAGAGTTATGCATGGATTCTTCCACTCGAAAGGTAAAAACAGCTCTTCTTTCAGAACTGAGAAACATGTTCCTGCAAATGCCAAATTCTAGGAATATATTTTTAAATCACCGTGTAGGATGTAAGTAGAGAAAAGTTCCTCCACCAATGAAGGCTTTCTTTTTGTATCCCTCAATAAAAGATATGTCAAGTGACGATGACAAATCAGAAAACCGCACGGCACCTCATAACAGCGGCAGTACTTTTGCCACACGACATTTTGCAGAAGGTCGCAGATGAGTCACGATACAGCGTTCTGCAGATGTCAGAGTGCTTCTCTGCATGGCACCTTACTGCTTTCCGTCAAGCCTCCTCTTACTAACCAGGGCTGCTGCTTGTCTTTGCTTTAATCCAGACTAATTGTCCATTGTTTTAATGTTTCTATGATATCCAGAAATGACTTTGAGATTGCTGAATAGAAGGCGGGTACAGTCACCTCCTGTCTGGCCTTCCTCTCAGCCAAACTTCCTGAGGCGTCTGACAGAATTGCTTTTTTTGAAAACCTTCCCAGCCATAAGTGAATTGAAAAGTATACAATTTGCTTTTTCCTACAGGACGTGATGTGGTTGTCAGCAATAAACAAGCCTTGAGTCTTAAAGGGAGAGGATGCCTAGCACAACCAGATGCTTGGTGAACTCATTTTCATAAACTAATTCTCCAAAGTCACAGGACGAATTTTTAGTTTTCACGAACAGTTTTCCTTTTTGTTTTCTTAAATATAACACATAAAAAACAAACAGAACCTAAACAATAACTTGGCTACAGCACTGATAACCTTGGATCAAATAATAATGGAAAGAAGTATTTAATCATTTCAGCTGCCAGCTGATGATCTCAGAGCTCTAGATGTGACAGACGGTGGGATCCAGAAGGAGTGGGAAGTCGTAGGTCTTGCGTGCTTATTCACTTTACTGCGGACCGTGGGTATTTATATAACCTGCTGATGCTGAATTTATTTAGACTTACAGAACCTCTGTAGGATAAAGTAGAGCTGTGCCATCGGGCTTCCTTCGCTATAATCCCAAGTGGCATAGTGTCTGTGTGCTCAGCAGTTGACCAAATGGTCATTAGCTTGCTTCACAGGAGAGTTAGCGAGCAATCGTACCAAAGGATGACCGTCTTACCAACACTATCCATCACTCCTCCTCTGTCATACGATTGTTATGAATTGAAGTGGACTTGATAGCAATGGGGTTTTTTCTTCTTGTTTTTCCTATCTTCATGGAAACAGACCAACACGGCTTTCTCCTATTGAGGGATCGGTGAGTTCTAATCCCACCTTTTGAATTAGTAGTCTAGTTATTAACCACTTCAACACCAGGGCTTCCTTTCTCTCCATATGTGTAATGTCAGCCAGTGCTTAACACTATATTCAAAGTTAGCCAGAGCTCCATTGACCTGTGTGTGTGTGTGCACTTTTGTTGAAGAGTGTGCATATGAATATGTCCCAGCATGCATCTGTCAGGGTGTCATACTGTGGCAGCTTACATAGTGTGATGATATAAAATATGTCACTGGTGTTTCATACACTTGCAGGGTCACCCAAGGTAAACAGATCTCAATGGTACTTCCAGATGAGGAATAGAAAGAAAGACTATCTAGTTCTGAGTGATTAGCAGCTAAAAGCCTTATGATTAGTGGCACAGTGCCTCATATACTTAAAACTTTATAAGAGCATCAGAATAGTCGAATACAGTGCTGTAAGATATGCTCCTTATGTCAGAAGGTACTCAAAATACAATTGAGGAAGACCTGCCATCTCAAAGTAGATTGAACCATAGGGACATTGTGGTGGTCAGATATTATGTCAACTTGTTCCTGGATGAAAGTGTAAGGGTGAAACCCAGCCTATCAATTAAGTCGCAGCCTGATGATGCCTCCTTGGTGGCTGTGACCTTTTTAAAAGGCAGACACTGGAAGCTTCTCTCTCTCTCCACGCCACCCCGCCCCCCACACTTATACTTTCTTCTTGCATGGATACTGTGTCCTCCCAGGAGAGTCCCACATTAACCACTAAACCTGGTAGCTGTAGGTGCCCTGCTAAGTTCCCACTGGCTGTCGGTCCACCTGACTGCACCCATCAGTCTGTGATCTGCTTTATTCCCAGTTCGCCTTCCTGCTGCATTGACCTGCAGAGTGTGGAGAGGGCTCCAGCTAGCACTGGACCCACGAACTTGAGGTGGACTGACCTAGGCCACCTTCTTGATAGAAATTACTTTTTGATATAAAGTTATTTTTATACATATATGTGTAATTAGTTTTGATTCTCTAGACAACAGAGCATAATACAATTTGGGATTGAGAAATTAGAGTTCTAAAGAAACAAAAGAATAAGGATGGAATATGGCGGCACATCTGATGCACTGTATTAGGTAAATACGCTGCACAAGACCTCTTTAAAGGGTTGAGAAGGAAAGATGTTACACTGAGAACTAAGGTTCAATTCAAGCCTTGGTCGTTTCAATTGCCTCATATGAGTGTGGAAATAGAACAATAAATAAGGAAGATCAAACAAGAATGGATGCATTTGAATGATGGTGCTTGCAAAGAATACTGTAATTACCAAGGACTGCCCACAGAACTAACAAATCTGTCTTGGCAGACGGACAGCCAGAATGTGCCTTAGAAGCAAGGACGGTGAGACTTCATCACATAATTTGGACATGTTATCAGGAGAGACCAGTCCCTCATTCTTGGTCAGTTAAAATGGTGGTGAAAAAGAAGAAACCCCTAGAAAATATGGATTGACACAATGTCTGCACCAATGGGCTCAAGTATAAGAACAGTTGTGCGGATAGTGAAGAATTAGGTTGTGTTTTATTCTGTTATACAGAGTGTGGCTATCAGTCAGAACCCACTGCACAGCACCTAACAACAACAGTTGGAATGCAGACACACAAGGTTCCAACTGGAATGAAGATGCTTCATATCAAAGAATGGGCTTATCTTCTCAGAGCATTGGAATGGGCAGTTTAGAAATTGAATACCCCAAGGTGGGGAGATAAAGGCATGAAGCGACAACCTTGTAGACCTTCCTGGCTGTTTTAAGTAAATGAATCTATGGAAGAGGGATGGTGGGGAAATGTAGATATGATTATAAGATTTAGGATAGGTGTTCACAGAACTGTAATTGTTAACCATAAAATATTTTTGCTTTGTTCACTTAAATAACATATGATGTACATGAGTTTAGTGCATTAGTGTTTGAGTTGTATCTTGTTAAAGGCAAGCATCATTTCATTATTGTCTTTGTGTGGAGATTATGTATGATTCAAAGAGCTGTGTACAGATGTCAGGTTGATAAGGGGTGGTCTGTAGCAGCTAGATTTTATGTCAACTTATACCTAGATGAAAGCATAGGGTGTAGTCCAACCAATTAATCAGGTCACAGCCTAAGGAAGTCTCCTTGGGATGTGGCCTTTTTATAAGAGATACACTGGGATTCTCTCTCTCTCTCTCTCTCTCTCTCTCTCTTTCTCTCCTTTCACTGTCCTATTTGCCATGACTGGTCATGTGGGCTGCTGACACTTGGCGTTGTCAGTGCCCTACCATCATCTCACTGATTTCAGATCCAAGCAACTCTGCACCCATGAGCCTGTCATCTCCCTGCTCCCCGCTTCATTGGCATCCAGGGGCTGGCTAACTGTCAAACTGACCTTCAATTCATCACATGTCAATTCAGGTTGAAATTGAAAAAAATTTGAAACAAACTCACAAAAGCCAAAATATGGCCTTGAGTATGTCGCATCCAAATCTTAGAACATATCAAGATAATGAAAGAAAGCCTCATAAGCTCTGGGATAACATGAAGAATACTATACTCGAAGAAAGCAAAAGGTCATTAAACAGACAGGAATTTTTTTTTTAAGACAGAATGAATGTCACAAAAGTCTCTGAAAATTACTCTTGGTCATAGACTAAGTAAATGGTAAAAACGATGAACTGAAAGAGCTGAGCAAAAAGTCCAAGGACAGCTTGAGAAAATACAGTGAAATATTATAATGAAATGTGCGAAGGCCTGGAGAGAGAAAACCAGAAATGGAAAAGATTCTCAGCAGATATCAAACTGACAGCACTAAAGAAAACATTTCAAGCCTTGAGTTGTAATTCTATGAGCAACATATTAAATGATGTAGGAGGCATTAAAAGAAAATTGAAGGAATGCAAAGAGACAGGTGCCAAAAAGAATTGGTTAATATTCAATCATCTGGTCATATGGTCATATGGACCAAAAATACCAATGATAGTGAAAGAAGTCCAAGCTGCACTGAAAGTATTAGCCAAAACTAAGACTACAGGATTTGACATAATACCGATTGAAATGCTTCAGCAAGCTGATGGATCATTCGAAGCACTTATTTGTCTATGCCAGGAAAATTTCAAAGATAGCTACTTGGTCATCTGAATGGAAGAGATTCATATTTGTGCCCAATTCCAAAGAAAGGTGACCCAACTGAATGTAAAAAGTACAAGTAATATTAATATTACATGGAAGTAAAGTTTAACTAAAGATCATTCAACAATAGTTGTAGTAGTATATGGACAGGGAGCTGAAAGAAATTCAAGAAAGATGGAGAATGGGGACCTGGAACAAGGAGCATAATTGCTGCCATCAGATGGATCTTAATTCACAGCATAGAGTACCAGAAAGATGTTTACTTGTTGTGTCTTTTTACTATACAAAGACATTTGGTTATGTGGATCATAACAAACTATTGATAGCGTTGAGAAGAGTGGAAATTTCATCAACTTCATTGTATTCATGTGAACCTGTACTTGGACCAAGAGACAGTTGTGTAATCAATCAGGGAACGCTGAGTGGCTTAAAATCAGGAATAGTGTGTCTCGAGGTTGTATCCTTTCACAATTCTTATTCATACTGCACACTGAGCAGATAACCTGAGAAGCTAGACTACATAAGGAAGAGGGAAGCATCAAGAGGAGGGTCCATTAACAACTGGTGATACGTTAATGGCCAAATTTGCTTGCTGAAGGCAAGGGAGACTTGAAGCACTTGCAGAGCAAATGCTGTCGTCTTCAGGACAGATTGCAACTCCATGTAAAGAAAACTCATATCCTCATAACTGAACCAGTGAATGGATCAAATAATGAAATGATCCAGAATTTAATCTGCTCAGATCCACAGCCTACACTCATGGAAGGAGCAGTTATGAAATCAAAAGTCATACTCCATTGGGAAAATCTGGTGCACAGGAACTTTGAAAGCACTGAGGAGCATGGATATCACTTTGAGGAGTAAGGTAAGGTGGGCCATGGTAATTTTATTTGCTTCTTATGCATTTGAAAGTTGACTTTGAAGAAGGAAGACCAAAGAAGAACCCATGGAAAACCATACTCTGTGAGGACAAACATCTATCTGGGAGAAAAGTACAGGTAGCAGGCTCCTCAGATGGTTTCATTTTATCTAACATCCTTTGGACACGTTATCAGGAGAGAACAATCTCTGAAAGAAAACATCATTCTTGGTTCAGTGCAGAGGCGGTGAAAAGGGAAGACGGTTGACAAGATGGATTGACTATGTCCACGGCAATGGGCTCAAACCTGTCAACTGTGAGGATGCAGCAGGCCAGGGTGGTGTGTCCTTCTGATGTCTGTGGGGCCACTCTGAGTCCGAACTGACTTGCTGGCTCCTAACAACAAAAACACAAGTCATGTCAGTCGTGACTTGGAAATGCTAGAGTTATTTCAAATACTAGCTGGATTGAAAGAGCTTCCAGCATGAAATAAAGTAGGAAGAATGCCCTGGCGATGTAAATCCAAAAATTAGCTAATAAATAGCTTATTAATCACAACAGAATAGTGTCCAAGTAAATTACTCTGGATGAATCATCAATCATCAGGAGAGATCAATTTCTAGAGGAAGATGTCACGTTGGGTGGAGTAAAGAACCAGCCAGGATAAAGGAGATCCTCAGCAAGATCATTGTCAAGTGAGCTTCAAGAATGGGCGGGAACATGTAGGCAATCATGAAGATGATGCAAGATTGGGCAAACTTTCCATTCTGTGGTATATTAGGTTGCCATGAGGAAGAGACTATTTGTTGGTAGAGGACAGAGAACAGAACATTTAAGTAGAGAAAATATACTGTATCCCAAAGCTAATTAACGACTCTGAAATTTCCCCCCTGTTGCCTAATGTAGTTTGATAATACCATGAGAAATTACTTTTTCTCTTACACATATTTTAAAATCATCAAGGTAATGATGAAATAGTGAAAGTAACTGCAGCTACATAGATGAATTTACATAAATGTTATGGAAAGAAAAATAAAACAAAACTTTCTTTGCACTCTTGAAATGTTAAGTGGGATGTTTTTATCTAATATTTTTGACCCTTACAGTGCTGAGTCTCCAAGAGACACCTTATAGCGTTTTGGCTAACATGATGAATAAGTAAGCAGACGTCCACCCTAAATCAAATCCTGACTCAGCTATTCAGAATTTTTGTATCCTTAATCCACATGCTTTATTTTTCTGAATTGGTTCTCCTAATTGGAAAATTGTAACTCCAGGCTTATTAAAAGGATTAAAGGAGGCAAAGTATGCCAAGAGCATTTGTACAGAAAGTTCCATATCAAAAGAACTTGAAGAATGCTGATGCATTGTTTTTATTATTATATAAGCTGAATGATCCTGGCCACTAGATAATTTGGTGTGCAGACAAGAGTAAAGACATAAAGCACACACACAAAAATAAAAACATTTCATGAAGTCTATTCCTACTCGCAGCTACCCTCGCAGGGTTTCAGAAGCTGCACATCTTCCCAAGGGTCCATAGCTCCCTCTTTCTACTACACAGCAATTGATAGATTTGAACCTTGCAGGTAGTAGTCTAAAGCTTACCCAGCCACACCAACAGGATAAATAAGGGGGAATGAGATCAGGCTAGTTACCTCTTCCGTGAAGACACACTGCAATCCGAGGGATTCAATTCATTTAATAATTTCTTAGTCCTCCATTTCACTTTGCAGTTTTGGTCATGGCCTTTGTGATTACTGCTGTGCTTACGATCTAAAGTTAATTCTCAGCAGACCATTTATGATAAGTAAGTCATTCTGTAGATTTATTCACATAAGTGAGAGATGTGGAATTCACCGTCGAGTGCGGGGTGCTATATTCCTTCCACCTACTCATTCGTGTTAAGTATATGCATGGAGAATGAATTATAATTATTAGCTTTGAGAAGGGAACAAACATGTAGATCTAGAATAAGTCTGCCAAAATGATACAAAGACAAAAAGTGGTTCAGTTGCTTCCCTACGATTACATCCCCTTAGCACCCTCAACCTGCTATTTGGTGACAAAAAATAAAATTGCCTTTTAAAGATCTGTAAATTCCACCACTTCATGGAGTATGTCAGGAGCACCCCAGAATCAGAGGCATTAGGTTGCCAATTGCATTAGTCCTAGCGAACCAAGGCTGCATCCAAACCAAAATTTGAAAGCCCACAACTCTCGGAGGTCCACCATTCTCTACCTCTTTTTCCCAATCTTACCTAATTCTGAAATTGAGTAATGCAAGTAAAAAGCAATTTGTCTGGCCAAATCACACTCTTATTCCCAGCCCATGAAATATATGTATGACAAAATCTAGTACTTAAATTACTAAATATTACCACTACTTACTTGTGCTTTTAGTATATTTTCTTCTTTTTTTATATCTTAGTATTTCTAAGAAAAGTGCAAGGTCATATATAGAAATTCAGCCAATTTCATACTCGGCTAATTGACTATCTTTTATATTCTTCCTTACGGATCACTAAGTGGGAATTGATCTTAACAGCAACGAGTTGAGGCCTTCTTTTTTTTGGTACATTTTTCCCTTAAAAGTGGTCCTGACTTCTTCTAGTTTTTCAGATAGTAAAAGGAATCTAGTAGTGACAGAGAAATTTCATCAATTATGCAAACTAATCGGAGGCACTCATAATCTCTAGAAATTCTTCTTGTTGCCTCGGGCAGAGAAGACAATAGGTAAGAGACAAACCTTATGGGAAAAGGTGATGGAGAATAGAGCTCAGATTGGAAAATCGAATGCCTGATTTGCTGTGATCCTGGGGTGGGAAGTTCTTACTGGTGAATATCTTAGCTTTAAAGTGTGACCTGCAAACCTGGGACCTGTGGATGGTAACTACTAACTTCTCAGTAGAAAGTGTAAAAAAAAAAAAAAAAAAGGATGAGGGAAGATACAGCCTTTTTTTTTCTGTTTCAGAGATTCAAGTCACTTTCTTTTAAAATTCCTCTAGTACTTTTATTAGTGCACTATGGAAAATAATCTTGTCTATCCTTGAAAACTCCTTACTATAGCTGAATAGCCTACAACTGCTACCTACCTCCTAGATCCCGATTGAGAAAGAGTGGTTACTCTTAACTGGGTGCAGATGGGGGGGGTGGGATTTTGCCACTTTGAACCCCTCCACTTTATTTATTCCAAATTAAGGGACTATTTCAACTTCTGGAGATATTTTGCTTATCACAACTGGGGGCGTTGCTAGCAGTAACTATCAAAGTCACTAGCATCAAGCTGACTCGGCCTCATAGCAACCATGTCAGACATTGCAGAACCGACCTCCTAGGTTTTCCATACTGTAAATCTTCAAAGGAGCAGGCAACCTCACTTTTCTTCAGTGGGGTTGCTGGTGAGTTCGAACCTGTGATTAGTCTCTCAAAGGGTAACCCTCAATGTCACCAGGGCACCTTATTTACATCCAGTGGATCCTGGCCAAATATGTTGCTAATTGCTAAGCGTAATTTGAAAGACAGCTACATGGCCAACTGAGTAGAAGAGATTCATATTTGTACCCATCCCTAAGAAAGGTGCCACAAGAGAATGCACAAATTATAGAACAAAATCATTGTGTTAGAAAGGGTTCTCTAGAAAGACAAAACCAGATTGCTAATAATTTTATATATCTTTATACAGATATATAGATAACATAAGAAATAAACAGTTAATCAAATTATAAAGCAGTACAAATGACTCAGTACAACTCACTCCCGTGAGACAGTTGTGAGACACTGGCAGTCCTTCAAGTCTTGAGGGCTGCCAGGTAATCCTCTGTAGAGCAATTCAGGCTATCTGGGCACAGGCAGCAAACAGCAAGGCAGGTCACCAACAGTCAGCCAGATGACAGAGTCTGACAGTCCCCAGCTCAAGAGAAGTAAATTCCAATTGTGTGGTGAAGCAGGTCTTGAAAGAACCTCAAATAACAGTGATATGGTCCATAGGTTAGGTGTCCCACAGGTAGTGTAGTTCACCAATTGAGGCACAGAACACACAAGGCAGCCACAAAGAACTACCGATGATCCGATGATCAAAGAACAAGAGACAAGAAAGGCGAGACTCACTGAGCCATTTATCTCTCCGCCCTTCAATTAATCCCACATGTGTTGTTGGCACAATAAACTATCTCAATCATTGTTATCACATTCAAATAAAAATTTGCTTAAGTTCTTCAACAATAGTTGCAGCAGTATATAGACAGGGAGTTTTCAGAGGTTTAAGACAAATTCAGAAGTTATCATGGAACAAGGGATATCATTGCTGATGTCAGATAGATAGTGGATCAAAGCAAAGAATACCAGAAAGATGCTTACTTGTGTTTTATTGACTATATCAAGCCATTCAACTGTGGGTATCATAATAAACTATGCATAGTTTTCCGAAGAATGAGAATTCCAGAATACTTCATTGTGCTCATGAGGAAATTGCACACGACTGAAGAGTCAGTTGAGCAAACAGAACAAGAGAATACTCATGGTTTAAAATCAGCAAAAGTATTTCCTCTCTCCTTTCTTATTCAATGTTTGCTGAGCAAATCATCAGAGCAGTTGACTTATATGAAGAAGATGTGGCATCAGAATTGGAGGAAGGCTTAAAGCAACCTGTGAGATGACACAACCTTGCTGCTGAAAGTATGGAATTGAAGCACTTGCTAATGAAGATCAAGGATTGCAGCCTTCGAAAGACATTGGGCCTCCACTCAAGTATTCCCTCAATGCAAGAATACTTTCTTCTATTAAATTGGCATTCTATGATACTCACCTTCCCGACACAACCGCTGAAGACAGAGCGGGTCAATAAGCAAATGTGGTGAAGAAAGCTGATGGTGCCCGGCTATCAAAAG
>NW_022103898.1:38239635-38316237 GCF_000313985.2 Echinops telfairi | reverse complement strand
TTGAGAATGATGAGGGCAATGAATGTACAAATGTGCTTTACACAATTGATGTATGTATGGATTGTGATAAGAGTTGTATGAGGCCCTAATAAAATGATTAAAAGAAGAAGAAAAAAAGGACTGCAGCCTTCAATATGGATTACAACTAATCTCAAGAAGACCAAAATCTTCACAACACAACCAATAGGTAACATTATGATAAATGGATAAAAATGTGAAATTGTCAGAGATTTGGTCTTGCTTGGATCTGCAGACAATGCTCATGGAAGCAGCATTCAAGAAATCTAATATCTAGGGAGAATCTAATATACAAGACCTTTGTAAATTTTGATATACAATGATGTCACTTTGGGACCAAAAATACACCTGACTTTGTCTCACACACTTTGCAAATGTTATTAAAGAGGGACGTATTTGGTCAACAACATCATGCTTGTTAAAGTAGAGTGTCAGAGAAAAAGAGCAGACCCTGAATGAGATTGACACAGTGACTGTAACCGGGTATATATATGTAAGACATGTAAGAACAACAAATTTTGAAAAAATAAATGTTTGTGAAATCTATCCAACTATGTAATTTCTTTATATCAGTGGGTTTCAAACTGTGGATCACGACCCCTTTGGGGGTCAAATGACCCTTTCTGGGGTCACCCACTTCATAACAGTAGCAAAATTACAGTTATGAAGTAGTAACAAAAATAATTTTATGGTTGGGGGTCACAACAACATGAGGAACTGTACTAAAGGGTTGTGGCATTAGGAAGGTTGAGAACCACTGCTTTATATTAACACTAGACATCTAGGGCAGAGTAAATCTCATGGCCATTCTTTCTAGACTGTCTTAATCTGGAAGCTCCAAGTTTGGTGCCCTTGCTTGTATCTGAAGTACTGATGACATAGCTTTTAGAATCATAGCAAGTGGTAGAGAAGTTCATGAAAGGCTTTGTATGTCCCATCCCATATTTGTAAATTCTTCTTGAAGAACATAGTGAATGCAGAGAATGCAATTAGATAAATACTTCAGAAAAAAATATATACTGGCAGCAGTACTGAAAATGGATTGACAAAACTCCTATTAATAATATCCAAAGAACTCGTTCCTTGCCATTGAGTTGATGCCAACTGTTAGTAAGACTACAAGACCGAGCGGAACTTCCCCTGTGGGTTTCTGAGATATAACTTTATATGGAAGTAGAAAGCCCCTTCTTTCTCCTGCTGAGTGGCTGTTGGCTTTAAATTGGAGATGTTATGGATTAAAGCCCAACATGTAATCACCACAGCACCTTGCCATCCTTGTTCTAAGGAACATTTGGGCTGTACTTCTTCCAAGGTGCATTTGTTGGATTTGGCAAATTATGTATTTCAGTATTCTCTGCTAACATCATTTTTCAGTCCTTGGTCATCCATATTCAGTATCTACCTTTCATATGTCCTTGAGGTGATTGTAAAGGCAATGATTCGGTCAGGTACACCTTAGTTCTTAAAGTGACATCCTTGCTCTTCAGCACTTTAAATAGCGTCGCGCAGTAGATCTACCCAATGTAGTATGTTCTTTGATTTCTAAGCTGCTGTTTCTATGAACAGGGGTTGTGGAACTAAGCAAGGTAAAATCCTTGATAATTTCAATTAATTCTCCACTTTTCATGATTTTGTGGATTGGCCCAGTTGTGAAAACGTTGGCTTCTTTTACATTTAGTTGCAATCCATACTGAAAGCTGCAGTCAGATTTTCATCAGCAAGTACTCGCATTTGGTAAGCAAGATTTAGTCATTTGCATATCACAGAATGTAAATAAGCCTTCATTAAATCCTGATATCTTTTTCTTCAGATAGTCCAGCTCCTTGGATTACTTTCTCAGCATATAAATTGAATAAATATGAAAGAAGATTCACCCATGATCTACACATTTCTACTATTAAGATATCAATTTTCTCTTTCTCTGTTTGAAAGACTGACTCTTGTCTATGTACATACTTTGAATGTACACAATAATCTGGAATTCATATTCTTCTCAATGTTATTCTGTTTGTTATATGAGGATGTACCCAAATAAAACCAGAAAAATTTTTTCAAAACATGTATGTTTTTACTTGTTTTACAAAACAACTTTATTACCTTCAAAGTACTTTCCATTATACTTAATACATTTTTTCAAACTCATCTGTTTGAATAGCTGACAGCACCTCCCTCATTTTTTTTTTGGTCACCTCTTCTAAGTCAAATTGCTGCCCTTTCATGTCCCTCTTCATTGCTAGAAACAAAAAGAAGTTACCCGAAGCATGGTCAGATGAGTCAGGTGCATGAGACAGGAGAGGAATGCTGGGTTTCTTTTGCCCAAAACTGGCATACTGAGATGGATGTGTGAGCAAGTGCATTGTTGTGGTGGTAAAACCTTTCCCCCAACTGTCACAAGTCAGGCCTTTTTTGGTCACACACTGTTACGCTATCTTTTCGGAACCTCTAAATAGAAAGGTTAAGTAGCAGTCTGACCTGGTGGAATAAACTCCAAATGCACTAGTTGATATTTTCATCCATTTGGGAAGTTTGCTGATGTCCAGAATGAGTTTTGCCATCAATTAACATTTCACCTTTTTTGAAATGAGAAAACCACTCACACATTTGAGTTTTTTCCATAGCATTTTCCTTGTAAGTTGTGTTCCACATCACAACAGTTTCTGCGGCATTTTTCCTGAGCAAGAAAAACATTTCACAGCTGCATGCTATTCTCTTAAATTGGCCATCACAAAAAAAAAAAATGAGGTTTGAGCAAAACTGCTTTTACAAAAATTTGACTGTGACCAAAGAGAACCTTCCCAGGTGATGCCACTGGGTGCACTAACTCAGAACAAGTTTATGGATGCTTGCCTAGTGGGAACTATGGGTACTAGAAAAGATCCACCCAATGGAGCTTGTTTATGTGGATTTGTTTTTATTTCTTGCTTTTTTTTAGTACCCCTTAGTAAACCTCTTGTCTACTAGTTTATTGTACTGTGGTAATTTGTGTATTTCTGTGGTGCTGTAAGCTATGCTACCAGTATTTGAAATAACACTAGGATGATCCAAGCTGAACTGGTAACAGAGTAGTTTACACACTAGAGTAGATTAAAGATAAAGTTTAGGTAGTCCACTTCTGTGGGATTAGCTACTGAAAATCTTAAGAATATAAATAGCTAATTTATAATTTTTAATTGTGCTCTAAAGACAATTACTTCACCAAGTAGAAATGCATCCACAAACATTTGGAACAAAAAGTCAAATGCTCTTAGGATATATTTTCAGACATTTCTTTTAAATTTAAAATTTCAGCTAATCATTTAAGTACATTTCTGAAAAAATTAATATTCACTAGTAAATTTCATAATTTGAAATTCAAAGTAAAATGGGAAATTAAATATGACGCTTTAAATTTTTAAAAATTTAAAATTATTTTTTCTTTATGTATATGAGAAAAATATACTGTTTTCTTTCTTTTGTGTTTTACTATATAATAGACAGTATTTTAGTTCATCCTGTATAAAAAAAGACAATTTACAGAATTTGTGAGAAATAAGTAAATAACATATTTAATATGACAAGCAAAATAAATTGCAAAAGATGGTTGATTATCTGGTCCTTTAATTATCTCTATTTCACTAAGAGAAAGGACTATCTTTCATGAACACATGCGATATGTTTGACCCAGAATATACGCTAAATAAAAGTTTTCTAAATCAGTAAAAAAAATTCTATGAAAAAAAGTATAAGAATTTTAAACTAATATGATATAAAAGACACATTTACAACATTTATTGTATTGCTTTTTATTCAAAGATTAACTCCCCAAATACATTTCTCCATTACTCAAACTTATTTCAATCCAAAAAGTCTGAATGATGACTTAGAAAGGGAATCTTAAATTACCTAGCTTTCTGTTTCAGATAAGAAGATTAAAGTTGTATAACTAACTTGCTATAGACCTAGGGTTGCAAATTCAATCTGCAAACATATAATTTAACCTCACTCTTTCTCAGTCAAAAATGTTTAAGTATGAAGCTCCTAACTTTTCTATCAATTACTATAGATGGATTTTCTCATCCATCTAGAGCTAGATGGATTTTATCACCCATCTAGAGCCGTGAAGGAAAAAAGAATAAAATAGATTTATTTTGCCGGAAAAACAAAGAAGAAACCAGTTCATGAAATGTGACAGTTTGAACACAAAGAGATCATAGGCATTCTCTTTTTCATTTTATTTCTCCTCCCTTCCTACTAATTAATTCATAATAGTTCTTATAATATTGAATATATCTTTCTCTCCTTATTTTTTACTCCTTCCTTGCACAAGGCTCCCAACATCTTTTTTAACTTTATTTTTATTGGTTGAGAAATATAAATAACACTGCCACCAATCCAACATATTTCATGCACCCAGTTCAATGAGATCAATCACAATAATCACGTTGTACAACCACCAGCAATTTTCTCTGCAAAATATTCATTACCTGAAACAGATACGCAGTGCTTCCTCAGTATTGATTAATTTTCCCTCTTTCCCCCTCACTCCAACCCTGGAAATTATTGTAAGGAGCAGTCTGAATGGTGCTTCAGAGTGAATGGTCTTGTTTGAAAGTCTTGAGAATCAGGTGAAATAAATAGAGTTTGGTATTAAATGAAGTTTAGTATTGAATAAATCAAGCATTTGAGTAAGACCGAGGAATATGGGACCAGTATTTAGATCTCTTGAATGGAATTCTTGAAGTAACTTGGTAAAAGTACAATTCAAATGAAAGGAAAGTAAGTTCCTCCTCAAGTTACAAAGATTTTTTTTCCATTTATCTGTTTCATAGAATCTTTTCCCATTGCACTTCGATAATTTAAATATAGAATATAGAAATTAGTAAAAACCAAAACATTGCGATAATTACTGTCAGAGCACAATCTTACAAAAACATTATGTACCCCATAGTGGGAATAAAATGAATATGTATAATGTTATATTGTGAATAGAATCTTGATAAAAGATATTTGTGAATTTTTTCACTACAAATATTCTTGTATTTTCAAAATTCAAAATTAATTTAGAAATATTGTAGATAATTTCATCTTTCAACATGTTTTCATGTGGAATGTCCCAAAATACACCCAAGAAAATATATCTGACTTTCTTTTTAAGCAATTGATGAACTCTGACTTATATTAAAAAAATAATGTATGTCTACAGCCAATGCCCTGGTGGCATAATGATTAGTAGGAGTTAGGCTGCTGACTTTAAGGTCTATAGTTGGAAACCACCACCTGCTCTGCTGGAGAAACATGCGGCTTTCTACTCTTGTAGGAGCCCTGGTGGTGTAATGGCTGTGCATTGGGCTGCGAACTTTGTGGTCGGTAGTTGGAAACCACCCTACACCTCCTTGGGAGGAAGACTGGGCTTTCTACTCCTGTAAACACTTGAGTCTTGGAAATCCACAGGGGATCACTATGAGTCTGCATTCACTCAATGCCACTGAGTTTGGGTGTTAGTTAGAGAATTACAGTCTCAGAAACCTACAGAGGCTGTAAGCTCTTATCCAACAGGGCATTCTGAGTTTTGTATTTGGTGGTGCTACCAGTGGTAAAGTGGGCTATATGTTGGCTACTAGCAACCAAGTTAGCAGCTCGACCCATCCACCATTTTACAAGAGAAAGATGAAGCTGCTCCTGACAAGATGCACAACTTTAGAAACTCTACCTAGGGTGACGGTGTTGGCAGTGACTTTGGTGGTACTATAAAGAGTACAATTGACACTCTGGGCTAAGCGCTGGGAGGCTTACCACGCGGCAAACAGTTCAAAAACGCCAGCCACTCCCTGGGAGAAAGATGAATCTTCTTGCTCCATAAAGATGTACCCTCGCGGAAGCGCTAAAGTGGTTCTGCGTGTGTCAGGACACGTGACAGCAGCGTCTTGGGTTTCACATACCTATCGAGTCATAAAGACAAACGAAGTCTTGATACATTTTTGGACATGAATGGACCTTGGACTCATACCTTTGTGTGAAAATATACAAAAAAAAAATTGTATGATGGCATTCATGCACAACACTTAGAACAGGCAAATTAACAGAAAGACAATTGTATTATTTGTTAATGGGATGGAGGATTGGGACATGGGAACTATTACTCAAAGAGTACTGAATTTGTACACAGGGTAATGAAAAACATGGAAACAGGTAGTGATGATGGATGTATAAAATGTTGAATGTACTGAATGTCAGTAAATTATACACTTAAAAGTGTTAAAATGAAAAATAATTGCTATATACTTTTTATTCATCACAATGAGAGTATATGGCAGCTTGGTTTCATAAATTGTGTTGCTGTTATTATACCCAGTTGAACTGAGGTATTCGGACTGATTAGCTGTGCCCTTGTCTTCAACTTATGCAAGCCCAAAGATAATTATCAATACATTCCAATTACTCTCTAATGAGGATAAACGAAAGACAAAACCCGTCTAACAGCCTCCATCTGTGATTAAACACAAAATATCTGCTTCTTGTAAGTGATACTCTATGTAATTAATTTGCATACTGAATATGTAAATTAAAATGTGACTACTGTAAGTTATATCATTTATTTGTATATGCCTAAAATAACAATTTCCCTACTTTTTACCACTTTTTGTTATTGCTCAGAAATAAAATTATCATCTTTATTTTTTGTTAGTGTGTTGTTTGAAAATTCTTGTACTCGTCGTTGTGAATATTCAAGAATGCATTAAATTTTTATTTTCATATTAAAAAAATATTTTATGGAATATGTTCAACTTAACTAGTATTAATTAAGGAAATTTGCATTGTCTTTGGTATCATTATAACATTCTGAAAGCTAGCACCCATAGGTAATCATCATCAATGTTACCCCCAAACCTAATATTTTACGTGTACTTGTTGCTTTAGGACTTTCTCTATATTTACTGCAAGCAAAATTTTCTACACATATGACTCTCTATACTCAGGCATAATGATGAGTGTAAATAATATATTCCATGTGCATGTAGACAGAGTTTGACTCCTGTGATTTCTGGGGGGAAATTGCATAGCTTAATTTTTAGGAGGGAAGTTTATAGTTAGAATTAGCTCATTGAAATTTTGTCCAGTGTATTTTTTATATTGAAGTCCATAGGGAAGTGCAACAATTGAATGCACTTCACTGTGAATGGAAAGGTTGGAGTTATACCACCACCCAGAGAGGTACCCTGGAAGGAAGGCCTACAGATATACTTCCAAAACTTCAGCCACTGAAAACTTCCTGAAGCACAACTTTACTCTGATACATGGAGTTCCCATGAGTTGCAATGAACTCAGCAGCAATTGGTTATCTATCATTTATATGTTAGCCTAGTATTAACTTCACTGGAAGTCTTGTGGCATAGTGGTTGCTCTCTGGGCTGCTAACCACAAGGTCAACAGTTCAAAACCACCAGCTGCCTATGGGAGACAGAAGAGGCTTTCTACTACCAAAAAGAGTTTGTCTCGTTATGATATTAGATCGACTTTGGTCAATTTATTCATGAGATAAGACTGGTGAGTCTTTGACCACAAGATGTTACATAAGTGAAAATACTTTCTATTAAAATATCAGTGAGACAGTCCTTAAAAGGGATTAAGTGAAGTAGATCTAAAGTCCTATATCATAATACATTTTTTTCAGTGTTAGCATTTTTTGTTATAATTTTATTTTATTGGAGCTCTTACAGCTTTTATTACCATCCATACATATATCCATTTTGTCGAACACATCTGTACATATGTTGTCATCATCTTTTTCAAAGCATTTTCTTTCTACTTGAGCCCCTGGCATCAGCTCTTCATTTTTCCCCTTCCTCCCCCATGTCCCCTTGATAATTTATACATTATTCTCTGTTTTTTATGTGTTACACCGACTGCTGTGTCATTTCACCCACTTTTCTGCTGTCCATCCCCCTAGAATGGGAGCCATATGTTGATCATTGTGATCAGTTCCCCCTTACTCCCACTTCCCCCCTTACCCTCCTAGTATTGCATTTATAATAATCAATTCATGTAATGTTAAGATTATTGATCAAATCATCTTTCTCTTGGCAAAGGAAAAAAACCCTAATTCTGATCATGAAGGGCTCATTATCATTTTACTTGATTGTACTATCAATGCTCATGAAAGCAACAATCAAGACCTTGAATGAAGTTGTTCAATGGCAGAGTCTACTGCCTATGAGCTCTTATAAGTGTTGAAGAACAAGGATGCTACTTTGAGGACTAAGGTGCATATGACCCAAGCCATGGTCTTTGCAGTTGTCTTACATGCATGCAAAAGATAGGCAATGAATAAGGAAGACAACAGAAGAATTAATACATTTGCATTAATGTGTTGGCAAAGCATACTGAAATTATTGTGGATTGTCAGAAGAACAAAGGAATCTGTTTTGTGAGATATGCATAGCAGAATGTGTAACCAGAATGTTCTTTACAAGTGCGGATGGTGAGGTGTCTCTCATAAACCTTGATCATACTATCCGGAGAGACCAGACCCTGGGAAGGACATCATGCTTGGTATAATGTCCAAGAAAAAAGAGGAAGACTCCAATGAAATGGATTGACACTGGCTGAAGCTATGGGCTCAAACATAGGAATGTTTATAAGAATAGCTCAGGATGGGCCAGTGTTTTGTTCTATTGTATGTTATGGGGAGGCAGCTCACAGTGTCAGCCTAGCCACTCTTTGCTTCTTGTGTCATTCACAGGAAAGCTGAGGGACAAAATTCAGATCAGAGTCAGAGAAAGGGGTTGAGCAGAAAAAGGTGAATTTTTTGAAGAGCATACACTAGAGAAGGAGTCCAAAGGACCTTTAGCTGTCTAAAAAACTTGGTTGAATACAGAGTGGAATGTTTTATTCTGCCAGTGGTGGACCACCCACCATTGTCTGGCTTTCTGGTGGGTCTTCTGCTGATGGCTGGGCCTCTGTAGTGTGCCTCCTCTTTCCAGGTACGTGAGTCCCTGCATCCCAGCCTTCATGCTGTGCCCTTGTCTCCAAATCCCAAACCCAAGAGTCTGTTCAGTCATTGTGGGGGTAGTGTGCACATCCTCTCTTTCCACACCCAGCTTTTTCACTACCTTTGGTCTCTTCCATTGATGAGGACATGTATCTTGTCAGGGTCAGTTAGAGGCCTGGATGCCCTATCCTAAATTATCTCACCTGAGTCATTGCATGAGTCATGTCAATGACGTCCAGAGGTCCAGATTACCCACCCCAAATTGCCTCACATTATCCATTCCAGAGGTCAGGCCCAGATTACCTATTGACTAGCATTTCCCTACATGAGAATGAGGTGCACAAGCCTTGGATTGCAAAACCAACCATTATGCAGAAATAAGAGCCAATCTGGAGGCAGGAATAAGGGTCAATGGAAAAGCATGATAGGGGATTTGGGGAGACAATGGGGTCCCACTACCTGATCTCTATAAAAATCCAGTGCCATGCCCCTAGGTGTCCACTTCCTCAAATCATGAGGTAACCTGCTTTGTGATTCAAGTGTAATTTGCTTATTAAACGCTTGATCAGCTGACCAGAAAAACAAACAAATAGTTACAGTCTCAGAAGCCTCCCGAGAACAGTTCTACCCTGCGCTGTAGACTCATTCTGGGTCAGAATCAACTTGAAGGCAGGGAGTGTTAACTTTGGGACAGGGAAGGAGTGCAAATCATAGAGAGCCCTCTCCATGAGATTTAATTATAAATTTCATAACTAACTTAATATTATGTTAGTGAATCTTATAGATTGCATAAACTACTTAAAAGTAGATGCATACCAGGCTTAAAAAACAAACAAAACAAAGTGAGCAACATCACAGGCTCTTTGGAAAACACTATTAAACCAAGAAACTCCTCAGGGACAGCGAGAACCTTCCTTACCATGCACCGTGGGTCCAACTTGAGGAAGTCAGACATCTGTAGTTTAAGAACACATCTCTGAGCTATGTTTGTAAGTAGACTATCTAACCTTGTTTGGAACTAACTAAATTCTAGAAATTAAAGAAAAGGGGGAAATGTGGGGAAATCTATTGTTAGGCACATGGGAATACAGTCTATAACTCTTACAGTGTTTACTTCTCAAAAGTCAAGTGAGAGATTAGAAGATGAATTTCCATTATCATATGATGGGCAAAAGGATGTTTTCTTTTATCATCTTATTGGAAATTATGTGTTCCTCATATTTCATTAACTCCTGAAGTGTACAATTTAACTTCTAAGTCATTCAGACTAATTCTTCTCTCACTCGAGGGATTCAATCTAAAACATTGCCTTGAGTGAGAAAAGTAATTTTAGAGGTGTGTTTGAATAGGTATTTTGCCGTGTCTCTGTTGACCTTCGCTTTATTATTTTTAGAAGTCCATTGAGTTCAGCTCTTCATATTTCTGGAGTATCCAAATATGAACAATTTTATAATCACAAAATGTTCCATGAGTGAAAAATGTAAATGCTGACAGGCATGGAAATCCTAGCATATTTACCCCTTGAGAGAGACATTCCATGAGAAATAACATTTTTTACTTTTTTGCTTATTACTTGCTATGCTGTCACCTCCAACTCATGGTGGCCTTATATCTTACAGAACAAAATCACACCTGGTCCTGGGCCAGACTCATGATCATTGCTATATTTGAGTCCACTGTTTTGACTATTGTGACATCCAATCAATTGAGTCTTCCCCGGTTTTACCAATCCTTCTCCTTCACCAGTTCTATGGTCTTTTCCTTGGCTGATAATATAATTTAAATATGTAGTTCGAAGTCTCCCCAGTCTTGTTTCTAAGAATTCTGGTTTCACTTTTTCTGTGACTGATTTGTAAATTTTCTTCGACGTGTACAATATTTCCAGTATTTTCTGCCAAAACCACAATCCAAATGTAATATTTTTTTCTTTCTAACTCCCACTATCCCATTTTCCCATGTGTATGAAGTGAATGAGAAGACCATGACTTGAATCAAATGTTTCCTACTCTTAAAAGTAACATGTTTTTCTTTAAAATTTTAAAGAGTTATTTTGCAAAAATACAAACCAAAGCATTGAGTCTTGCAAAGCGTTCTTTGCAAAAATAAAAAGTCTGATACAAAGTATTGCATGATTTCTTGACTGCTACTTTGATGGAAGTGCAATACCAGAGAATACCAGTAAGATGCTTACGTGTGTTTTATTGACTATACAAAGGCATTTGATTGCATGGATCATAACAAACTATGGATAACTATAAGAAGAATGGGAACTAATTTGTATTGTACATAGATCAAGAGGCAGTGGTTCAAATGGAACCACGGGATGCTGCATGGTTTAAAATCAGGAAAGATGTGTGACAGGGTTGTATCCTTTCATCAGACTTATTCAATCTGTATGTTGAGCAAATCATCAGAGAACCTGGCATATATGAAGAAGAATGTAGCATCAGGATTGAGGAAGGTTTATTAAAAAGTTGCAATATACAGATGACACAAAGTTGCTTCCTGAAAGTGAGGAAGACTTGCAGCACCATTTGCTGATGAAGATAAAAAACTTCAGTCCAGTATGAGCTACAACTTGATGTCAAGAAGCCCCAAGTCCTCACAATTGAACCAATAGGTAACATCATGATCAATGGAGAAAAGGTTGAAGTTGTCAAGGATTGGATCCACAATCAATGCTCCTGGAAGCAATAGTCAAGGGATATAAGAGGGGTGACAGGTATGCTGCACAAGACAAGCAAGGATGTTTCTTGGAGGACTAAGGTGTGCCTAACTCAAACCATGATATTTTCAATTGCCTCATATGCATGCCAAACCTGGATATTGAATATCAAAGACCGAAGAAGAATCATGCATTTGAATTTTGGTATTGTAGAAGAATATTGAAAGTACCATGAACTGCTAAAAGGACACACCGATCTGTCATCGAAGAAGTAGACCCAGAGTGCTCCTTAGAGGCAACAATGGCGAAACGTTGTCTTACACACATTGGACATATTGTCAGAAGAGACCAGTCTGTGTGGTGAAGTCGAGGGGACAGTGAAGGTGGGGAAGGCTCCCAAGGAGAGGGATTGACAGTGGCTTCAACAATGGCCTTCAAGAACAGGAACAATTGTGAGGACGGTGCAGGAAAGGGCAGTGTTTTGTTCTGTTGTGCATAGGGTCACTATGGGTCAAAATGAACGTGGTGGCACCTAACAACAACAACATTTCCATGCATGTTGATTTATTCCTAGATACACTTCTGAGAGTAGTAATTAATGGCAGGGAGTGCCTGATTCTGGATGTGACTCATCAACAATATGTAAATGCAAAGTTGCAGGAATTAAACAAAAAGTATTAGACAAAGTAATATATCAGAGAAGTAGTTCAAACAATAGTCCTAACTTTCACAAGGTATAAATCAGCTACTTGTTTCCACCTAGATAGAAATATCACTTTATTAATGAACAGAGTTCCATGATCTATGTTTTCTAAGCTTTGTAGTGGACACTGTTAGAGAGACCCAATATTAATCACTATTTCTTTCCTGTTCAGCTTATCAGCAATGATCTTCATTAAATATTATTTAGTTCAAGATGCTGTTTACTTACTGCTGTGGTTGATTTGAATATGAGTGGAAAACCCTGGCAGAATATGGGTACATGGAAGAGACTGTTGTTTTGATAAGATAAATTTATGAAATACAAGGTTGTGGTGGTAAGTCAGTTCCCCACAACTAATCGCGGGTTCGATAAGTGGTGTTGTACGGTTAAAATATATAGATGGATACTGAGATTATAATAAAGTCATAGAGAATAAGGAGAGATAGGAGAGAGACTGAAATAATGGAGTCAGATACACTTCATGGCAGCATGCTCACCTCCTGGACGGCCGGCCGTAATCTCGACGGCAATGATCTCAACAGCCAGGTCCTTGCACAGTATGGCGAAAGGTCAGGGGAACAGGGAAGGGGCAGGAGGAAAAGAGGAGAGGGGACAGGGATGCAGGATGGGGGAGAGAGGACCAGGAGAGAGAGCTGGGGGAGAGAGGCACTGGGAACCAGGGGGAGAGAGCGAGAGCGAGAGCAAGAAATTCATTGCTAACCAAGGCTTATATATCTTTGGGCAATGTGCATGCCTCCTAATTACATACGTCACAGGAAGGGGTTATATAATAGGCAATACAAGCAATCGGATGGGGAATATACAAAAGCATAACAGGAAGGGAATGAGCTAGGTAGGGGTGTACACATGATAGGAAGGTGTGGAACTAGAGGTATACATGTGACAAGAAAGGCAGACCCTAGATTCATGATGGTGGCCTAACCTTGGTCACCCTTGAGTGGGTTTGACCTCCCTGGGCTCTCCTTCAGGGAAACAATTTACTACTGCCCTTATCAGAAGGGAGTTATCCCACACTGTTTATTGTGGGATAAACAGTGGTGACTGCTTGCTCTGGATGGCTGATAACCCTGAGGAAGAATAACCCCTGACCTACTTTTGTTGACCTCCAAGTGTATAGTCATTTTGACCTACTTTTGTTGACCTCCAAGTGTATAGTCATTTACCACGTGTAGCAAGCAGCTAAGTTTGCTTGGGAGAAATCTTTCTGTTTCCCACACGAGGTTCAGAAGCATGGACTGACCTCTTTCCGTCATACCCTGGATGGATTGAGTATGACTGACCCCACAGTGTTTCTGCACTATACTCTTTAGGAGAACACAGCAGCTCTAGCTTTCTTCTGCAGCGCCACTGGTAGGTTTCAGCCAATGGCATTTTGGTTAGTAAGCCAGCATTTCTCTCACTAGGTCAGGAGAGTACCTTGAAGAATATGGTCCTCAAACCAGCCGAGCTTATTGTCATCGCGTTGATTCGGACTTACAGTGATCTTCTGAGACAGAATAGAACTAGCTGTCGGTTTCTGAGACTATAAATGGTTATGGGAATGGAAAGCTTCATCTTGCTCCCACGGAGTGGCATGTGGTTTTCACTATTGACCTTAATGTGTAACCCACTCCACCAGAGGTATGAGACAAAAACGAAACAAAAAGGCAGTCAACTAAATTCGGACATATCTTTCCTACAGGACACAGTACATCCGTCCCCGCTGGGCTTCCAAGTATTTATCTTTCCAGAAACCAATTACCACAAACTACTCCTATCACTTGCAGAGAAGTGAGTGGGTTCGAACCACAGAAGCTTTGGCTACTAACAGAGGGCTTTACTCACTGTTCTACTGGGGCTTCATCAAAAGAAGTGAGAGGGTGTAGACAAAAGTCAACATCCTTATTCATCCATCATTCACTTTCTAAGACCTCCCTGACTACTTTTTCCTTTGAATTCCTGTGAGATAGCTCTAATCTAGCCATGATCATGATTTTGGTTTTTTCCTCCCTCCTCCTTAAGGTACCTTTTGCAGATTTGAGGTGGTATTATTAGTTGCTAACCCATAACATTGCACCATAGAATTTCCCAAGGTTTGGCATCCAGAAGCATATTGCCAGAAAATGTGAGAGGGTTGTGACTGTCAATCTTCCAGCTAAGTGCTCACCCATTTGAACGATCCAAAGGTTCTCTTTTAGTAGGCTATTGCAAGCTGAAACCTAAAGCTGACTAGACAGCTAACTGCACCCATCTGTATATTTCCTAATGAATTGCATTTATTATTATTAATAAGGAGAGCCTGCAGAGGTAGAGAATATCACCTAATTATATTCTAAGTGGAGAACCCATTCGTTGCTATTAGGAGAAAAAGAGATTAAATCCAGAAGATAGTTTATTGAGAGTGTTTCTATGACTATTTACAGTACTTCCATTTTACTCCAATTAGTCTTAAAATTAAAGTTTATGTAAATTACATACTACTATCAGATATTTAAAATGTAAAATTATGACCCTAATTAAACAGATAAATTTCAGTCTTATAAACAAGGGAGCTCTCATGGCATAGTTGTTACTTGTTGGGCTGTTAACCACCTGGTCAGCAGTTCAAAACCAGGAGCTGCTCCATAGGAGAAAGATACAGCTATCTACTTCCATAAAGAATTACAGGCTCAGAAACCCACAAGGGTACCTCTACCCAATCCTATAGAGTCACTATGAGTCAGTTCAATGTTAATCTTATAAAGGAAAGAAAATTGTATATAAATAGACCCAGACATTTTTATTCAGTAAGGTTAATCCACTTATCACAGATTTTACATCTTTGATATTTACAATAAGCATCTGAGAATCTTGCTAATAAATGTAGGGATGTTTTAGCAATTCTGATACTGTTAAATATGTATACTTTAATTGAACAATTAAGTAAATGTTTGGCTAATTCAGGTTTCTCACTGTTGGAGTAAAAATTTACAGACATGCAAGAGGAAGAAGTTAAAATTACTCTTGACATAATATATTAGAGCTGGAGGCATCATCAGAACTCATGTTGAACATAATATAAATGTAGATTACTAAATATAAAACATTTATATGTAAATGTACATTCATGTGTTATACACACAGATAATTTCCTATTCTGTCTGCTGAGAAGACAATAGAAGTAAGAAACTCCATAATCAAGGAATTCATCAGAGCCCTGGTAGCACAGTGCTGGCGCAGTTGATTTCCAATTGATAAGTCAGCAGTACAATTCAATTCCACCAGCCCCTCCCCAGGAGAAAGATGTTGTGATCTACTTCTGTAAAGATTATAGTTCTACTCCCCAGTAGTGGTGGCTAAGAGTCAAAATGACTGGACAGCCATAGATTCTCTGGTTTGCTTTGGTTTTATCAATGAGCACACCCAACCCGCAGTCTTTGGTTTCTAAGACCAATATCCAATATAGAGGAACTGTGGCTCCTCAGAGAAAGTGCTGCTTCTAGGACTGCTGATTCTTGGAAGGCACAAACAGTTAAGTGCTAGGCTGTCAACTGAAATGTTGGAAGTTCAAAGCCTTCTGCAGATACCTTAGAAGATAAGGCTTGCATATTTGCTTCTGAAAGTTTACAGTCATGAAATTTCCATGAAGCAGTTCTGCAATACATTGAGTTGCCATAATTTGAAATCAACTTAACCTAACAGTCTTTTATTTTGTTTTCATTTTGTGTGTAGGGGCCAAGGTTAGTGGTGTATAAGACTGTGGTAGATCATCTAGACAAGTTAAGCCTGGAGCACAGTACAGTGACAGAAAGTAAAGAAAAGCTCAAAAAATGTTTTTAGAATTTACACTCTAATCCAACCTCCTGCCCAAAGGCACTCAGCTTTGTTTACTCTGTTTTACATTTGGGGAGCTTCTGCCACCTCCCTGACACTCCCGAAGTGCCTTGGCTCTGGCCCGGAATCAAGACGTTCAAGAAAGGAATCTGAGGGCACCCAGGATGTGCTAAGATCCTGGGTCAGCTTTCATGGTTTCAGTGAGATCGCCTTATTTCATCTTCTGAGATGCCTCATTTTATACCTTAGATGATGGGAAAGTTGACTAATCCCCATATTTTTTAATCATTTTATTAGGGGCTCATATAACTCTTATCACAATCCATACACACATCAATTGTATAAAGCACATTTGTACATTCATTGTCCTCATCATTCTCAAAACATTTGCTCTCCACTTAAGTACCTGGCATCACCTCCTCATTTTTCCTCCTCCCTCCCCACTCGCCCTTCCCTCATGAACCCTTGATAATTTATAAATTATTATTTTGTCATATCTTACACTGTCCGATGTCTCCCTTCACCCACTTTTCTGTTGCCCATCCCCCAGGGAGAAGGTTGTATGTAGATCCCTGTAATCGGTTCCCCCATTCCACCCCACCCTCCCTCCACCCTCCTGGTATCACCACTCTCACCACTGGTCCTGAAGGTAATCCCCATATTCGCAATTGGTTGTAATTGAGTTGGTTCTAACTCATAGCAACTCCATCTGCAACAGAAGGAAACACTGCCCAGTCATTCCTGTGCCATACTCACAATTGTTCTTATGCTTGAGCCCATCAATGCAGCCACTGTGGCAATCTACCTTATTTCCTATTTTTTGTTGTTCTGCTAGTTTACCAATCATGATGTCTCCAATAGTTCCAGAATTTCCTATCAACTTGCAAAGGGGTGAAGTCTAGCCTGTCAATTAGGTCGCAGTTTAGTGACCTCATTTAGAGGCACAAAGGAGATAAATAGCTCACTTGAGACCAGATGTACCCACTCCCTGCAAGCCACATGGAGCTACACTGACAGACCCAGAGCCCTGGAGCTGGAGGAGCCACATGGAGACCCACACCAGCACTGAGATGCTTCCACTGCCACAGGATCCACAAGACTTTGTACACTCTGGCCTGTGATCTTCCTGCATTCAGCATCATTGCAAGGCTGTGTGAGTCTAAAGATGGAATTTATGGACTAATTTTGACATGTGAGGTAATATCAGACCTATGGATTTGATCTGGATGGGGCTGGGATGTTAACTTAATGTACAATTGCTCCTTGATATAAAGTTCTCTCTTACACACATAAGTATCCATAAATTTGTTTCTCTAGTCTACCCAGAATGATGCAAGGTCAAACTTCAGGGACTGGTCTCTCCTCACAACATGTCCAAAGTGTGTAAGATGAAGCATCACTATCCTTACCTCTAAGGACCATTCTGACTGTACTTCTTCCGAGACAGATGTGTGTGTTTTTGTGGCAGTCCAGGCACTTCCAATATGTTTCTCCAGTGCCACAAATCAAATGCATCAATTCCTATTAGGTCTTTCATATTTAATATTCAGCTTTCACCTGCATATGAAGCAATTGAAAATACCATGACTTGGGTCAGGCACAAGTAACATCCTTGCTTTTCAATGCTTTAAAGATATCTAGCAAGCAGATTTACCCACGGAAATGCTTTTTTTTTGTCTCTAGATTAGAGCTATAAGTGTTGATTTTGGATCCAACAAGACAAAATCCTTGACATTTCAAACTTTCTCCATTGATCATGATGTTACCTGTGACAGTTAGGATTTTGTGTGTGCAAACATGGCACCTGCAAGAGGATATGGGTGGAGTTTAGCCTGTCAATCATGATAACCTCATTTGAAGGTGCCACCGAGTTAGATGGCTCATTCAAGGCTTGCCACTCTGCCTTCACCTTCCTGTGACAAGTCATGCTGGGACCTGTGTGAGCCCTGTGATATTTCCACCATCATTGGATCTATAAGACTTTTCACCCACTGGCCTGTGATCTTCCTGCCTTTTATATCATTGCATGTGGCTGCGTGAGTCTGAAGAGGGACTTATAGACTAGTATCAGACTTATGGACTTGAGTTGGACAGGGCTGGAATGTTTTCTTGATGCTCAATGACTTCTTGATATAAAGCTCTTTCTTACACATACATGAGTGTCATTGGAGTTGCTTCTCTAGTGAACTCAGCCTAACACATTACCTAATGGTCCAATTGTGAGAAATTTGGTCTTCTTCACATTGAGTTGGAACCAATACTGAAGTCTGTAATCCTTGATCTCACCACGTGCATCAAGTATTCCTCTCTTTTAGCAAGCAAGGTTGTGTCATATGAATATTGCAGGGTGCTAATTAATCCTCCTCCCATCCTGATGCCACATACTTCTTTATGAGGATACTAAATGTTAGAATTGGAGAAGTAGGAGAGGCTCAATGGTGGAAGGCAGATTAATTGGAGGAAACCTGAGAGGTCCTTGGACTTAAGTCAAAAGGCTTTCTCTGTACAAGGGGGCGTCTTTAGATACATTTGTGGGCAGGTTAATGTGATTTTGACTAATTCCATGAATCAGGGTCACTTGCAGACAGGTGGGAGATTACTGAATATGGTGTTTCTTTGTGTGGGTATTTGTATGATTTGCATGAGAAGATTCTGGGGGCTAGGGGTTCTGCGAGTCATTATCCATCTATTTCCAGCTAACCGGTAGTATAAAAGGAAGCAGGACATTGATGTCTATCTGGATTCTCCTGATGAGTTTGGGCAACCTGGGGCAACTCACTACCTATGTCACTGGACTTGAAGTATGAAAGCATTTTGGGTTGGTCTTGTAGTAGGGGCTGGAATTATGTGTAATTGTCCTAGTCACAAGCACTGTGAGCCAGGCATGAAGCAGAAAGCCAATAGAGAGGTCTGGAGGGCTGGCCCTGATCCCAGCTATGTGGGCCATCCACCCGCCCCACTCCAGAAGAATGCGCTACAGAGGACAGCACTGAAGCTACAGCTCAGAGAGAGGAGTGCATTTGATCAGAGCACACAGGAGCAAATGAAGAGGTAAGGAGAAAGAGAGAGTGGAACACATCCTGGCCCACCAGGCCCTGAGGATAATATTCTAGCTCAGAGCAGCCAATGCGCAGAGAGGACCAAAGGGCTGGCCCCATCATGAGACACGATATCCCTCATTGAGCCATAGCAGCACTCCGGGGTCAACACTAGAGACACAGTGTTGGAATTGTGCCTGATCTGACCACACCACACTGGGTTTTAGCTTTTTAAGGAGGAGTAAAGTAACACCTCAGTTGGCTCTATAAATGTCTCTATAGAAAATAGGTTCATTATGCATATACTCAAATGGTGATACTTTGAGACAGAATGAGGTGGGGCTTTTGTACTTATAAGAAACAGGTGTAAAGGTCATTTGAGCTTTTCATTTGAATTAAAAAATATATTTTCTCAAAATTGAAGCAAGAGATTCAGGAACAATTAAAATATAGAGCCCTGCCATGTGCAGGACACAGGTAGTATGAGAAATCTCAGAGTTGGCACCCCATTTAGGCCAATGATATGGATGAAGGAGGTCACCAAACTATTTAAATATCAAATATGCAGCCAGGTTCAGTCTCCAGCAAAAACCAAGGACGAGAGCCTGGCAGTTTTCAGAAGCTGCCTAATAAAGGCAATTCAGATATTTACCAAGATAGATCCAGAAACACTAGATGGGAGAAGAGCCAGGAGCAGAAGGCCTCAGTGGAGAAGGGGTGGGAGAGTCATTTGTGGGGTCAGGATTTCAATGAAGAAAATACGGTAACAAGGGGGGGGGGGTTCATTAAGAAGGCATAAAGGATAGTTTTGCAGCTTTTTATTCTCATCTTGAGTCACTCCCATAAGCAAAGGAAGGTGGACTTAACGTTTCACTCCCAAAGCTTTTACTCCATCTGCGTCCTTGTAGCCGACTCTACTTTGAGATGGCAGCTCTGCCTTGGTCATATTTTGAATGCATTCCGATGTGAGGGCCTCATCTTCTCCCACAATGTTCTGCTTCTTTTCAGGAGGTTTTCAGTATCTGACAATGTTTTAATTCTGTCCATGAGGTTTTCCATGGCTAATTCCTCAGGAGTGGACAATTTATTCTTTGTTTGTAACCTGTTCTTAGTCTGGAAGCTTTGCTGAAAGCTGTTCACTGTGGGTAACCTTTGTCAATTGACATATAAGTGATAGAGCTTCGAGTACCACAGCAACACACAAGCCACCACAATACAAAAAAAAAAAAGAGTGAGGCAAGTCATGGAATGTTGAGAATTCCATATATACTAGGTGCATTGTCCCACCCAGCCATTTGGTAAGAAGTACCAATCTTGTAGCTAGAAGAGTCATATCATGCAATTCACTGCACCACAATCAGCATAATGCAATATCAATAACCCTGATTGATCATCTTTACTTTATATTTTCCACATTTTCTCTATATAGCTATAAAAGGTGCTTTTATAAAATGCTCATATGTACTTGTTGAAAAATGATTGATGCAATTTTTCAGATTATCGTTGTATACAGTTAGATACTGCTATGGATTGAAATGTCATTCCCCTAAAACTTACATAGACACTCTACATATAAATATGACTCTATTTAGAAATAGAGGTTTTCTCTTTTTATGTTTATAAAGCCCTGGTATAATAGGGTAGGTCCTAAAACGATCATTTCTAAGTGGTGTCCTATAAAAATAGAATAGATGCAGACGCACATGGACAGGGGGAGGACAGGTGCCATCTAGGGACCTGTCTCCCGCAAAGAAGTGTCAGGGATGTCCAGCACACACCTAAAACTATGAGAGCGGCCTGCAGAAGGAGTAGAGAAGACAAGACCCCAACTAAACTTCAGCATAAAACTATCCCCTGGTAGTCGTTTCTGTGATGGCAGCATGGCCAAAGCAATGGGGTGGAGCCCACTTCCAACATCTTCTGGTTTCCTAAATGGGGAAGAGAATCCTACTCCACAGCAACCCAAAGCCAGTTTCTATGAGGCATTGCTCAGACATGTAACCACCCTCCAACCTGATTTACCCTATTCTGACATCTATCACCCCTTCCACAGCATTTTGCTTCTCCGCTAGAATCAATAACCCATTACACTGGGCACCCAGGGCTCAGCGACAATACTCACAATCATGGAAACTAACAGGTTACAACAAGTCAGGATTAGAAAACATTTAGGATATATATTTTTTGACGTGTTAGACTCTAACACCCCTCCTCAGTCATGCCTGCGACATCTCGTTCTCCGGCCCTCGTATTTTCAGTCTCTTTCCCTCTGTGGTGTTCGAATAAATGTCACAAAGCTCTACAGCACCGCACTCAGCCAGCCCAGCTCCTGTTCCAAGGTGTTGCGATTATTGATTTGTTCCGTGAACTGTGAAGCCAACCGCTCTGTCTGGTGCTGTCACCACTGTTGCCACTTCTGTGGGCAAAGATCTCAGACACACTCAGCTCTTATGTGTCTTCACATGACTATGGGGGTCTCTGCCCTGCTTCTGACATGACTAACTTTACACCCAGTGTATTTGCTTGATCCCATTCAATCATTTGGTGGGAATTTGGTGAAATGAAATTACTAACTTGTGGCTCTTCCACCCATTTTTCTATAACTCCCAACAAATGGTTGGGTGGGACTATGCAAATAAGGTAAGGACCTTGGAGATTGATTAGTTTTTGCCATTCCCCTGGGTATAAAAGAACCATTTCAGAAGCAATAAGAAATATTCTGATGACTGCCAAGAAAGAAAAGTCAATAGCCGAGTACATTTGAGATCCCTGCATGAAATGGCAAAGTCAGCAGAGGAGCGCTGTTCCGAGATCCATCACAGGGAAGTGAGATGGAGTGAAAGGCAGACATGGAGGATTAGAGAAAGACGTTACTGCTCACTGCAGAGAAGCACTACGTGGACCAATGCCTGTAACCTCAATATTTTCTGATCACGGCTTATGGTAAACAGTTAACTTCCCTAATAACCCCCTTTAATTTAATAGTGTTGGTGAGTTCTATGTGGCCATTGAAATAGATTATCAAGCCCAATTGAGAAGTATAGTGCCATGGGAGGACCTATTGGTGTTAGAAGATGGGACAAGAAGCTTGGCAGGTTGGGAACACAAGTCTGACCTCTGCTTAATGGTAATTGGTTTGGGGATAGTGTAGAGTTTCCTTCTTCTGGGTGTAGCCAAAGGAGGTCTGATGTGGCCCCCATGCCATTTAGTCATAGACTCATAATGACTGTAGGTAGACTAACCATACCAAGTAACTCCACTTCGCCACAACTAGGAAATGAAATGCTCAATGACACTGTCCATTCTGATACAGGGTGACAATATGGGACCGACAAGGGAATACTCTGGTTTCTGAGGCTGTAAATCCTTACAGGAGAAAGTAGCTGCTGAAAAATTCTTAAAATCATTGACAGTCAATTCATATATCCCTTCTAGCTCAAATTCCTTCTATGGTAATGATGAACTCTGTACCTATGGAGGGGCTCTGCTGGTGTAGTGATTATCCTGTGTTTGGAATGTGATCCCTTGCTGTTTAATGCGACCAGCAGAGCTCCTACTAGATGACTACAACATATATCAATACAAATATCTACTAGAAATAAACATAGCTATTCAAGACATGTTTCATAGTCTTAGAAACTCATCACTCATCTGTCACTTTGTTGTACCGTGGTGGCTTACATGCTGCTCTGTCTGGTGCTGTCACCACTGTTGCCACTTCTGTAAGCTGGGAGTTATATCACTCCTAAATACCAGCAGAGTCAACCATGATGAAAAGGCTGTGAAGAAGGGCTAGGCTTTCTGCTTCGGAGGGATAATCCACTGAAAATGTTATGAATAGCAATGGAATGTTGTCAGATATAGTATCAGAAACGTACCTCGTTAGGTAGAAGTTGCTTAAATATGGCTGGGTAGAAGCTGCATACTCAAAGTAGAGTGGGCATCAATCATGTGAATGGAATAAAGCTTTTAACACCTTTAATGCTGAGGTGAAAGATTCAAACTGAGAGTAAATTAATGATTGGAATAAAGATGGAGAAATTCCATATCATCAGCCAAAAATAAGGCCAACGGATGACTAAAAGTAAGGTAAGATTGAAGCTGATGAAAATTAAAATAAGATCCAAATATGACCTTGGGCCAAACTATGACCCACCTGAATTTAGAGTGCATCTACAGAAAAGACGTGATGCCTTAACCTGACAATGCTATTGATAGAAGACTGGGGGCACTGTGGTTGCCACGAAGAAAGCCACACACAGAGACAGCAAAACACCATTAAAAAGACAGGTAGGAAAGACAGACCAAAGTGGATGTCAGAAGAGACTATGAAAGTTGTTCTTAAAAGACAAAAATAAAGTAAAATAATTTAACAGAAAATTTTGAAAGGCAGCCCAAGAAGATAAAGTATAGTATTATAATTAAATGTGCACACCTGGAGTTAGAAAACCAAACAAGGCAAACTCGCTCAGCATATTTTGAGCGGAAAGATCTGACAAAAACTCAAGACTCATTGGATGGATTCATGGGGAAAATATTGAATGATGCCAGAGAAAAGTGAAGGTATGAGCAGAATCGATGTACCAAATTGAATTGTTCATTGTTCAACCATTTCATAAGGCCTCATGTTATAAAGAACCAATGCTATGAAGTATGGAGCAGACTGTCCTGGAAGCATTAGCAATAAACCAGGCTCAAGGAATTGATGGAATATTTCATAAAACTAAAGAAGTACTTAACTTGTTAAAGACATCCATGTTTGTACCCATTCAAACGAGGGTGTCCCACAGAATTCAGAAATTACCAAAAAATATCATTGATATAACTTGCCAAAGCAGATAAAGGGAATATTGCATGATTAAAATCAGGATAGGTGTACATCAGGCTTGTATACTTGTACCGTATTTATATAATCTCTATGCTGAGCAAATAATTCTAGAACTGAACTGTATAAAGAATGAAGCATCAGGTTCAGAGGAAAGCGAATTAAGTTTCAATATGGAGATGACACACCTTGTTTGTTGCAATTGAGGATGTCTTGCAGATGAAAATAAAAACCTGCAGCCTTTGGCATGGATTATAACTTAATGTAAAGAAAACAAAATCCTCACAATTAGACCAATAGACAGCATTACAATCAATGAAGGAAAGATTGAGGTTATCAAGGATTTTAATTGTCTTGGATCCATAATCAGTGTTGATGCAGATACACTTTTGCTGAATTTTTAAGTAATCTTCAATGTACAAAATTTTACTTGTATATTATTATTGAAATCCTCATCTCCCTTATGTTCCAAGTATGATCAGTTTGAACCTATCAGCTACTTCAAAGGATAAAGATGAGTATTTCTAATCTCATAAAGATCTGCAGCCTCAGAACCCCCCAGGAGGCAATTCACCCTCTCCAATAGAGTTGCTAGGAGTCAGCATCAATATTAATGAGTTTGATTCTGAGTCTGGATTAGCCTGTTAATGTTTACTCATTTTATCCACCCCCAGCATCACTCTCACCACTTCCCTACAACTTCCGATTTGACTATCTTACCCATCTCTGCTGATGGCAGCATATTATTCATGGACATTGCAAAGACTTCCTTTTTTATCTCCTTTCATCTATGCTTACTTTTTCCCAAAAATCCTCTTCTCAGAATCACAGTGATATTTTTAAAGTCTAAACTGTGTCATGCAAATATCTCCCTTAAACCTTTTCAATGACTTTACCTTCCTCTTCAGAAATAGACCAAAATCCTTGACATGACATGGCAGGCTCTCTATACTGGCTCACTCTCGCTTAGTGATCCAGCTTTTGTCCCCAGTCATAAGTCTTCTGTCCACTTCTTTCAGGTCATCTGGTATGAGAAGGCTTCAAAAAGTCTGTGGAAAGCTTTCATTATTTTTAATGCCATTTTCCATGAATTTTGAAGCCTTTGTATGTATCATGAGCCCTACCCTCTCAAGATTATTATGAATAAATTATGACCTAGTCACATGCAAGAACAACAGTCAAACTTTTAAAATACATTTGGGACATTTTAAAGGATTATTCACTAAAAGAAGCTCTCATATTGCAATGTGTTCAACACTGAGTTCCTGACTTTGAGGTGTGTAGTTCAAACTCACTAGCTTCTGTGACTAAGGTAAGGTCATTTGCTCCTGTAACAATACCTCAGAAACCCCAAGGTGAAGCTCTCTTCTATCCAATAAGGTGACTATGAGTCAGAGTAGATTCCAAAGTAGTAGATTTGTATACTCATAAATTACTGAACTTTTTAAACTTTAGTTTTCTTTACTAACCTCAAGTACTAAAATATTTAATGTCAAGTACAACTTTGGGCTGGAATAAAAGGGAACGCTGGACTTCTTAATCAGTTTCCAGGGATAGTTCTGTTATTAACCCAAGCCTCAAGGATAACTTTGTCTTCATCAAATACATTCTGTTAAAAATAAATCATAAATCATATGAGACAATTTTTCAGCCTTTAAAACTGTCTAAGGGGAAAAAAACACAGTTCTGTGTATTAATAGAGTTGCAAGACATTTTATTTATAAAGTATTTCAGTTGAGACTAATAGCCTTCCTCTCTTGTGTTTTGCAGTAAGGGGGAGGTAAGTTATCAATAGTTATCAAAAAGAGAATAGAGAAAGTAAAGAAAGAAATTGAATTGCATACAAGAAAAGAAGTCTAATCATGTTTTGTAAAGTGGAGGGGAAACGAAGGAAGATGCTCAAGGAGATGGATGGCGCCATGGCTGCAACAATGGGCGTGATCGTGAGGGTCGCCCATGACTGTTTTGTTCTGCTGTGCCTAATTGCTACATCTCTGGAAAGACACAATGGAGAGCTCAATATCAGGAGCTGAAACACAGCCAGTGGGTAACTGTGGAACAGCCCACCAACTGCTCACATGTAAGTTCAGGTTGAAGCCAAAGACAATTTCCAGAATGTCTCAACAACAGATTTGCTGCATCAGCTAATAACAACAGAACACCTAATGAAATCTGGAATGACACCAAGAATATCATTCATGAAGAAAGCAAAAGGTCATCCGAAGACAACCTAGAAATAAAAGATCAAAGTGGAAGTTGGAAGAGATACTGAAATTGCTCTTAATCGTACAGTAACTAAGGCACATGAAAGAATTGAAGTCAGAGTTTAGCAGACAGTTTCAAAGGGCAGCTCAAGAAGGCAAAGGAAATTATTAATGAAATGTAAAAAAACTTAGAGTTAAAAAAAGAAAAAAGAAAGACCATGCTCGTCATACAAGTATCTTAAACTGTAAGAATTTAAGAAAAGCCTTGAGTTGCAATTTTGAAAGTTTCTATGGGCAAAATATTTAATGATCCAGGAAGCATCAAAAGAAGATGGAAATAATGCACAGCTTACTGTACCAAGAAGAACTAGACATTCCACTGTGTCAGAAGGTAGCATCTGAGCAAGAACCAATGAAGGAAAAAGTTTAGGCATTCGCCAAAAACAAGACTCCATAAATTGGTGGAATACCAATTGAAATTAATTATGTATCAAGAAAATGTCCTAGTCTAACTAACAGTCCTAAGTCCAATACTAAGCCATAAGTCTCTTTTCAGACTCGCATGGCTATGATGTAGACTACAGGAAGATCACAGACTGGTGGGGCCAAAGTCATCTGGATCCAAGGTCGGTGGAAACATGCCCCGGCTACAGTAGTTTTCAGTATGACCAGTCAGCAGGAAGATGAATGGAGAGAGAAAGGAGATGGTTCACAGGATACTCCTTATGACAAGGCTATACCCCCAAGTAGGCAGCATGAGACTGCGAGTGGATTGACAGGTCTGAATATATCCCTAGCCTGGAGTGTCTAGTTGACATAAAATCATTTAACTACCACAGGATCATAACAAATTATGGGTAGCATTTGAGAAGAATGGGGTACCAAAACAATTCATTGTGTTCCCACAGATTTTGTACATGGAACAAGAGGCAGTTGCGGAGAGACAAGAGAATACTGCATAGTTTAAAATCAGGAATGATGTGCATCATGGTGGTATCCTCTCACCATAGTTATTCAATTGGTACACTGAGCAAATCATCAGAGAAGCTGGCTTATGTGAGGAATGTGGCAGCGGCATTGGATGAAGGCTTCTTAACAACTTGCGATATGAAGATAACAACCTTACTTGCTGAAGTGAGAAGGATTGAAGCACTTGGTGATGAAGATAAAGGGCTGCAGCCTTCATTGTGGATTACAGCATAATGGAAAGAAGACCAAAGTCCTCACAACTGGACCGATAGGTACTATTATCCTAAATGGATAAAAAATTTACAGTAGCCAAACTTATCATCTTGTATTCAATACACAATCAATGATCATAGGAGGAACAGTCAAGAGATGCTTTGCTTTGCCGTAGGTAAGTCTTCTGCACAAGACCTCTTTAAAATGCTGAAAAGCAAGGATGCGAATTTGAGGACTAAGGTGGTCCTGACCCAGGACGTGTATTTTCAATTGCTTCATATGGATGTGAAAGTTGCACTTTGAATAAGGAAGACCATAGAAGTATTGATGCATTTGATTTGTGGTGCTGGCAAAAAATATGGAAAGAACTATGACCTGCCAAATGAACCAACAAATGTGTCTTGGAAGGAGTATTACTCCTTTTAAGTAAGGATGGTAAAACTTTGTCGCATGTACTTTGGACATGTTGTCAGGAGAAGCAGTTCCGGGAGACGGACATCATCCTTGGCAAAGTGGAGGGTCGGTGGAGAAGAGGAATGGCATGGACAAGACCGACGAAGGGTGTGCAACAAGGAGCTCAAGCCTAACTGCAGTTATGAGGGTGGCACAGGACTGGGCGGGGTCTCATTCTTGCACACAAGGTTGTACACAAGGCTGCTGTGAGTTGGAACGACACTAAATGCAACAACAACAGTTAATACTTAAGAGTCGAACAATAGTAACTAACTTGTAGGCAATTCTTTCTGGCTATGCCCCTGCCAATAAATGTTTTTAATGTTTACAGTCCCTTCATCTCGACCTTTTTTGCTAACTTCATTCTACTCTCCTGTCCATTCTTTTGACAATGCATGGCATTATTTTAGTTAGCAATATATTATTTATTTGATAGTATGTATATATATAGTTAGCAATTTTAAAATTATTTGTTAATATGTATTGGGTACAATGAGAGGGAACTGCCAGAAAGTTCAGGCCTGATTCAGAAGAGGATGTAGAACAAGGTGTATCATTGCTGATGTCAGATGGATCTTGGTTCAAAGCAGAGACTACCGGAAAGATGTTTACTTATGTTTCATTAGCTATATAAAGACAGTTGACCGCATGGACCACAGTAACCTGTGGATAACCTTGAGAAGAATGGGAAACTCTAGGCACCATCTTGTGCAGCTTCAGAACTTGTATATTGAACAAGAAGAAGTTTTATGAATAGAACAAGGGAAGATTGCATAGAATAAAATCAGGAAAGGTGTGTGTTAAGGTTATATCCTCTTAACATACTTGTTCAAACTTTATGTGAGCAAATCATCAGAGAAGCTGGATCTTATGGAGAAGACTGTCGAATCAGGATCAGAGGAAGACTTACTAACAATTTGTGGTATGCAGATAACACAACCTTGCTTGCTGAAAGTGAGGAGAACTTGAAGCACGTGCTGATGAAGATCAGGGTTATAGTCCTCAGCAAAGAATAAACTCAGTGTATGGAAGACCAAAATCTTCACATTTAGACCGATAGGTAATACCATGATAAATGTAATACCATTTGAAGTTGTCATTGATTTTGTGTTGTTTAGATCTACAATCAATGATCATGGAGGCAGCAGTCAGGAAATCAAAAGACACATTGCATGAGGTATATCTACTGCACATGACATCTTTATAGCACTGAAGAGCGAGCACATGACTTTAAGAACTAAGGTGCGCCTGACTCAGGCCATGGTATTCTTCATTACATTGAATGCACATGAAAGTGAGATGTTGACTAAGGAAGCCTGTAGAAGAATTTGTGCATTTGAATTGTGGTGTCTGAGAAGAATACTGAAAGTATCATGGATGGAGACAAGGACAAACAGATGTGTATTGGAAGAAGTAAGGCCAGAATGCTCCTTAGTGTTAAGGATGACAAGACTATATTTTACATAATTTGGAGATATTTTCAGGAGAGACCAGTCCTTGGAAAAGGACATCATATTTGGTAAAGTAGGTGGGCTGTGAAAAAGAAAAGTCCTCAATGACATGGATTGGCTCAGTAGCTGCATCCTGGGCTTGGGCAGAGGAGCAGTTGTGAGGATGATGCAAAACCAGGCAGTGCTTCCTTCTGTTGTGGATACCGTTGCTATGGGTCGGAGTGTACTCGAAGGCTCCTAACAACAACAACAACAACAACAACAAAAACAGCAACATATATTTATGTAATGAGTGGCACAGAAATTAAGCTTGAAACTGCTATTAGAAATGTCAGCACTAGGACCCCACTAGCTGTTCTTCAGGAGGAGGAGGTCGCAGTCGGCCTCCATAGCATTGCATTACTGGACACTGTCTAGGGTAGTATGTACTACTCTGTTCTACAGAGTCTTCACTCTGAGTCATCATCTACTTGACTAAACAAAGTAGAGTTCACTTCTTAATGTTTTTAATTTTCACGTATCCCTCTAAATGATATATCTTTTTTTAATCTCTTTTCATACAGTTCTTGAAAACAGTGTGTTAGATAGCAAGCTAGATTTTCCTTATTAAAAGACATCTTACTCTGTTAATGAGGCATACATCCATGCCACTATTACTCAGAGGGATCCCAAAGTTGGTAGCAGCTTTTATATTAACATGATAAATCAATATTGGGGGTGTTCAAAAAACAGAAAGTAAGTTTGTTAATGGAGAGAATAGAAAAGCAATATTTTTGGTCAGGCTTGAGCTATGTCAAGATGATGGATTTAAATGACCCAAAACGTTGACAATGTTTTTACTGTGATAACCAAATACCACAGTCACTGAAATAATTACAGCTCAGATAGAAAACCTATTGAAGTTAGGCTGTTTGCCTTCTAAAGACGACAAAAAAGACAAGTTGTTATATTTTTAATTTTAAAAGATGAAATTTAGTAAACGATTGAGCAAGAGTTAAATAGCAGTTGTCCCACTATACGAGGTTCATTCCCTAATAACAACATTATCACAAGTGGGATTTTTAGGATCAACTCTAAACAGTCATTCAAAGTCATTGGATATAAACTTTCTCAGGGTAATAAATTAATATCATAGCTTCCAGGTAATTATGAAAATGCGTCTAAACTGTGCATCACATGGTTTCACTTTTCATTTGATATAGCCCTTACTCATCATCTTAAATTTGATATGGTCCTTCCAAAGTTAATAACTTCCTTCCTCAAAATAGCTAGCTCCCTCCCACACTTAATTCTACTTTTGAAAATACCACACTCTTCCAGTAACAAATGCTTAAAATAAGAGAACAATCCTTTGCTTTCCCCATATGCCTCGCCACTCACAATTATTTTTTTTCTTTAAGTTCTCTAAAGCTTTGCCTCACATTATTTTTCTAATTACCAGCATCATGGCCTTGAGCCAAGTCATTACTATACTGTGAATGTCTATAAATGTACCTCAACTGGTCTTTTGTCGCTAAGTTCTTCCCAACTCACCAAATTTTGCTCTCTGCCACAAGGTAATCTTTCTACATCATAGTCTTCATCTTGTCACTTAAACTTTCACTGCTTGTCAGTGTCTAAAAGATAAATTATTAACCTTCTGTTAATTATTTATTATTAACCAAAGCCACTTTTTATTAATCCCACACTGTCCTAGTGCTTCTCTTTATTGTCTATAAGTTAAATGCTCTTGTAATTTCCCTGGCTAGGGAAGCTGATTCTATCCTCTCCACCTACTCAAATGATAGTCAACATTTTTAAACATATACAATATAAGATACCTGATTATGAGGCTTTCCATGCATTAAATTGTTTAAACTGTTCATGCCTGTAGCACTCACGTGGTAGATATTTCTAAAACCTGCCAGAGTTTCTGTAAGAATTTTAGCAAGCACCAACCCCACAAAGTGACACAATACAAGAAAGCAAAGAGTCTCTGTAGGCCTAGGAAAAGCAGCGTGATGACAGGAAGGAGAATGGTTACAGTGGGCAGACAAAATCAATTTTCAAGAAGACTAAGATCACAAAGAAGAGTGTGTTCAGACTTCAATGTGGTAAGCCCAACTGCAGATCTAAGCAAATATTGGCTGTCAAGAACTGTAAGCATGTTGAACTGGGAGGAGATATAAAGAGACAGAACCAGGTGATCCAGTTATAAACTTCATCGTGTTTTGTTGACAATACGATAAAATCTAGATGTTATGTTCACTTAAACAATTGTCTAAATAGTTCATCATTTATATTGACATTGTTGTGTCTACAGATATGTAGGCAAACATTCCAGCTGAACCAAACTTGAAAAGCAGCAGCCTTGATCTATAATCCATGCTCTTAACTACTTTACAATATGTAAAAACCTAAGCTCAAAACATATTCCCCTCTATAAAATCTTTCCCGAACCTCTGGCCAGAAAACATCGTTACTATTGCCCTATGGTTATTTTGATGCATGCCACTTGTAAAACATAGGATATACTGCTTCACATACTCGTTACTTACCCAACTGGATTATAAAATGCCTCTGAGAAGTGACAGTACCATATTTTTTAATGTTCTGCAGGGCTTGACGATGCTTATCTTAGGTGCAAGATGAATAAGGCACTGAATAATAAACTTAGTAAAGGATACATCAAATGGCTATGTATAATACCAAGTGAAACAGAGATAAAATCGTTTGTCTGATATTTCTTGTGGAAAAGCTGGCCTTCAGATTCCTGGTTCACTAACGTACCGTTCTCCCACCCTCCTTCCTGACTTTATCTTTCAAACCTACAGGACAGAACATTTGGTTTCAGTAACTTTCATTACCAATAATTTCCACGTATAAGGAACATAAAGTAATTAAATCCGATAAAGCTGGAAGAATTTTTAATTCTTGTAAAGCAGTGTAACAGATAACATGGATATGTTTGCTAAGATAATTGTTTGTTTGTTTTAAAATAAAAATAGAAAACATATCTAAGAGAGCCCATGCTTAGGAAAAACCAAATCAAGATGCTAAAATTGGTGACTTATTTATTCCACATGGAGATGGAAAGAGTGACTCACCTCCCTGACTTCTTTCCAGCCTCAATCATCATTCTTGAAGAACAAGTTGTGTGAAAGCAAAATCATCTCAGAAAATATGAGAAGCCCAATATACAGCATTATTTCATAAATGTTAGAAAAAGCTTTGTCCCAATTCCAATGTTATATTTAAAGAGCCATGAGAGTTTGTCAGTTCCAAACATTAGCTAGTGCTGCATCTCTGAAAAAAATAATTTAAATTAATGTGATAATGGTATTTTCTTTGTAGAAGACTATGAAAAAGCCATTTTTACAAGCACAATTTAAAAACTCATTCAAAAGTAATGTTATCCACTAAATTTATATATGTCTAAAAAGAAAGGCTATTCTTTCCCTAAGATTTCGTTTTCCATCACTGAAAAGCAATTGATGGAGTGTATAATCAGTGAAAGGTTAATAGAAAGTGTACGAAAGTGATCGAGTCAGAGTGCAACATATAGTGATATTAGGAATGTCTTTAGCTGCAAGTAACAGAATATTTAAGCAATAACCATTTAAATAAAGATTTATTTGTCCACACATAATAAGAGATCTCAAACTGGCAACGGCTACAGATGGTTCCACAGCTCAGCCATATCGTCCGGCCGGGCGGAGTCGTGTGATTCTCACAGCTCTTATCCCCTGCTGCTCATCTCAAGACGACCGAGGACTGAGTCATCGGCCCAAAGGACACCGGGGACAAGAGTGAATGTGCCTTAATACTTTTTTTAAAAATTTTAAAACATAGGTTTTCCAGAAAGTCCCATTGACTCTGCTTCTTCTGACTTTTCTTTTTAGGTGGAGGGTGGGGGTCGGGGGGTGGGGGGTGGGGGGTGTCAGAGCTGTGTCAGAGCCTCAAGTTAGGATCAGGACGTTTTCAGTAAAAGGCATTTTTTCATGTTCCATTGTTGTTTTGGATCAGACACTCTTGTTACGATTCAACTCGTAAGCTCTGTGATCTTCTGTCACAGAGGTGACACTGTGACATAACTCTGGCCAATAAAAAAGTAAAGGAAGCCAAGTCACTGTAGACAGCAGTGTGTTAGTCTAGTGACAATAGCAGAAACCAAGCTATCTGCGAACACAAATTTTATTAAGATCATCCAGCTTGCAAACACAGCTTATTTTGCATGCAAGGACTTAAAATTTTAGAAAAGTTACCTGAATGACAGAAAATAAACGGGATCCATGAAGCCACTCGCATCAAGTCGACGCCAGCTCATAGTGAGCCGGGAGGACAGGGTAGAATTACCCCTGTTAGTTTGCAAGACTGCAACTCTTTAAAGTGGTAGGAATCCCTTTCTTTTTTCCCCAGGAGGGACTGGTGGTTTCAAACTGCTAACCTTGTGGATCACAGCCCAAAGCGTTACCACTACACCACCAGGGCTCCTTGCATGACCCATGTCCACTAACATGTTAAATGAGGGATATTCTAGCAAGCAAGTATGCTGACAACTGCTGGCAATTTGGATGATACCCTGTGTCCCCAAAGGTAAGACATCCCCTGAAAATAAGACCTACTTAAAATTTTGCCTCTCACTGAAATATAAGGTACCCCCCGAAAATAAGACCTCCCTGAAAATAAGGCCCCCCAAAGCTACTGTAACTCTGGACCGTAGTGGCAGATGCCGCCATGCAGCTCACTGTTGGCCGCAGTGCAGCTGGAGCAGACAGGAAGTGCGAAGTCTCTTTTAATAAAATAATAAACAAATGTGTACCATATTCTTCTTCATGGAAAAATAAGACCTAGTGCATCTTTGGAAGCAAATATTAATATAAGACACTATCTTATTTTTGGGAAAACAGGGTATGTCCAATCTTTACTGTGTTCAATAGAAACACACCGTTTATAAAAAATATAATACTTTGGGATGTGAGGAATAAAGCCAAAATGAAATGATAACCTGAGGAACGCTGGTGTATGTGATTAAAAGTTTACTTTCACTCTCAACTTGATTTAAAGCAACAGTCACTTATTCAGTGGTCAATAGTTGGCCGATTCTGCTCCATTCTGGGGCACTGAGAGATGTGGACAATATGGTCCTTGTTTTTACTTCACTCACTCTGCTGAAAGCTGAACTCTGAACTTTGCTAGGTGAACTCAAACTCTAAAGTCGATTTATTTTTACCTAGAATCTCTGCCCCTTTATGGCTTCTCTACTTCCCTCTTTTAACAATCTGGTCTTGAGTCATTTTCTATATGTGATACACCTGGAACTTTTTCATTTATTTTTATTGTAACCCTCCCTCAAATACCCTCGTTTTCCCAATCCACTCATCTGTTGTTTTCTTTTCCTTCACAGTGGGCATGAGGGACTTTTGAGAAGTTTGTGGGCAAGTAGAATGAAAATATCATAGATTTTTACCAATAAATGTTTGAAATCTCACAGTATCTTCTGATATATCAATTCATTTATTGAATGAACCTCTGTGTGTTACCCATACCCACAGCAAGAAAGTAAGCATTGTTAAAGAATACATTTTGTGTATTCTGTTTATTGATATATACCCTGTGCTGCTAAACAGAGCTTCATAATCGTGCTCAACAATTGTTTGATGAATGAATGAAGAAGTCAATGAATGAATGAATAAAGAGAGCGGTTTGTGTTAAATCATGAATCCTCAAAATACAGGTGAAAGTTTTAACCTCTAATACCTGTGACTATAATCTTATTTGAAAAATACTTTTTTACAGATGTAATGAATGAATGTAATAGGAATCTGCAGTAGACTCGGGTGACCCTGGTCATGATGATAGTGTCTTTATAAGAAAGGAAGAAACACAAAGAAATATATGAAAGGAAGGCAGATGGGTGGGCAGTGGGGCCAATATAGTGACGCTGCCACAAGGCAAGGGAATCCCGGGAACACCACGTCTGGAAGAGGCAAGGTCGGTTCTTCCACTCGAACCTTTGGAGAGTCTGGCTCCGCCTCCACCTTTACTTCGCACTTGTAGCCTCCAGAGCAAGTGGAGAGTAAGATTTTGTTGTGTTAGGTTATTTAGCTTGTGGTGATGTATTTTGGAAATTCTAGGAGACAAATACAGATGGTGGGGGTGGGGTGGGGAGGGAAAAGAGTGTAGCACAGACGAAATCAATGAGCACTGAATTGTGGGACTAAAGTATGTGGGAAAAGTGATTGTAATTCAGCAGCAAAGTGTTTGGAAAGTACCATAGGGAAGCAATTGGGTTTTTGAGGGTTTTTTAAAAAATTTCATTGGGGGCTCTTGCAGCTCTTACAACAATCCATATATCCATGGTGTCAAGCATATATTTTGCACATATTTTCTCCATCATACTTTTCAGAACATTTTCCTTTCTACTTGAACCCAGATCCTCATTATTTTTTCCTCCTACCTTCCCTCCCTCATGAACCCTTGATAATTTATAAATTAATATTATTTTCATATCTTTCACTGACTGCTACCTCCTTTCACCCATTTTTCTATTGTTTGTCCCCGGTGGGTGGGGAGGAGTGGGGAGAGAGCGTCTATGTCGGTCATTGTGGTCAATTCCCCTTTGTTCCCCCCAACTTCCCCCTACCTGCATGGTATCCATACATTCATGATTGGTCCTGAGGGGTTTATCTGTCCCAGATTCCCTGTGTTGAGAGCTCTTATCTGTACCAGTGTACATGCTCTGGTCTACCCGGATTTGTAAGGTAGAATCGGTCTCATGATAGTGTGTGTGTGGGGTGTGGGGGGGAGGAAGCATTAAAGAACTAGAGGAATGTTGTACATTTCATCGGTGTTTTACTACATCCTGGCTGGCTCATCCCTTCTTTGTGTCCCTTCTGTGAGGAGATGTCCAATTGTCTGCAGATGGGATATGGTCTCCATTCCTCCCTCTCCCTCATTCACATTAATATGATTGTTAGTTCTGGATCTTCTGATGCCTGATAAAGAGGCAATTTTTAAATTAGACCACATAAGATAATACATTAGGGCTGACCTGAGGTATGAAAATTGGACTTCTACACATGTAGAAGCAAGAGGTTGAGGAAGAGGTAGCTGGGATCTTGCATTTTGGGTGTGGCTGCAGAGTCAGCTGTATGGAAGTACGTAGTATGAAGGGCTGGAGGAGGTAAATGCGTGCGTCAGATTGACTATGTATTGCAGGAATCAAACTGAAAAACACTATATCCCAAGGGACATTATCATATCATTTATAACCTAACTTTCTATCATACTGGTTTCCCCTAGGGGGAGTCTCTGAGCAACAGAAGGGCTAAATGTTTGACTGGCATCTGAATGGGTGGGGAGTCAAGTCCACCCAGAGGAATCCCATAAGAGAGACCTGGTGATCTGCTTCTCAAAGGTCACAGTTTTGAAAACCTGGTAGGTAGACTCAGTTCTAGTCTGCCACACATGGTGTTCCCAGGGGTCTGAATCAACTTGATGGCCTCCATTAACAGAGATGTCTCGGGCAGCCATGATTCCAAGGTGCAATGTGTGTCCACCTGTCTCAGGAGACATCGAACCTACTCTCCCTCCTGCACTATGGACCATATGAGACCCTGATTTTTATTCATTTTAAACACTCTTGTAGGCATGCTTTAATATTTCAATATCAATATAAACAAAGGCCTTATCTTCTGAGAGCTACATTCTATTTGGGGAAACAAAAACTTCACAAAGAAACAAAAATATATGTCAAAACTTGACCAATTGTAGCAAATAAAACAAAGCAGAATAAATGATAAAGTGTAGTAGATAAGTTGTTGGAGGAAGCTTTCATGTTAATGGAGGCCATCAAGTTGATTCAGACCCCTGGGAACACCATGTGTGGCAGACTAGAACTGAGTCTACCTACCAGGTTTTCAAAGCTGTGACCTTTGAGAAGCAGATCACCAGAAATAATCAGAAATCACATCTCTGATAAAGTATCTTCTAACCAGGAAGCTGAATGAACGGACTTGACTATTTGAAGAAGGAGAGTATACTTATACATGATCAGAATGTTTGTATACAGTGACCAGCCAGTCCAAAACCCTGGACCAGGAATGAGCTTATCGCCCTCAGGAAATATGATGGAGAGTAAAGGGGAGAGATGGTTAGTGGCTGTAAAGAGTTGACATCAGAAAGTTAACCAGGCAGTCCAATCATGAAAAGTTTTCTAGGCCTTGGTAAGGATGCTGGGTTTTGTTTTTAAGGCAGACTGAAGGAATTGGATGTTTCTGAAGATTTGCATAGGTGGTCTGATCTTATTTATATTTTGAAAATGATAATGCTGCGTTGGTTGGAGAGAGAAGAAGCAAAGGTAAGAGACCTTACAGTGGTTCTCAACCTTCCTAATGCCGTGACCCTTTAATACAGTTCCTCATGTTGTGGTGACACCCCCCCAACCATATAATTATTTTCATTGCTATTTCATAACTGTAATTTTGCTACTGTTATGAATCCGGCGACCCCTGTAAAAGGGTCGTTCGACCCCCAAAGGGGTCGTGACCCATAGGTTGAGACTTGCTACGAGTCTAGCAGAAGTCCAAGAAGCATTAGGGTCGGATGATGGTGATGTGAAAGGTGAGCAGCGGTGGGAGTGAGAACGCAATGGGAAGCTCATGAATAGACGGGCCCCTTGCAAGGTTTTCATGGGTCTTGGAATATACATCTATCTCATAACCTTTTCTGGAGCAGATGTTTTGTATCAAGGCCTCAAAGTTATAGTCATGTTTTGTTCATGAGGTCCAGTTCACAGGATGCCATCATTACAGAGGATCCAAGTGATCATTGACAGGTTAAAGAGATGCTCAAATCTGACCAAACTATATGATGACAGAGAACCACACAAATCAACCAGTCTTAGGACAGAAGGGTAAGTGTGTGTTTCTTTCTCTGCTTCATTTAAATGATTTTTATCCTCTTTACTGATAACACTAGAGAAAAACATATTCACCGAATCAATGGTTCCCTAGCATCCATCTGAGGCTATCCGCATGCTGTCCAGGGAGAAGCATCCCTGGAGAGCGGCATCGGGCTTGATCAGGTAGAGAAGCCGTGAAAAGGACCAGGCCTGCAGCGAGAGGATGGCCGCAGTGGCTGCAAAGAAGGGCTCCGGCGTAGAAACAGTTGTGCAGGGTGAAGCGGGACCGGCAGTGTTTCATTCTGTTGTACGCAGGGTCGCTATGGGTCAGAACGGACTCCGTGGCACCTAACAGCAACAGCAAAGACAGTATGCTAATGTGCTTGAGAAAACATACTTGGGCACAATGTCTGTAAATAGGGCTATTGGCTGGGTTTGATTGATTTAATGAAATACAATTACATCTTCTACTACTATATGCTTCTTAGAGCTTCCCTCCATGATCAGATTCCATCTGTCATATACAGCTTTAGTCTCTAACAGCACACCGATTCTGGAAGGAAGGGAGAAGGAAAGTATACATCTTGTGAAGAATAGACTTTGGTAATATTTGGGTTTACTGGGAAGAGGTTAACCATTCTGTCAGTCTTAGGAAGGTTAAAATAATCCAGATAGCCAATATTTAGGTAAAGGTATCAAGCTAGAGATCCCTAATCCCTATGTTATAGTACTACTCTTTTCTACTGAGGGGTATAGCCTGGCACAGCATATTTGAATTATTTAGAAGCTTAAACTTGTGGCAACTTGGTTATTCTGATGAGTAAATCTCTAGTCAGATCCTTGGTGTGTTACTGAATACACCCTCCAACTTTCATAATAGATTTCACTTGGTGATTAATCACTCTCAGTTTGTTGTTATCATGTTTCAGGGAGTCAAATAAGCTTTGTTCCATTGAGTTTATAATGGGGCTTCAATAACTTTGTGTAAAAATGGAATTCAAGTTTAAATCATTAACTGTTTCTTCGTATCCCTCAGCCTACTGATAGACTAAAGCAGCCAGTGTATTCTCGCTCATGAAGGTACCAGCCTAACCATCCAAGTAACACTGGTGAAATGGTTAGCATTCCAGCAGGAATTCTAAACCCAGCTCTGATGAAAATAGGCGTTTGCTTGCTAGCTAGGTGAGGAATGTTTCCATTTTCAAATTATGTATCTAATCCTTCTTCGTACTGCTTCTGGAGCTAGTTGCTACAGATTCAATGAATCAAGAAGTCGGATTTTAGCTAGAAGATGGTATGCAGATTTACAGGAATTCAGCTGGCTTAAGCATCAGTGGGAAAGGCGGCAAGGAAGTATGATTAACTAGAGAAGAAAGTCAAGAAGAGAAACACTCTATGTCCAAAGATTGCATGGCCTTTTAGAATGTTGCTAAATTTAATCGGCAGAACCAACAGGCAGAGCGTGTGACAAGAGTGTAAGCCACCTGGCTGGCCCAGGGAAGCTGCGGACCCTCGGCAAGAAGCTTGCTTGTGGAGTGAAGCCCCTCCAGGGGCTTCCTGGAGAAGCTAGGTTTGCTGAGCACTTTCAGGCTGAACCTATGGCAGAGTGATGTGCACTTTGAACACTTATTGGAAGCCCTAAAAGAGCTCTGTAACATTGCCAAATAAAGACAGAGGCCAACAGGCTGTGTGCTGAGAGGCCAAGGACAACAGAGGAGCCTGCCCTTGCCTTGACCATTCCTGATCCTAAATGGCAACTGTTACCTTCCCTAATAAACCTCCTAATGGTGGCGTAGTTCATTGTGGCTCTTGCAGTGGATTATTGAACTCAGTAGAAAAGCATCGTGCTGTGTAAGGAAGGGTAGGATTCAAACTGGTAAAGAAGATAGAAGGCTCACAGCTTGGCTGCCTCCTGTTTCGTAGAACTTGGCCTTGGGGAGTTGGTGCTGATGAGCTTGGTTCTCTTTCCCCCTAGTGCAGTCAGAGGAGACAAGACATGGCCTCAACACCATTCTTACACCCCCTGTGATAATCAGAGGGTGTCATTCACATTCCCACAACCCCCTAGTGATGTCACAGTCTCCTGCACAGGGCATCACTTTAGACAAGGTAGTTCTCTGCAGCTGAGGTAATTTCTGAGGAGTTGACTGGCCAAAAATTCTCTATCTCTAAAGTAAGACCTTCATTGAAGGGAGATTGGAGAGGTGCACCAGAGGGTTTACCATAATGTTCAAGACTCAGCTTGACACACAACAATGTCTCATCATTCCCCAATGATAGGAAATTTAGGCCTTTTAAGGAGAAAGACACTGTTCATTTTGCCTTGTTAAAATAATGACTGAGGAAAACACAATGAAGAGTAATTCTGAACTAAAGATTGAGAAATGAGGAAAATTTACACAAGAAGCAGAAGAAGAGTATTCCAGGGCAAATGGCATGCCTTCTTCAGTAGAATCATCAGGTAGTAAGACTGTGATATCTTTGTATGATTCAATATAATTTAGTAGGTGCTAGAAGTCACTGAAGGATTAGTTTAACTAACTAAGCGAAGATAATGAGGTTGGTACTTTAAAGAGACCTGGTGGGTACAGTCCGAGGGTGGATTAATCCAAATGTATAAATGTGTGGGTCCTAGGTGGATGCCATGGATTTGCTAGACAAAGAGATGCCACCTTGGGTCTCTGAGGTGAGAACTTATGTGATCCCCTAAGGTCTGGTGGTGGAATGGCTACTCTTGTGTCTGCTAACCACAAGGTCAGCCGTTCAAAACCACTAGCCACTCGTCCGGAGAGAAATGAGACTTTCACTCCTGTAAGGGCCACTGTGAATTGGAAATGACTCAATGGCAGCAAGTTTGATTTGCATTGTTAAGGCTTTAATGGAAAAGGAAACATGGTGCTAAACTGATCAGAAGAAAACAATATAGAAAGCAAGACAAAGAGTTGAAAAGCTACTAAAATAATATATTTTATAATATCATATATAGATAATGTCTTCTATTTTATAATAATATATTTTATTTTTATAAAATGACCTCAGAAAGGGAATCTCATAATGCAACTTTGTAGACCAGTCTGTAAATAGTTCCATCTTTACATTCGAATTCAGTCATTTCCCATCTCTGGCCCCCTTTTCATTTACCCCTCACTTTAGAGTTTGCTGATCATGCAAATTGCTCTTTATGCCCTAAGTGTTCTACATATTTTTACCACTCTAGCCACCAGCATTTTGTACTTCATCTCACTCCCGTACTCTGATGAAGCTAGTCTGGAAGATATAAAAGAGGTCAAATGGACAACATGCGAGTCTATTCTAGTGTCAAGTGAGCAGCACCATAGGTGGAAGATATTATGCAACTAGGTGGTGTACCACAATGTACCGTATTTCTGTTCAAAGTCTCTCAGTGATGACAGAGGCTGGACTCCATGTACCTGACCTGTGGGATGAAGAACAGGGAGAAGTCATGATATACATTTGGGGAATAGTTGTGTGATTTCTCCCTGGGGAGAGCAAAGTGGTTTGATGGGCTGAAGGGATAGGGAAAGGGATGGCCTCAAAAGCTCCCGACTTATCTACCAGACTGGCTTAGAGGACTATGGACTTCTCAGAACCAGCAAGTCCAAAGACAATTCCAAGAGGCAAAGAAGGAAAGCAGTTGGAGAATGATTGGAAAGAGGCTCCTATTGGGATGGGCCAATCAGATGCTCTGATCTCTGTAGTGCAAAGAGCCTTGCAAGTTTCTGCAGACCCTGGGAGCTCTGTGAGCATGCTACGCTGGCACCAGGAGTGAGAAAGGCATCTATCAAAGGTCTGAATGCCAAGTACTGAGGGAAAGCCTTTGGCAGTCTGAGAAAACAATGACTAGACATGTTGAGGAACAGGAATCTGATAGAAATGACCCCATCAAGATCAAATGATACTTAAAAATCATCTCCCAAAATTAAGCTTTTTAATCAAACCTTTCTGAGAATACATATCCTATTGTATGAAGAGCTGCTTATTTTGTAAGCCATTGCAGGCTAGCTCGGGGATTCTGCGTTGTTTCCCTTCCTTCGCATCAGTTTGGATCAGCCTCCTTCCATGCATTGGCTTTCTCTTGATTTTCTGCTCTCGCATACCTTCAGTTTGATTATGGGTCCTTTGAGCCTTTTCTTCAGAGCATAGTGTTTCACCTTAAACTCCCACTGCTAATCGAATATTTCTGAGAATTTTATTCCAAATTTAAGTTTATAAAAGCCAATATTTGATCTGATCCCATAGTGTTTTTATTTTTTTTTATGTTGGCCCATCAAGGTCATTTTTGATTCGCTAGCCTATAGGCAAGGCACCTTCTCTTACTTACCTGTTGACTTCTTAGACCGTCAGAGGTGCCAGCGAGACTTTCTTTTAAAAATGAGTGTGAGTGGTCAGGGGAGGTATTCCACCTCATATGTATGTAACACACTGGCTGATATTTTCATAGAACGACTTAGAATACTTAGCTACTATAGTCAGACTAATTGTACACTGCAGGTTGAAATGCTTATTGGCTACATCTTAGGAATGAATTCATTAAACAAATAGAGAAGTGAAGATTCATAGTACAATTCAATTATAGTCTCCCCAAACCTCAGTCAACTTTTCTGGAACTCCTTTATAAAAATGTGTCATCTGATTGAACCTGCCCCTTGGCTGCAAGATGCCAAGGGAGAGTGTTTTTGAAGATTGAGCTCTCACTGCCCTCTGGTGGAGGAAAGTAGTTTGCCTGTTAATAAAAATTGGGAGTCTATGTTGTAATGAATCAGCAGATTCCACCACATTACCCACAAAGACACTGCGGGGGTTGGGCGGGAGGGGGGGTGGGGGGAGAGTGCTTTTGCATGGCAGAGTGAAAAGGGAGAACATAGAGAAAGCTCGGAGTCTGGAAAAGAAAGACTCAAAGGAGAGTCTGAATGCCGTGCACCTCAAGCGTGGAGAGTGCCCATCCGTGAAAACGGAGCCTAGAAGCTACCGGAGAAAGAAGAACCGTCCAAATGCCTGGGAGCCTGTAGGAGAGCAGAGAGCTCCTCAGAAGACTTCCCAGTCTTAACCTCCAGAAGAACATCATTCTCAGCTGTCACCCGTTCTCCGCAGGCGGGGACTTAACCCGTGACACTTCTGAGTTTTCCAACGATATACTTTTCCATAGGATCCTCTCTGTTCTAAAATAAACATCTGAAACATACTGAAATGTTCAAAAGCTTACTTTATGAACTGTTGAAAACTGGGGCGGGGAGGGTACCACTACACTTGTGTTTGAAAGATGAAATAGAAATACTAAAAATTCTAGTTAAGACAATGAAATTGATACCTAGAATATACTTTAAGAAAATGTTTTCCCAGGGTTGAGTGCAGTGGATCTTTATTTTGGTCAGAATATCCGCATGGATGCTGTTGATGTTAGCTACCACTGAGTCAGCTCTCAGACACGGAGCAGCCTGGTTTGGAACAGACTTAACCGTATTTCCTAGTTCCGTGTCGCCTCCATGATCGTTGGTGTGCTTGTGTTCATTGTTTGACAGTCATCTCGCTCCATCCCATTGAGACCTTATCTCATTTTCATTGACCCTCTACTTTCAAACATGGGAGCCCTGGTAGTATAGGGGTTACCAGTTGGGCTACTAACTGCAGGTCAGTGGTTTGAAACCACCAGCTTCTCCAGGGAGAAAGGAAGCTTTCTTCTCCTATAAAGAGTTACAGTCTCAGAAATTCACAGGTGCTATGAATTGGCATCAAATCAATGGCAGTGATTTGGGATTTTTGTTTTGTTTGTTTGTTTGAGTCTTACACACTTCATGTCATTAGAAGAACCAGTCCCCGGAGAAAGGACATCATATTGCACTAAGTAAAGGGTCAGTAGAAAGGGAAACCCTGATCAAATGGGTTGACAAAATAGCTGCAACAAGGAGCTTGGACATAGCAATCATGAGGATGGTGCAGGGCCTAGCAGGATTTGGTTCAGGTACACATGGGGTTGCTACGGGTCAGAATGGACTTCCTGGCATATCCAACCACAACAAGTGTTATATGGGACGCAAAGTCAATTTAAAGTTCATCGTTTCTCGCTACAGCAAAAAAGGTGTTGTGTCACACTGGACAACTTTCTAGAATGCTCCATGTTTTGAAGCTACACTGGTAAGTAAGTGTGGCCTTACCCTTTGAAATTGCAAATGCATCATGGAGCATCACTTCAAGTGCTAGGACCAAGCCAAGCCGACCTAAGTCAAGAATGCTGACCTGCCTGTCATGGAATTGTGTAGTATGGGGATTCTAAACAAACAAACTTCTAAGAAAGGCTGTAAATTACTCTGGGTGGTGATCCTGTCTGACCACATTAAAAAAAAAAACAAAACATAATAGGATTAGTAATAAGATTAGGGTATTCCTGAACATTGTCCACTATATTCACTAAACAAGATTCCCAGTGACATGTTTCAGTATTATCATGTTTACCTTTTACAGACAGCATGGGAGGTGACGCTCTAAGAGCATACTAGTGAGAAATAAATCTCTAAACAAATAATCCCATGGAATTCTCAGATGCTTTCAGCAATCAGTCAGATAATTCCAAGATGAAACGAACACTTCACATGGTGAGCAAACTGAAGGGGAAATGAACTGTCAAAGTCGAGCATCGTTGGCAAGCAAAAGCTAAGGCAAGAAAGGCCTCTCCAGCCTTGTGTGAACATTTAGAGTTACATCCTCTGAAATACATTGTTATCTGGGTGATAACTTGCAAAGAATGCAATATCTTATTCCATGGGCCAGATTTGGAGATCTACCAAAGAGGTTGAGAAGTGCCTGTGCTGGTAGTTCTCTGTGTTAGCACGTATCAGCTTGTGAAAACACTCTTGGTTTGGCTCCACTTCCTGAGTCTCTGATCCTGTAGGTCTGGGGTGCAGCCCAGACTTGGCATTCCCAAGTCCTCATGTACTGCTGATTCTTCTGGGCTGGGAAACCACAGTGTGCAAACCACCATGTTTGATTCACTCTATGAAAATGTGGCGTCTAGATGTGACTTACATCAATTAAAAAATGGGGAAAATAGGAAGCAGGTGATTGGTTCTGCCCATTACGGTCCTTATTAGAAAAGTATACAGCCTATCTTCTCTTACGGTCTGGGTCCTTTAAATACTCATATATTCGTTTTATGAGACAAGTTTTATGGAGCATTTATATCATACATCATGTCAATAATGATATGTATAGAGACCAAACCCAGCGTGCCTCTGTTTTTTCATCATTTGTCCCTTCAAAGACATTTTAAGATCTAGAATTGGGACAAAGGGACTCTTTACCAGATGTTTTCGTTTTTCTCAGAACATTGAAAGGGGGAAAGCCTTCCAAAGTCGTATCGGCACAGCCTTCCTTTGCATCATCCTCTCTTCCTCTCCCCGTCGTTTGGAGAAGCGCACAAAGACTTCCCTGGAGGTCAGGAGAAATCTGGAGCCATGAACTCCATGGACTGTTCAAGGAAGGACTTCGGTTCGCTCACTTAATTGGGAATAAAATGGACATTGGGTTTCTCAAAGCCTCTGTCTGGGTTTCACCGGCAACATAGGGAAACAGTACGGCCTGACTGAAATAAAGGACCACCTTTCTCCTGGCCACAGTGGTTGGGCTGAATTGACCACTTGTACTCCTGACCGTTTCACCCGGAGAGAAGGGAGAAGACGGTGTCTTTTTGCTGGGAGAACCATGCACGGCTATTTCAATTGGTAGGTGTCCTGCAAGGTTTTATAGTAAAAATGAATACAGAAAAAAATGAATATAGAAATACTCAGGCTTGTTCATATAAACTCATTTAGTTTATTGCAAGGTAGATACCAGGAGGCAGTGTTAGAGGGCAAGAATGAATAGTTACCATATTAGTTTAGATGTTACCCTTCAAATCTTTAGACTTCAAGCCTTTACATTTAATGACGGCTGTCAGGGAAGGGATTTGACCCCCACTCTAGCTCAGAATTGGTCTCCCAAAGTTAAACTCTATGGTAAGTTGTGCAAAGCAATATTTCAGTAGATTCCTTTGGGCATCAAAGAGTCTGAGAGAGGTTTTAGTTTAGTTTTGACTCTGAAAATGAGCAAAACCCCATGGTTTTACATACCCTGTGTGCTGTCATATTCAACTATAATTGTTTATGTTTTATTGCCAGTTTAAAACAGTTTGCATGACATATTTATGTCTTCTTAATTTGTGTTTTATTGTCAATTAGGGAGTTATGCTATGACATATTTACACCCTTGTTTACTACATGTTTCAAAACAAAATGAATTAATTAAAAATGATAGGAAGTTATTGGTTGCATATTTATCTGTTTTTATTGTGGTTAACTTATAGGAATACAATTCATGTTACATTTCATAATCACAGAGACCAGGTGCACAGGCCAATTTGGAGAAGTCATTTATAACTTACTTCATGCACTTTTTAATCTACTTTCAATTTTAGAAAAATGTTCTAATGACCTATAGTTAATGATTATAAAGGATTATAGAAATATGCATGATTCTACGTTCATAAATTATTTGAGACATCACATAAGCAACTTATAGATAGACATTTAGAAACAAAAATCATAAGTGTATAAAAATCATACAGGGAATCCAGAGCGGATGATCCCATCAGGACCAGTAGTGTGAGTGGTGATACTGGGCAGGTAGAGGGAGAGTAGGTAGGAAAGAGGGAACCTATTACAAGGAACTGTATGTGACCTCCTCCCTGGGGGACGGACAACAGAAAAATGGGTGAAGGGAGACATCGGACAGGGCAAGATATGACAAAATAACAATTTATAAACTATCAAGGGCTCATGAGGGAGCGGGGAGTGGGGAGGGAGGGGAAAAATGAGGACCTGATGCCGGGGATTTATGTGGAGAGGAAATGTTTTGAGAATGATGAGGACAATGAATGTACAAATGCGCTTTACACAATTGATCTATGTATGGATTGTGATAAGAGTTGTATGAGCCCCTAATAAAATGATTAAATAAGTAAATAAATAAATAAAACTGCAAACAAAAATCATCTTTTTATATATATATATATGTATTTAAGAGCTTTACAAATTCAGGTAAGATCAGAGAGCACACAGAAAACATACTGAACTCTTGGCTTTGTTTTAGCTGCTTCTGGGGCTCTGGCGGTGCTGTCTGGCAAACACTGTGCTGCTAACCACATGGGTGCGTTTCAGACCCATCAGTCATCCCATGGGAGAAGATGGAGACTTTCTGCTCCCAACAAGACTGACATCCTTGGGAACCTTACGTTGAGTTGCTATGAGTTGAAATGTCTCCGTGGCAGTAGGTTTGTGTTGAGTTTACCTGTTGAGATAATCCAATTGATAGAAGTGAGCCAATTGACTTTAAAGTCACACACGTTGTATATTCAACTTAATTTGTACTTCTGAAGCTGCATGGAATCATGTCCCAAAGGAATCAGATGGGATAATATTGTTATCTAATAAAAGCATATTAACATTGTTTAAATTCAAGCATAATATTATGGACAGTGGTCATAATTTTATTCTGTATCTGCAAAGAAGAAGGTCTGAGTGAAAAGTCATCTTCCCGATCTACTGCACAATAAATAATATTAATCAACAGACATTGAAGTCGATGTTTGGGTGCATCTATTTGCTGAAGCTGCCGTTCTTCATGCCACACCTCATGTCTGAGCATGTTGGGGACTCGAAGAATGCAAAAAGACGGATTGTGATTTTTAGGTTGTCATGTATACTCACGACAAACTTCAATTATGTTTACTCTGATAATAGTAACCTAGTAAGGTTTAATTAAGTACACACAAAAGTCCTAATGTTTGCTTGAAATAAAGTGATTCCAAGTCCTCTTGCCAAATAATGTGTAATGCCCTCAAAGACCCCAGTCCTAGCATGTTAACACGAGCACAGAGAAGTCTCTGAAGTTGTTCTTTTAGCCTAACATCAGCATGAGGTGTATTTTAAAAATGATTGAATGTGTATTTTAAATGATGAGGTTGTATTTTAAAAATGATTCATCTGCTTGGCAGATGAAAATTGGAAAAGAGTCAAAGGCAATAGCATTTTATTCGGGACTTTCAGGTTATATATGATTTTATTGCTGGTATTGTGGCAGGAGGGAAAATTGGTAGCAGAAACAGCAAGACATTTCCACAGGTCTGAATGTACAGTGGTCTGTGTGGGGAAGGCCCAGTACTCCTGTGTGAATTTAGAGGAATGCTGTAGGTATTTAAGCAGAAGGGAAAACAATAATTATCTATGAATTGTTGGAAGATCAATCTGAAAACTCAATAGAAGATAAACTCAAATGCTGGAAGCAAATTAGGATCCTATTAGGGTAATTCTGGTAGGAAATTGTAGACTAAGCAGAGAAATAATCTTTCAAACATAAAAGTCGTTTTGTAAACTTCGAGCCCCATTTTTATATCTTTATCTTCATTCCTTATTAGTGTATGATTCTTCCTGATTTCTAAATGAAAGTCATTTCCATCTTCTTATATTCTACAACAACTAACCAATCATTTGTTTGAACAGATCTATGTACAGTTTCTGCATAAATACTATGATGTATTTTAGCATTCCAATTATCCATAATTTACTCAGTTTATTATGATGCACACAGTAGAATGTCCATGTGGAGTCAATAGAACACAAATAAACATATTTCTGGTATTCTTTGCTTTCACCCCCAATCCACCTTCTGTCATCAAGAGAAGATATGCCTCATTGCCAATCCTCTTTGGCAGCAGCTTGAATTTCTGGTAGTCATCTATCAATGAACTGCTGAATTATCTCCTGTTAATCATTACTTATATGTAATGCTAAAGATATTTTTTATAATTTCAGAATTGGGGGTGTCACTTTTCCTTGAAATGGAAACAAATGATGACCCCTACCAGTCAGCTGACCAGCTAGCTATTTTCAAATTTCTCAGCTCAAACTAGTGTGCACTTCTAGTGAATGCCTTCACTTCACCTTGAGCATCCTCCTTCACTCCCATTTGATCTAGATCATATGCAACCTCGTAAAATCTATGAATGGCAACCGGTTGTTTTGCTTCAGTGACTCTTTATTCCTTCTACCTCTTTTTGATGCTTCCTGAATCAGTCAGTATCTTTCCCACAGGAAACTTCACTATTATCTATTGAGCATTGAATGTTTTTCCTTCAGTTCTTTCAGCTTGAAATGTGTTGAGTATGCTCTTCCCTTTGGGTTTTCTAACTTTATGTATTTGCCAAGTCCCTTAAAAAGCTAAATTTTGTCTTTCCTCAGTTGACTTTCCACTCGTTTCTTTTTGCTTCATCATATTTCCATTTGCTTTAGCCAATCTACTTAGAATGCAAGTTTCCAAGTCTTACAACATTCACTTTGATTTTTTTCTTATCTTTGTATGATGTTTTGTGTCATCCCACAATTAATCTGGTCTTCAGTTGCCAGTGTTCTAGGAATCCAAAATATTCTTAATATGGTCTCTAAATGCAGGTGAGATATACTCAAGATTGTATTTTGGCTCTCATGGTCTTATTTTAATTTTTTTTTCAACCTTAATTTGTACATGAGTGGTTAATTAGCTGTTTCACAGGTAGCCCAGGGTCTTGTTTCAGGTGATGGTATTGACTTTTTCCATGTTTTCTTCTCACTGATGCAGTCAATTTGCTTTTGTATTGTTGCCCCTGATGTCATTCGAAAGGTATTTGCAATAAGTTGCTGGTCTTGCAAAATTCTGTCATGTGATATCTAGCTTCGTGTCTGTCATCAAGGCTGTATTTTCTAAATATCGGTTTTCCTCTGTAGAGAAAGATGGGCTTTCTGCTCCTGTAAAGAGTGACAGTCTCAGAAAGCCACAGGGGCAGTTGTACCCAGTCCGACAGAGTCACTGCGAGTCAGAAGTGACTCTGTGTCAGTGATTTAGGTTTGGGTTTCATCTTCATCTGTTTCCAATTTTGTGTTTCAATGAACAGCAATTATCAACGTCTCTTTACTGCCTGTTTGGTAAATTTCCGACTGAAGAAGTTAATAGAATTCTTTCATTTCTTCATCGCTGGTTTTAATGGGTGATGTGTAAATTTGACTAATAGTTGTGTTACATGGTTTGTTGGCACGCTTACAGATATTATTATATCATGTACATGTATGATTATATTTAATGATAGATATTAAAATCTTCTTTTTGATGATGAATGCTTGAGTTTTTCATACCTAGCATAGTTTTTCATACCTAGCATAGTTTTTCATACCTAGCCTAGTAAAACAAACCATGTGATTGTATGGTTCAAAATTGTTACCACCACTGTATCAATTCATCTTATTGAAAGGCTCTTGCTTGCTGTCTTGCTGATCTTCTACTACACTGAGCACGCTATCCTTTTCCAAGGACTTATGTCTCCAGTTAGCATGTCCAAAGCATGTGAGAAAAAGTCTCACTATCTCTGGTCCCAAAGAGTATTCTGGCTGTACTTCTTCCCAGCAGATGTGTTTGCTTTTGCTTGGTTTTGGTTTTGTCTTTTTCAAGTCCATGGTAGTGTCGATCTTCTTCACCAGCACCATAATTCAAATGGATCAGTCGTTCTTCTGTTTTCATTATTCAGAGTCCAACGTTTACATGCATGTGAGGCAGCTGAAAATACCTTGATTTGGGTCAAATACATCTTAGTCCTCAAAGTGGCAGTGTTACTGTCAACACTCGAAAGGAATCTTGTGCTCCGGATTTACCCGATGCAATGCATTCTTTGATCTCCAGACTGCTGCTTCCATGAGCATTGATTGTGTATCCAACCAAGTAAGATGAAATCCTTGACAACTTCAGTCTTTTTTCTGTTTATCATGAGGTTACCTATTAGTCCAGTTGTGAGGATGTTTGTTTTCCTTTGATTGAGTTGTAATCCTTACTGAAAGCTGCAAACCTTGATCTTCGTCAGCAAGTACTTCAAGTCTTCCTCACTTAGAGTAACCAGCATTGTACCATCTGTATATTGAAGGTTATTAATAAGGCTTTCTCTATTCCTGATACTGTATTCTTCTTAATGAAGTAAAATATATATGATCTATATTTTATATACATTTATATTGTTCATTTCTATTTCTTTTACCTTATATTGAAAATTATATTTTAAGCAGATGTCTTCTAAATGTTCAACTTTCTTCCAACCACTCCAATGATTCAAATATAATATAACAACCACACATACTTTTTATACTCCCCCTACGTATATGCTGGCACTTTAATTTCAACTGTCTAAATGGAATCAAGTAGTTGCTTCTCTTGAATTCCCTGTGAGACTGAATCTTGCATCCACTCAATTCTTCTAATTCAATCTCTGTTTCTCCTATCATTACCTTATCTTAGACCAGGGATGACAGATGATAGCATTTAATTGACCCACCTGCTCCTACATTAAACTTGTCACAGCCTTTCCCTGACGCTGCCATTCATACATTTCCATTAAAGTTGGCCTCGTATTTTTCTCTGTTTAAATACTGCCAGCAGCTTACCAGGATCAATAGAGTAAAGCATTTATACAGATTCGTTATCAGTATTCCTTACCTGCATTTAATATACAACTTGCTTTTCCACTTACAGTGTTGCTGCTTGATTACACAGCATTTGTTCTCAAGCCCAACTGAATGTTTTCTTCCTTAAATATGTCTTTTTCATTACTGACATTGGACATGCTTTTATTCAAGGGAAATATGAAGCACTTTCGCCCTGATCTTCTTCTCCTAATAAAGAATTACCTTAGTCACTATTTCAGTTCTATAGTAATTCAATCCTTTCTCTTTATTTTACTTACTTAAATTTATATTTTTTGTTTCTTTGTTTTTCAAAACCTCGACAACTCACCCGGTTATACAATGTGTCCAGGCTGTGTTGCCTCTAATGAATCTTAGCACAAGGACACCGATGCAGCAGCTGTTTAGTAAGCATCATATTTATTTAATAATACTAGACATACCCTGAATGGTGGAAAGATTGTTTTTTCCTGGACAAGGCACAGCTGCTCCATTTTAGGAGAATGTGAAACATTTTCTTGAGTACTTTTACTTTTTATCATTGTGTTAGTCTGAGTAGACTAGAGAAACAAATTCAGGGACACTCATATGTGTATAAGAAAGAGTTTTATATTCAAGAGCAGTTGATAAATGAGAAAACTTCCAGTGTAGTCCAGATCAAGTCCACAAGTCCAATATTAGCCCATATGTCTGATACCAATCTAAAGTCCTCTTCAGATTCACGAAACACATGCAATGATGCTGAATAGAGGAAGATCACAGGCCAGTGGGTTGGGAAGTCTTGTGGATCCAGTGATGTTGTAAGCATCTCAGTGCTGGCAGGGCTCTTCACATGGCTTCTCCTGCTGCAGAGGTCTGGCTCCATCAGCCCCTCTCCATGTGTCTTCACAGGGATGTCTCCCACAGGGAGTGAGCATGTTTCCCACCTCTAGTCAGCTATTTATCTCTTTAGCACCTCCAAATGAGCTCATCAAGCTATGACGTGATTGACAGGCCACACACCCCTTCACTATGAATCCTCAAATTGACACCAGATTATGTAACTACTGCAATCATCAACATCATTACCATTAAATGCAGGGTCATTAAAGACACATTGAATGGCTTTAGAGTTGTATGTATACCAAATATTGTATTGAATGAAACAAAACTAAATTTGGATAAGGTAGAAAAGATGCAATTTAAAAGAGAATGAGAATTAAACTTGAACTTACTTTATAAAAATAGCTTTAATAAACTTCAATAAAAGATAGTAAAACTGGGAGCAAAATATGATTAATTTAAGAAAGAAAATATGTGTGTGCTCAAACAGAAGGCTGGAGGTTTAAAAAGCCTCCTGCAATACAAAGCGAATGATTCTGCAGCATAGAGCAATCTTTTAAAAAGCTGGCCTTATGCTGTACTTTACTAATAGAAATATGACAAGCTTATCATGAGTTGTAATATTTCTCCCATATTTGGCAGTAAAAAAGCCCTGCCTGAAGTATTTATGAAAGTTGTAAAGACATTGGAGCTCATTCAAAGTAGATGAACAAAAATGAAAATGAGCCAATTAGAAAAGATGAAAGGCCTGCAAGGAAGTCAGAAAATAGCAAGGAGGTCATGAATGAGAACTTGTCGGCAAGTCCAGCTCAGCACTGGCACAGAGCGCAGCAAATAACTTTTGTTTAATTAAAATACTTAAGTTTAGGCACAGAGGAGACCAATAGTCTCACATTAGTAGACTGGCCACAACTAGATGAAAGAGATTAAAATTCTAGAAGCAGATTTAAAATTATGTGAAAGAGAAATTCCTGATGGTACCACATGATTATGCATTGGAACCGACTTCCAAAGAAGATCTTGAAATATTATCTAGAATCAGCTAGATGAAAAACTGCTTTTAATGGCTTAACTAGTCTAGCCCTGAAAAGGGAACCTAGACTAATTACATCATGTGCACTCTACCAGAGTTGTAATATATATTGATATTTCACATCTTTTCTTGGCCTAGATATCTGTGCTTTTATAATTTTATTTACTCTACTTAAATACGCCATCACCATTATTCCATATATCTCACTTTAATTCTCATAACAAGGGATTATGAAGGAGAGTCTCATTTGCTTCCTTCTTTTATCTTTATCTGATGATACATTTTAAATGAGTTATAAGAAATAATAACTTTGATTTAGGAAAGTAGACTCCACCTATTCCATAGATAGTAACAAGGATAATAATAAGCATCCTCGAAGAACCCCAGTGTTCCAAACACTGGGAGGAGAGCTTCTCATGCCTTCTCACATGTAATCCTAACAAAATGCTTTGAAAGAAATGCTATTAAAATGTCTTTGATGGGTCAGAAGAATGAAGTAAGCAATTTTCTCTAAATTTTTTGCAGTCATGGTAGAGGCAGAGTGGGGCTCAAATCTAAATGTTCTGACTAAAACACAATTTCTTAACTCTTGTTCTATGTGTACATTTCTCTTCTTGAAAGGGGATCTACTGAGCACATAGTATCTGCAGAGGAAGCCATGGTGACTCCCAAAGTCACGGACTGGCTTAAGCTCAGTGCCTCCTTGGACAACAGAAGGGTCAGCTGATCAAACCCACCAGCTACTGCCTGGGAAAATGACAAAGCCGCGTTCATAAAGAGTATAGCCTTGGAAACGCAGTGGAACAGTTCTACTCTGTTAGTGGGAGTTGATCCAATGGCCCTGGGACTATGTACCAAGCTTTTGTAAAAATTGGGGCATGTATTGAGTTCCCCAGGGAACAAAACTTGGGATAAAAATGTGTTACCAAAAAGTTATAGGTTTATCATTCTCTCAGAAATATTATTTTGATAGAAGTGAAAGAAGTTGAATTGGGCAGAGGGAGACACTGAAATGTGATGTGGTTGCAATAACATAAGAAAAATAAAACAAACAAAAAACCCTCAGCCTCTCTCGTGGGAGCTCTTGAGCTGACCTGAATTTTGGCCCAAACATGAGGTGTTCCTACTTTCATTGAGCAGTCAGTCCTTGACACAAGTATGTTTAACTTTGATGGGGTTAATCCTCGGTTTGGGTTAAAGTTAAATCCAAGGAAGGGGCTCAACTGTTGACCAAGGTCGTATCCTCAGAGCCCTGGTGGCATAATGGATTACACATTGAGCTCGTACCTGAGAGGTTAGCAGTTTGAATCCACCAGCCACACTGTGGAGGAAATGTGAAGCTTTCTACTCCCATAAATTGTTACAGTCTCAGAAACCCACAGGGGTAGTTCTACCCTGTCCTATAGGGGTTGCTATGAGTCAGCATTGACTCTAGTGTAGTATGTTGAGTTGTGTTATCATTTTGGGAGGTATTAATAATTTTAAAAATTATTTTAAACAATGGTTTATTTATCAAAGGATGATACATTCTAAGAAGATAAATGAAGCTGAAAAAAATGAATATAAAGGAGGCGATCAAATCTAAGGCAGAAGCGGTCTAGGTCTGATTTTAATGAGGTGATATTTGAGACAACTCTGAAAGAAATGAAGGGGAACTGCAAGAGGCCCCCTGGGGAAAGAGTTTGGAGTGGAGAGAATGGTTCTGTGCAAAAGGCCTGGGTGGCAGCACGCCTGAGTGTTGGAGACTCTAGTGAGTGGCCTGATCAGCCTGGATAACCCAGAGCCCAAACAAACAGACCCACAAACCCACTGCTATGGATTTGATTCTGACTCATAGTGACGGACACAAAAGAGAGGGTAGAAATGCTCCTTGGGGGTTCAGAGGCTGTCGATTTTTATGTGAGCAGAAAATCTCATCTTTCTCCCTATGAGTGACTGGTGGACTTGAACTGCTGGTCTTGTGGTTAGCAGCACAAATACATACATAACTCATTATGCCACCAGGGCACCACTCACAGACTGGATGAACAAATAGTCCAACACAAACAAACAAACAAACTCACTGCCATTGAGTCAATGCCGACTCTATAAGACAAAGCAGAACTGCCCCTGAGAGTTTCTGAGACTGCTGCTCTTTACCGGAATAGCAAGCTATTCTTTCTCCAGCGAGCGATTAGGAGGTTTTTTGAACTACTGCCCTTGAAGTTAGCAGCCCGCCTCCTCACCAGCCCTCCACTAGGGCTCCTCCACAGCCTGAATAGGGCCAAATCACCAGAGATAAAGTCAACTAGCAGTAGATACAAGATCAGAGACGACCTTAACTCTTCCACACCTTAGGCGGATCCTGTGTGGTATGAATGGTTTGTACTTCACTACTATTCTTGGGCTTAGCAGTCCAATTGTTCCCACTGGTGCCGCACAATAAAGCCGCGGAGAATCAGCTTCCACCTAGAGCTGTATTATGGAATCCATTGCATTGCATGAGGACAGTGGGTGAGTGAGTGATCAGGGGCAGTTGCAATTTAAAGTCAAGGGCAGAAGTCAGACCTTGCCATCATATCATAGATTCAGAAGTTTTCTTTTGTTAACTCTCCTGGGAAAATGGGGCCAAAGGTGAGGCAGAACACCCAGCAAGAGCAGGAGATGCTCAGGTGATGAGGTGGGGAGGGATCTAATGGGCAGCATAAATGCACCCAGGCGATCTTGCCATAGACAAAACATCCTGTCCCTGACAAAGCTACCAACAGTGTCTGGTGGTCCTTGAGTGAGCCATGCTGAAACCACAGTGAGGGCAGGAAAGGGAGGGGTGCCTGGGGATGGGCAGTGGAGCAGCATTGGGGGCAAGTTGGGCAATGGTGAAGGGCAAGCTTTCCTGAGGTGACATGAGCAAGGGACAGACATCCATAGTCATATATATACATATTTGTATTCATAGACAAGGGGTGTATTGATGTGCTCATCCTTCATTTTTGGATAAGGTCAATATGCTCCTATCAATGTCTTTGGAAAATAACCAGTAAGGACTAGGTATATTTCTTTTCTTCACTCACATATTCTCAATGTAATTTTGCATTCATCACTTCATTTGATCTTTAAAATAAACTGCAATGTGTGCAAAATAATTTTCTTATGATGCAGCTTGGATACAATTTTGAGGCCCCAGCTTTGATTCCATGAGAAATTAGTTAAGTTCAACTGCTCATCTTTTCAAGTTCTTGCACTCTGGATCTCCATGCACCTGTCCTAATTGTCCTAGGGCCAACTAATGTACAATTCCTGAGAGTGCTAAAGCCCTAAGTCTACAGAATTAGTCAAAATGCCCTGTGGTAGTTATATAATCATTTGTCAATTTGAGAGGATTAAGAGTGAAGGGCTGGAGTCTAGCCTGTCAATCAGGTGATAGCCAATGATGCCTCTGTCTGGACATGGCCTTCTCCTGAGGATTCTGGGAACTCTAGTATTCCTCCTTAGAGTTAGGAGACACTCTCTCTTAGCTCACTTCCTGGGAGACATTGCAACTGACAAGACACATGGAACTACACTAGTTCCCTGAGCTAGATGAGCCCCGAGGAGACCGCTGCCAGTGTGGAGATGCTTACAATGCCACTGGATCCAAAGACTTTCCACTTACTGGCCTGTGATCTTCCTGCATTTGGCATCATTGCATGTGTTTCATGAGTCTGAAGAGAACTTTATAGATTGCTATCAGACATATGGGCTAATATCGGACTTGTGGATTTGATCTGGACTGGGCTGGGATGTTTTCTGAATACTCAATTGCTCTTGTATATAAAGCTCTTTCTTATACACATATGAGTGTGTAAATGAATTTGTTTTTCTAGTCTACCCAGACTAACACATGCCCATTCACAGAAAACCCATAAAGCCTGGTTAACTCCATTCTGCGTGTCATAAAGAAACCATCTCCTATCCTTCCTTCTGCCTGTTACATTGCACCCAGTGTGATACCGTGTAGTCCTATATCATTGTGTGCTATGCCTCCCCACCTCTCTGAACTGTGTATAATAAACCCAGTTATATTTCATCGCCTCCCTAACTCCTCTTTGCAAATTGCATCTGATTTACTACATATGAATCTGGCAGAGCAGAGTAACAGTGAAAACATGACTATCTTTGGTTTATACATGAAGTTCAGCATCATCCGTTTACATTATTTATATAAACAGCTCTGTTAATGAACACATCTCTGAGCTTAATCTCTAAAGCAATGTGCTTACCTTCAAGTGTGGAGTCTGACTATTTCCATATTGATGTTTGAGTCATCTCAGTCATCTTCTAAGAGATACAATTCACCCTGCTTTTTGGTGGTTTTTAAAGTGAGCTCTCCAAATTTAAAATTTCAAAGGTTTCTTTTAAAGAAGCATATGCTATCCCAGCTGTCCATGTCTAACAAAGCAGCCACTGACATACGGGGGGAAATGAGATCGAGCATTTTAGAGGCTCTTCAGATATACTGGGAAAGCAAACAACTGTCAGCTTTTGAATAATATGAAGGCAGTTAAATCAGGAATTGAGGAACAAAGACCGTTCCTGTAACGCATGTAGAATGTGAGACTTCCCAAGGTAAAACTGTTTACAACACATACACTATTAACAAGCAAGAAAAATCACAAGTTATTAAAAGCAGCAAAATACCAGCTGTCTCGACTACTGGCAAATGTGAAGTCATGTATGGTTAGTGTGAAGTTTTTTAAGATAAAATTTTATCACCGTGGTATGTATAATCTTGCTTTGCTCGTCCATAGTGACGATGATGATGATGATGATGATGATGAAAAGAAATCAATACCAGTTCTCCACATGGTCTGTTTTACTGTTCAATGGCTAGGATTAAAACCACGGCAACCCTTTGTTGACACGAATGCCTCCAAAATTCTTAAAATAAATTTTTGTTGTCATTTATTGGTCAAAATTATTTATTTAAAATGGTCAAAACCAGTGATAAACAAACATCTGTATGTCTGAATATGTATGTGTGCAACAACCAGTATTAATTAATGTAGCATCTTCAAATTGAGTCAGTAACTTAAAACTAATTTTCCTATAAACTCCTGATATTTTATTATGTGGTTGACTCACAAAGTCAATTTTATCATGACGTGGACAGTTGTCATTGTATTTTACTCCTAAAGGAAAATAGTAACCAGACTCTCAAGGCCCCAAAGGAAGAGGAGCGCTCCTTGTGCCACCCACCACCAAGCAGCCAGGTAAAGGTCTGCTGCAAGGGGAGTTTGGAACCCTCAAATGATGCTCTATCAGTATTATTTGGTGACTTGTTAATATGGGCATTTATGTGCTATATGAAAATATCCCAAAATTAGAACCTCTGACATGGGATCCAAGACTCTTATTTAACTGGCTGGTATTTTTACATATTAAAGTTTGAGAACCACAAATTCTAACTTCAGAAATGGCATGAACAATTTATTTAAACCCTGATTGCCAGCTTCATGAGCCATAAAATGGAGATGACTTGAATCATTTCCTAAGATTTTGGAAATATTAAATTAGACAAAGAGTGAAGCTTCTGGAGGGAGCTGTGAAATGTGATGCTACTTTTATCATGATCTTTGATCTAGAATTCCTTTCCTGGATTTTCTGGACTGCTGCAATGGAAAGACGGGATATGATGATTTTTTCAAGAGATCAGTACACATAATAGATTATGAAACTTGGACACATTACTGATAAAATGAAGCCAGGAAGGACTTGGCAGGATGAAAGAAAAATGAGTGTTGAAGGGCCTGGAAGTCTCCATGCAGTTACAGGAGAGTGCATGGTGTGCAGGACAGAGTTGATAAGAAAGCTAGTGTGCTCTCCTTGAATGTTCAGAAGAGAAATGGAATATGGGGGTTGGGAAATGCGGAAAACTGGGGAAGATATAAGAATACTGTTAAAATATATGCATGAGAGATTGTGGAACATGGTAATCTGATACATGACAATTTAAAAGTCAAGAAAGAATGATAATCTATCCCTATTGGATCCCAGGTTAACCCTGCTGTGTAAAGGTCTATTTAAAGTGTTAAAAGGTAAAGTTTTCACCTTACGGACTAAGGTGCACATAACCCAAGTCCTGAGTCCTTTCAGTTACCTCATATACATGGAAAAGTTGGATGATAAATCAGAAAGACCAGATAAAAAATTATGTTTTTGAAGTACCGTGTTAAGGAAGAATACTGAAGTTACCGTGCAGTGCCAGAAGAATAAATAAAACCTATTTTGGAAGAAGTACAGCCAGGAATTTCCTTAGAAGCAAGAGTGGCAAGATTTTATCTCAGGCAGGCTGAACATGTTATCAGGAGGAGATCAATTCCTGGGGAAGAGTTTCATGCCTGGTAAATGAGATCATCCGTAAAATGGATTGCAAAAATGAACTTCAATGGCAACAATTGTGAGGATGGCACAGTACCAGGCAATGTTTATTCTGTCTTTCATAGCGTCACACTGAGTGCAAATAACCTCAACATCCCCTAACAACAGCTCTGCAGCCAAATAACATACTCCTCTCCCCCCAAGAGTTCTGTCATTCTTATTAAGAAGTAAGAGTTAGAAAACAGAACAAGAAAATAAATTTGCCAAATAATAGGAAGTTAAAATGTAAGAGGTCATTGATCTAGTAAGTGGCTCCAGCTCATGACAAGGCCCAAGATAAGAATACAAAATTACACGGCTTAGCTAGAGTTAAGAGACTAAATAGGTCGAGGCCAAAGGCCTAACAAATCAAAACTGCATGGAGTATAGATTGGAAGGTTGAAATGTTAGAGATAGAGAGGAAGAGTCTGCTCCAAGGGGAGAGTTCCATCCATGGATGGTGGTGAGCTGAAACCGGGAACAGTGGAAGGGCTGTAGTTGTTGACATTGGGTTGAAAAGCAATGGTCTACAGGTGAATGGGTGTAGGAGAGTTCCACCATTCATCTGTTCATTTGTCATTCTGGTGTGGCTTTGGTGTTGCTGGAGGCTAGGTCACTGATATTTCAAATACCTGCAGGGTCAGTATAGTGGACATGTTTCAGCAGAGCTTCCTGACGAAGAAAAGACTAGGAAGACAGGGATTAGTGGTCACTAAAAACCTTATGAGTCAAAGTGGATCGTCTTCTGGTATTATGCCAGAAAATGAGCCTCTCATGTTAGAGGCAATGAAGATACTCTGAAAAAGAGCTGCCTCCTCAAATTAAAAACAAAACAAACAAACCACCTCACTGCCATCAAGACAATGCTGACTCATAGTGACCCTATAGGACAGGGTAGGCCAACCTTGTGAGATTCTACTTTTTATAAAAGTAGAAAGCCCCATCCTTCTCCTGAGTGGTGTCTGATGATTTCAAACTGCTGACCTTTTAGATTCCATCCCAACATATAACCACTAAGCCACCCGGGCTTCCCCCTCAAAGTAGAGTCAAGCTTAATGATATCCATGGAACAAAGTTTTCAAGACTTTCACTTGCTAATAAAGCATGTTTCAACACAAGAAACATCCATAAATATCTTTTAATAATTGAAACATGAAACATAAAACTATGAAGCTAAAAATATGGAAGTCTTCGAAGATGAAATGTAATGCATAAATATTAATCCCCTGGACACTAGTGAGCTGAAATGGAGTGCTTTTGACCACTTTTAATCAGACAATCATACAGTTTGCTATGCCAGGTGTAATTCAAGAGAAAATTCTATCTTGAAGTACAATGCTGTCAGTGAAAGGATAATATGTAAACGTCTATAAGCAAGTCCTCTTAGTACAACTATTATTCAAGCTTACACAACAACCACTAAAGTCAATGATGAAGGCATTTTGAAGCGTTCTACAAACTTCTGTCTGAAATTGACTAAATATGCTATCAAAATGCATTGATAATTACTGGTGATTAGAATGTAATCAAACATTAGAAATTAATGTCTTGATTAAAGAAAAAATATGGCCATCCAACTTAGAAGTCATTGCAAGAAAAGACATAGTTCATTAAACAGTAATGACTAATCACCACAGAATTTTGGGGATAGCACCAGTTACATCATACCTGAAGAAAACAAAGGGTCGTTTAAAAGATAGGAAAGAAAGGATAGGTCAAAGTAGATGTTATAAAGAATCTGAAACTTGCTCATGGTGTAGAATGCCTAAAGCAAGTAGAATAAATGATGGAAGAAAAGAGCTGAAAAGAAAATTTCAAAGGGCAAGTTGGTAAGAAGTAGAGCATTACAATAACCTGTATAACAAACTGGAGTTGACCAAAACAGAAAATCACTCAGTTTATTGAGGACAAAATCCAGGCCTTGAGTTGTAATATTGAAGGATTCTATAGACAAAATATTGAACTATAAAGGAGGCAATGAAAGATGGGAGGAATACACAAAATCACTATACCAAAAGAATCAGTTGGCATTCAACCGCTTAATGATCAAGACTGATGGTATTTAAAGATTAAGTCTAAGCTACACTGAAGTTATTAGTGAAAAACTAAATTTTTTGATGGTTCAAAAAATTTGTTTACCTCTGATGACACTCACTAGCCTATACCAGGGAACATGGAAGGTTTGGCTAACTAACTGGAAGAGCTCGATATTTGTGCACATTCAAAGGAATCATGACCCAACAAAATGTGGTAATAATCAAACAGTATTATTGATATTACATCCAAATGAAATTTTGCTGAAGGTAATTTAAAAATGGTTGCAGCAGTACATTGATAGGGAGCTATCAGAAATCCAAGTGTATTCAGAAGAGGACATAGAATATGAACTATAATTGCGAACATCAGATGGATCTTGTCTGAAAGAAGAGAATAATAGAAAGATGCTGTGTGTGTTTTATTGACTATACAAAGGCATTTGGCTGCATGGACCATAACAAATTATGGTTATCTTTAGAAAATTGGGAATTACAGAACACTTAATTGTGCCCATGTGGAGTGTAGTCCAAGTAGCTGTTGAAACAGAACAAGGAAATGCTGCATAGTTTTAAATCAGGAAAGATGTGTGTCAGGGTTGTATCCTTTCACCTTACTGATTCAAGCCATATACTGAACAAGCAACTAATCTAAGAAAATGGTCTATATGAAGAAGAATGTGGATGGAGAAAGGTTCGCTAACAGCCTTTGCTGAAATCAGAGAGGAATTTGGCTCACTTACTGATGTCGGTCAAAGACTAAGGCCTTCAGCATAGATTACAACTCAGTGTTCAGAGAACGAAAATCCTCATGATTCAACCAATAAGCCACATCTGAAATTGCCAAAGAGTTCATTTTACATGGGTCCCTGATCAACTTCCATGGGAGCAACAGTCTAGAAATCAAATGACATGTTGCATTTGGCAAATTTGCTTGCTGCCAAAGATTTCTCTAAAGTATTAAAGAGCAAAGATGTCACTTTGGTGACTAAGGAGCTTCTGGTCCTCCTGAACCAAGTCGTGGTATTTTCAATCATCACATATCAATCTGTAGCCTGGAGTGTGGATAGGGAAGACCAGAGGAGAAATGATGAATTTGAATTATGGTGTTGGTTAAAAAACAAACAAAGAGAAGAATCATACAACTGCCAGAAGAACAAACAAATCTATCTTGGAAGAAGTACAATCACAATACTCCTTCAAAGTGAGCATACAGAAAGTTTATGAACTTTGGACATGATCTCAGGAGAGATCCGTCCATGGAAAAGGACATCATACTTGATAGAGCAGACCATCAGTGAAAAAGAGGAAGGCCCTCAAGGAGATGGATTGACAACAAACATAGCAATTGTGAGGATGATTCCAGACTGGGCACTTTCATTCTGTTGGACATAGTACTACTATGAGTCAGAACTGACTTCATGACACTTAAAGACAACATTGTGGAGCTAGGTGACTGCACCTCCCTTCTCAACCCAGTTCCCATACTTGGGAATGAATAAGAAATAAAAGCTCAGACAACTTGAAAGTAAGCCAAACTTCCCGGAGGAGCACCAAGTTTCAGAAAGACAGAAAGTACAATGTGGGTCAAGAAGGAGGAGGTTGGAAAGCCTTCTTCAGAAAGGGGGCAGACTCTGCCTCATGGCTCTATCAATGGCGCAGTTACATAGGACGGCACTTTCCACAGGAGGTTTGATGCTCCACGCATACTCTCTTTATCTTCTTAGTAAATTTGCCTTTGATCTGATGTTTAAAAGCTACATTCTGGTGGGATGATGGAACCTACAATGACATCGCAGGGCTCGGACCCTCACTCAGTTCCCTGGGGTTCTGCTTCCCTGAGGCGATCCGGCCTCCCCAGCATTCCCACCACCCTCAGCCTCGGACTGTGGGGAGAGCATCCCAGCTCTACATCCCAAAGTGGGGAGTGGGCCCCTGGGGTCCTGTGAAGCTCTGTCCCTACTCTGTACACATTGCTGTACTTTAAAATATTAAAAACATCATGCCCGGTAGAGTGAGAAACAGAAGGAGAAAGGAGAAAGATTTTTTTTTCCACAGTGTTTTCATTAGGGCCTACGAGGTTCATTTTCTGGGTCTCACAAATGGTGCAGCTTGCTATGCTTAAAGGTCTCCAAACGGTCACCGTGGAGTAGGTGTAGAAGTAGGGTGACGATGAGAAGGAGCATGGTGAGACCTTGGGGAGGATGAATAGATAGCTTGAGATAAGGGTGGATAACAAACTGCACGTTACAAAAAAATATTATTTATGTAGCTTGTCTAGAATCCAAGTGAAACTCTGGCTAACATTTTCATAAGAGCACACTCAATTTCAATGCTTAATATTATTGCTAATGGCCTCTACTCAGGATACCGAACAGAAACTTGAGAGGTTCTTGTAAAGTGGTTCAATAAGTCTTTCCCAGGAATTCTATAGTTAGATGAACTTTATTAAATATAAAACAGTTCCTGAAGAATCTATCAGTTATTTCATGATATATGTGGGCAGAAAAAAGGGAGTCAGTTGGGAGAAAATGTGTCTTTGAAAGCAGCTGGTTAGAGCCCAGAGGAAATAGAGCAGATTTTGTCCTATTTTTTCATTGACCAACGTTTTCACTGTGATGAAAAACATGAATTTATTTGAGGCTATGTGTAAAATGCATTTGATCAAATTCACTGCTTTCTGAAGTCTCGGAGTTTCTTATTGTTCCGAAGCAGCTAATAATGTGAAGCAGCATGGCAAGCCAGTCCCTAAAAAGCAGCTACTTCTACTTGTGTGCCTTTCTTTCCTGGATGGACGAGGATGCTCTTGGCTATTGTCAAGTTAGTGCCCCAACTTGTGCACTTTCAATTGGCTGCTTCTTACTCATCAAGTGATGCTATCACTGAAAGACAGGAAGTGGGTGGCTTTCAGTAAAAGAAATGCATTTTCTCAGTTTAGGATGATCGAAATCTGTATTCAGGGTACCAATTCTAGAGGAGGGCTTGCTCTATCAGCCCTTGGAGGGTCCTTGTCTCTTCCGCTCCATTCTCCAGATTCTTTAGAAATCATCAGGTGGCTTTCTTCCTCTCTGCTTCTTACCTGGTTTGTTTAGCATCTCTTAGGTCCCAAAAGGGATTGCCTCAAGATACACCGGCCACTAACCCTGCCTCACTAACATAACATTGACAATCCATTCCCAAATGATATGATTAACCTCAGCACAGATGCGAGGCTTGACGTATTTCACTCACGCCATCCAGTCCTTTCGGACTCAGAGACCCTGCAGAGCCAAGTAGAGCTGCCCCTGTGTTTTCAAGACTGCGAATCTTTACCAGACCAGAACTCCTCATCTTTCTCAACTGGTGGTTTTGACCTACTGACCCTGTGGTTAACACGCCAACGTGCAACTAACTCATGCTGCCATTATTTGGGAAGAGTCACAATGAAACCTCAAGGGTCAATTGCCAAAAGTAGACCATTAGAACTTTTTGTTGTTGTTTTCCTCGTCTGCCTCAATCTGGAAACTCCTATAACCTGCTCAGCACCATTGCCACACACACAAACCACTACTGGCCAAGGAGTGTTGGCTGCACCTGAGATACAGGATCCAGCCTGGGTCTCCCTCAGGGAGTGGGAGAATTCTACCACTGAACTACCAATATTCCATGATGGACGATAACCGAAAAACCAAACTCACGGCCATCCAATCGATAATGACTCAGAGAAGCGACCCTATCGGAAGGGCTACACTGCCCGGGGAGGGTCCCAAGACTGTGTAGCTCTTTACTGGAATAGAAAACCTCATCTTTCTCCCAGAGAGCAGCTAGTGCTTTTAAATTGTTGGCCTTGGGCGTAGGAGCCCAAGGCATAACCACTATGCCACCAGGGCTCCTTATGAAGAATGACAGGATGCTTTCAATAGATTCATGGCAGCTCCTATGAGAGAAGCTGAGGCCACGCTTTATCAGGGTGCCCCTAAATTTCCCTAGGGATAAGGCTTTTGGAAAAAGCAAAGAACAGCCTTAAAAACAATAAAACTAAAGGTGGCATTCGAAAGCAGAGGAAAGCTATGTACAGTGTTGAGTGTGTCTGGGTGAACGACTTAGAAATAAATATTAGTATACGGAAATTGTGTGGAGAGAAGATAAAAGTTTTACTTTTCCTAAATTTTATCATTCTTTATGATTTATCCACAATGAAATGCTCTTCCATGTATTGCCTCTTCGTCTTTATCACTCCATTTTATGTTAGCTATGGAAGGGCTTACATGCAATGTGGTTTGAGCCTACCTCGCCATTTCTCATTTAAGGAATTGGATGAATAAGTTGTCATCCAATGGTTTTAAGGAAAATCAAATTTTAAAAAGCTGTAAACAGGAATCAGTGACTAAAATCTGTATACTTTTTTCACAAAAGCTCCATATTTAGCAATCATAAAATGCTGACTAAGTTTAAATGATATTTTTGAAATATATATTTTCAAACACACTTGTACAGTATTTAAAATGTTTAATGTAAGGAGATAGCATTCGTATCTTCAGGTTTGTGAAATTTTATACAGAATTCAAAATCAGATAACATTCCAAAACTGTATATTTTTCTCCTGTGCAAATGAAAATTATTAGCGAGGAAAACCCAAACAGTCGCTGTTGAATAAATTCTAACTCCTAGCTGTGGGATCCAGCTCCATAGGGCTGGATCGAATGGGAAGCAAAGCGGCAAATAAAAAAAGAGAAAAAGACCGAAAAGCGAGACGCAGCGTTCTCATCTCCAATCTCTGGAGAAGAGCCAAGAGTTAATTCCACCACAGAGTTAGTTAGTGAGGAGGCTTGCAAGCCTCCATTTATCATATACACAAAGGAAGGGGAGTCTCTAGGAGAACACCCCATTAGAAGTATCAGTCTTTTAAGAGACAAAGCAAGCAGTTTGTTCCTTGAGTGGGAGGGACAAAAGAATCCGATTGCTCGTAAAGGTAAGCATTCTCTGCTGCATAGCGAGTATTCAGAGGAGACATCTTTATCCCAGCATTGTGGGGACATCTGTCTGGAGAATGTGTGTTTGATGTTAGCTCTATCTTGGAACTGTGGTGGTCTTCCTGCAACCCTGGTGATTAGGCCACATACACTCTCTCCCAGATCCTTGGTCTTTGCACATAGCCACCCTACAGGCCAGGGTAGAACTGCACCTGTAGATGTCTGAGACTGCCCACCAAACTCAAAAACTCACTGCCATCAAGTCACGGCCACAGAGTAGAAATGCCCCTGTGGGTTTCCAAGAGCATGACGCTTTACTGGAGTGAAAACCCTAGCTTTCTCCTAGATAGCGCCTGGTAGTTAAGAACCACGGACCTTTGGGATCATAACCCAATACGTAACCACTGTGCCATCAGGACTCCAGACTACTCCATAGTGTTCCCCAAATTGTCCTCTTTACAGAAGCAGACTGCCGCATCTTTCTTCCCAGATGGGCTGGTGAGTACAAACGTCTGGCTTTTCAGTAGCAGCTCAGAGCTTAACCACACACCACCAGGCCTCCTAACGAGAAACCCAAACCACACGCACGGTCAGGAAGTCTGTTCTGAATCATAGAGGCCTTGTAGAGCTGCGTAGAGCCGCCCTGTGAGTTTACAAGATTGTAGCTCTGCGTGGGAAGAGAACACTTCATCTTTCTCTCTCAGAGTGACTGGTGATTTGGATCGGCTCACCTTGTGATCAGCCAAGGCTCCTGTCCCCAGGGCTCCTAGCTAGAGTAGGGCCTACATATTAGATGCTGATCTTACGTTAGTTCAAATGTTAGGTTGAAGTGCCTGTACAGGTCTTTGAAAACGTCGCCATCTAGGGGGCATTAACAAAAGTGATTGCAACATCTGCAATGCACCATAAGGATACATAAAACCTAAAGACATATTAAAGCAAAAACAAAAAAACTACGAAATGTTCTCATATTTAAGCAAATGCATTGTGAAACCTAGGAAACATACTTATTTGTGATTCTAGGATATGTTGTGCATAATTATTTATTAGAAATTAATTTTAGAACTGCATATACCTCTTGCTTAATACATTTGTGCTTCTTCTAATGTCTTCTTTCATATCTAAAAATATTCAGAAAAAAGATATCCTGCCACTTTATTATGGAGTTAAAATTTACATTCTGAATAGTATAAAAAGAATCATCCATATGAATTTATTATTTCTCTGGTTTAATGTCTTATAAATATCTACTTCTCTTAAAACTATTTGTTTCTGAGCATTTATGCCCACATCCTAAAATCAAGGTAAGTGGAGTTTCAGGTTATTTAGTTGGTTGATTCAAGTAAAAGTGAACAACTTTTATAATATGTTATACATATGTATGTATGTATATACATATATCTATATCTATATAGTGAGAGAGAGAGAGAGAGAGAGGGTTTTCTGAGCCTGCCAGCCACTTCAAGCGAGAAAATGAAAAAAGCTCTCTGCTCCTATAAAGACTGACAGCTTTAGAAGCCCTTTCTAGGGTCACTATGTGCCAGAATCCCCTGTGGATCAGATAATCACTCAATTTTCTGAAAGTATGTTTCACATGAAATATGTTATAGTTAAAGAACTTTAAAAGAAAGTAAGCTATCTTTTAGTGATTTAATGAGTCAATGTACAGCTAGGGAAAGAATCCTGTATACTTTTTTAAAGTTACTAATTTCAAAAGTCGACTTGTTCTAAAGATTTTAAAGCAAAGAAAGATTTTAGTTGAATTGAATCACAATCCGAAGATAACAATTCGTAGTCAACTAGATGCCTCTGGGTGATGAATTTTCAATGGATCAAGTCTAAATAATTAGAAAGGGTGTCTATTAGAAAGAGCTCAGTGGGTATGAAAAAGTCTAACTAGTGAGAAATCAACTTTATGGAGTCCTTGAAGAAGGTATGTTATCGGCTCAAACATAACAGCAATTGTGAGGATGGCACAGGACCGACAGTTCTGATCTGATGTCAACTGAGTATGGCACAAACAGCTAAACACTTGCTGCTCACCACGAGGCCCTGATAGCTTAGTGGGTTAGGTGTTGGGTCACTCACTTCATGGTCAGTAGTTCAAAACCACCAGCCTCTCTGCAGAAGAAAGCTGAAAAGTTACAGCAGACTTGGAAACCCACAGCGGGGATTCTACTCTGTCCTCAGGGTTGCTGTGAGGCCGAATTAACTCGATGTCAGTGAGTGAACAGCTCAGTGGGAGAAAGCAATCCGGTGGGAAGGAATCTGCTTCTGTAAAAATGACATTTTAGGTAACCCCGTGAAGCAGTTCAGTGCTGTTGTATGGGGTCGCTGTCAATAGTAATGAACTCAACAGCAACTAGCAACAGCATCCCTGTTGCTGTGGTGCAATGAGTTATGACTTACAGAAAGCCCAGGACCCCATAGCACTGCCCCCACTAGGGTTTCTAAGACAGTAATATTTATGGAAGCAGACTGCTACAGCTATTTTTCTGCAGAGTATCACCGAACCACCAATGCCTTTACACAGCATTGCTTCTTGTTAGTCTTAAGGAATTGTTCTTATCGTTCCATATATTTCATCCATACTTTTAATATTTAGATGATTGTGCAATTCCTGACACTCCCCGGTGGCTAATTCTTCTCAGTTTTTACATTTTCACTTAGTATACCCATCTACTTTCAAAGAAACTCCTGGCATTGCCTGTTGATTTTTTTTCCCCCAAATGTGATGGCGTGTGGCAGCCCTTAGGTTCTTCTCCTACCCGTAACTAGCCATTTCCCAATTCCACCCACATCCATTAGCAACAGCGGAGTCTCAGTTTAGAGAATTGAGAAGCTTCTGATCAGAGTGTGCTTGATACTTTCATCTGAGAGAAAAAGGAAAGGGGCCAGGCCAGCTCTCTGGGGTTGTGAATATTCTAACACAGTTTTGTATTCTACTTTCTCTCTTTCAAGCTTCTCATCCCATAAATCATTTATCACAGAGCCTTTGGATGTGAGTCCCTGAGATTCAGCAATTTTTCCAGGTTGGTATTACAATATGCAATAGGACTGCAAAATTTGACTTTGGGTATTGACCCAATGTTATGTTCTTGAATAACCAGAGCTCAATTAAAAAAATGTCATTGTACTCTCCCCTCTTCCTAGGAGAGAATTTCCTGCATTTCACAGAGAGATCTTAGTGTTACAAAGAAAGAGATGGGTCCCTTCTTACCTCTGTGACCTATTCAGTGTGGTACCTGGTAAATTATTTAATGCCTCCCAGCGTCAGCTTTCTCACTGGTTAAATTAGCACATGTGCTCAGCACAGGCCTGGGCAGACAGGAAAGAAGCTCACCAAATGTACAAACATATCATAAAACAGTTCTTTTAATACTAAACAATTTACTTTAAAATAGAGAATTTTAAGAATTCATCATAAACAGAAGGGTGTATTTTTTAGGAGAACTGTTACCATAAGCATAGACTCATACACACAGTATTTCTGTGGCCCACCAATTGGACGCAAGAGCTTCCTTGTTACATGAAGGGATTGCTTGTTACATTCTGTCTAGGCTCTGTTTAACATATGAGGTAGTTTATTGTGCCAACCTGGCCGACAAACACATGTGGGGTTAATTGAAAAGCAGAAGGATAAATGGCTCAGTGAGCCTTGCCTTTCTAGTTCTCTGGTCTCTTGCTTTGTGATGGTTGGACCAGCATGCAGCTGCCTTAACAGTTCCCTGCTTCAGCTTGCAAGGCTGACTTCCTGCAAGACATCCCCAGGAGAAGCCGCATGGGCCTACCCCGATGCAGCCCTGGGTGCTGGAGCAGCCATGTGGAGACCCCTGCCAGCACTGAGATGCTTACACATTCACTGACTCGGCTTTCCTCCTGCAGTTGGCATCATTGTATCTGCTTTGTGAGATAGAGGAGGACTTTGTGGATTGATGTTGGACATATGGGTTAATGTTGGACTTGTGGGCTTGGACAGCACTGGGCTGGGATATTTTCTTGATGTGCACTTAACCTTTAAATACAACTCTCTCTTATACATTAGTTTCTGTAGATTTGTTTCTCTAAAGTACCCAGACTAAGACAACATATAACAAAAAGTTCAGGGTGAAAGAGATGTACTTTGGGATACTTGTTACCTTAACAACTCCTTTCTAGTTTATCCTCTGCTTATTTTTCTACTAAATGTGATTTATTTGTAGTACATGGATCACAAATATGTTATATTTCTCTCCTGTAGAAAAACTCAATAATCATAGTTCATTTCATAGACTTAGTTTTATTTGATTCAGTTTCCTAATTTTAAAACTATTTATTGAGGCTTCTTACATTCAAGACTCTATAAATACAAAAATAATCTCTTTGTCTTATAAGTTTTTCCAGATAGAAAGAGCCATACTCAAGATACTTTATGTGTAAACTATATACATATAGTAGATATATTCATGAATCGGGCTTTAAAAGTTAATTAAAACATGGATATATCACACTGAAAGCATTAGCCAAAAACAAGGTTCCAGAAATTGATGGTATGCCAATTGAAATGTTTCAACATGCTGATGAAGCATTGTAAGCACTTTTATGTCTGGGTATTTGGAAGACAGCTTCTTGGCCAAATGACTGGAAGAGATACCTATTTGTACCTCTTCCAAAGAAAGGTGACCAAACAGAATGCACAAATTATAGAAGACTATCATTGATGTCACAAGCAAGTAAAATGTTGCTGAAGATCATCCAACAATCATTGCGGCAGTGCCTTGACAGGGAACTGCGGAGGTTTAGGCAGGGTACAGAAAAGGACATGGAATAAGGGGTATCATTGCTGTTGTCAGATGGATCTTGGCTGAAAGCAGTGAATAGCAGAAAGAGATTTACTTGTGTTTTATTGTCTATGCCAAGGCATGAAACTGTGGATCATACTACACTATGAATATCCTTTAGAAGAATGGGAATTCAAGAACACTTCACTTTTCTCCTGTGGAACTTGTACCTGTTGAAAAGGCAATTGAACAGAACAAGGGAATACTGGGTGATTTTAAATCAGAAAAAAGGTATGCATCAGGGTTGTATCTTCTCACTATATTTATTCCATCTATATGCTAAGCAAGTCATCCGAGAACTTGACTTATATGAAGAAGACTGTGGCATCAGGATTTGAGGAAGACTTATTAACTTTTGATATGCAGATGACACAACCCCTTGCTTAATGAAAGAGAGGAGAACTTGAAGCATTTGCTGGTGAAGACAAGGATTGCAGGCTTCAGTATTGCAGTCTACAAACTAGCGATTAAAAACCCCTAAAATCCTTACCACTGGACAAATAGGGAACTGCTTGGTAAGTGGAGAAAAGGTTGAAGTTTAGATCCACAATCAATACTCATAGAAGCAGATGTCCAAAGATCAAAATACATGTTGCATTAGGTAAATTTGCTGCACAAGACCACTTTATAGTATTGAAAAGCAAGGATGAGATTTTGAGGTTGAAGGTAGGACTGACCTCTGGTATTTTCTATTGCCTACTGTGCATGTAAAAGTCAGACATTGAATCAGGAAGATATAGAAGAATCCACTCATTTTGTGGTGCTGGAGAAGAATCTTGGGACAAACCAATCTCTTGGAAGAAGTATGGCCAGAGTGCTCCTTGGAGGTAAGAATGGCAGGACTCCCCTTATCCAATTTGGACCTGTTGGTATGAGAGCCCTGGGGAAGGGCACCATTCTTTGTAATGGGGAGGGGCAGAGCAAAAGAGGAAGGGCATCAAGGAGCTAGATTGACACAGTGGTTTCAGCAATGGGCTCGGTTATGGAAACAATTGTGAGGATGGTGCTGGACCCAGCAGTGCTTCCATTGGAAGCACGTCCAGCTGTTGTCCATAGGATCGCTATGGGTTGGAACTGATTCCTTGGCACCTAAAAACAACAGCATATTTCTTTTCCTTTTTTTTTTTCCTTGAAAAACAGTAGAAATACCAGTTTAGACCAGAGGACCATTGAATTCATTACTATAGAAAAGAAGTTGCCAATGTAGAAATTGCTTCTTCAGCTAAGACAGCACAAATCGTAGCACTGATTTATACTCCCAATAGAAGTGGCTAAACAGTTAGAAACAGTATTAGAAGTAGGACAACAATAAAAATATTAATTATCTCTGCATTCCAGACCAACAAACAAGCTGGTTTCTGGTTTTTACCCCCTCATAAATTGTGACCCAATTAGTTAGCTTGACCTTTAATAAACAAAGTGGTACTGGAACTCCAGGAGACAATCACAGTCCTGCATTGAAAACTAGGCCAAAAAACTAATATTCTTAGCTTTATTTCTCAGAATTAAAGCATTGAACAGTATAAGTTAAAGTTTTGAATGTGAAACTTAAATGTATAAAGATATATCACAAAAATGTAATCATCTTCTCTATTGTAGGTACTAAAAGCAAAACAAATATATTATCTATTTATACCGCTAATGGGAGTTAGTGGGGTTAATGTCAAAAGGAATTCAAAATAGATTTAATGTAGTAATACCTATGGATAGTATTATGTTTGTAGAACTATTATAACACTATAAAAATAATCATCCATGGAAATTCAAGGACTTTAAATGTATCTATTTCACTAATGAACTTACCTTTCCCTGTTTCCTTTAAACATTTTGATAGTTGATATTTGTGGTTTACACTAGTAGGTCAAAAATATACTTAGCATTAAACACTTTCAGAAGTTTCTCAAGAAAGCATATTCCATATATACTCGAGTATAAGCCGACCTGAATATCAGCTGAGGCACCTAATTTTACCCAAAAACTGCATAAAATATGTGTTGATTCTGTGATGCTCACCTTCCCGACATGATCACTGAGGATAAAATGAGTGCATAAGCAAATGTGGTGAAGAAAGGTGATGGTACCCAGCTATCAAAAGATATAGCATGTGGGATCTTGAAGATAAACAAGTGGCCATCTAGCTGAGAAGCAACAAAGCCCACATGGGAGAAGCACACCAGCCTGTGTGATCATGAAGTGTTGATGAGATCAGGTATCAGGCATCTAGGACCCAGAATAAAACCATACCCAATGTGAATGTGAATGAGGGAGGGCATGGAGTGGAGACCCAATGTCCATTTGTAGACAATTGGACATCCCCTCACAGAGGAGTCACAGGGAAGAGATGAGCCAGTCAGGGTGCAGTATAGTACTGATGAAACACACAACTTTCCTCTAACTCTTTGGTGCTTCCTTCATCCCACTATCATGACCTCAATTCTACCTTACAAATCAGATTAGACCAGAGCATGCACACTGCTACAGATAAGAGCCCACAACACAGGGAATCCAGGATAGATAAAGCCCTCAGGGCAAAAAAGGAAAATAGAGATACCAGGAGGATTGGGGGAGGGGGAGGGAGAAAGGGGGAATGGATCACAAGGATCAACCTAGAACTCCCTCCCAGTGGGACGAATAATGGAAAAGCGGGTGAGGGGCGATGGAGGATGATGTAAGATATGGAAAAATTAACCTATAACTTATCAAGGGTTCGTGAGGGAGGTTGGGTGGAGGAGGGAGCGGGAAGAAATGGGAGCTGATATCAGGGACTCAAGTGGGGAGAGAATGCTTTGAAAATTATGAGGGTGGCATATGTGCAAATGTACTCGACACATTAGAGGAATGTATGGATTGTGATAAGAGATGTAAGAGCCCCCAATAGAAGTAGTTTTTTTAATGTGCTGGAAAAGCTTATACATGAGTATATATGGCATATGTATATATGTATGTTGTTATAATGTGCTCTTGAGTAGATTCCAGCTCATAGTAATCCTATCTTTGCAAACACATAAGGGCAAGTCAAGAGAATTACAAAAAATAATATCTTCGCATTTCCTATTTTTCTTGAACATTAAACAAACGTAGGAAATGGGAAGCTATTGTTTTCAACATGCCCTTCATCTAATTCTATACACTTCTCTAGAAAAATTTCCATCACTCTTCCCTGAAGAATTCTCCTTTGATTTACATCATGCCAAAATGGTAGTTTTGACATTTTCAATGGCTACAAAATATGTTCCTTTTGAGGTCTGCAAACAAAAAGACATCTGAAGACGCAATATCGGGACTGTAGGTAGATGAGGAAACATTTCCCAATGCAATGTTTTGGAGAAAGCCCTTGATACTCTCAAAGACTGAGCAAATGCATTGTAGTCATGGGTAGGGGAGAGTTGTAGCAAATGCATTGTAGTCATGGGTAGGGGAGAGAAAAAAAAAAGGTTCTTAGTGTGGCATTATTGGCCTTTTTCAACCAATAAAATTTTCAGTTTTTAAAAAACTTCTTTATAATAAGCCCCTATGATTTTGTTGTGTCCTTTAAGGAATTCTATCAAGGTAACTCCATTGGAATCCTCAATTTTCTAAGCTGACATCTCTATCTTGAATTTAACTGGCCAACACATCTCCTCAGAAGTCACTGCTTTGTTTGAACTTTGCTCTCTGACACTTATTGGGAAATTCTACAGTTATGATTCCATAAAAAATGCCTTCATAGCATCAATATTATTGAAAAGACTGGTGGAAAAATCATCTCTTTTACTTAGCTGATCCAGGCAACACTTGGCACTAGTAGATCCAAAAGTTTCCTGGATCCAAATGTTTGCTTGAAATTGGAGATGCTGCACAATGAGATCTCCCAACTTCCATAAGGACCACAGTATCCATGGAAATCCTGTGTTCTTCTTCCCTTACGCTCTAGACTTCAGTCACTGTCCCTTCCATCATCCATGTAGACAAGCTCTCCTCTCTCATGTTGTCTGTGAGGTGTTCTCAATCTCTTCTAAGAACATTTGATCCACCTGAAAATTGTCTTTGTATGTGAATCAGTATTCCATCTTACTTATTGTAAATATTCAAATGTTTAATAAGATATTCACTTGAGTTTTATTTTTTAAATTTACTTTAGTCTTGACTTCAAAATTCCCCTCTTCCAAGGTCCAAAGTGTTCTCATTTGGAAGGCCTCCGAGGACAAGAAGAACATGTACTGAAAGAACTTGTCAGTAGCCAGTCACTTACCACAGAGATATTTAAGTATGTTTTGTTTTCAATTAGCCTGTGCATGAATTAGCCTGTGCACGCAATATATATATATATATATATATATTAACCTGGAGATTTGTAACATCCCTTTTACAATAATCATTGTATAAGGATTGGAGTCCATAGGCAGGCAAGTGGCTGAGTTGCTAAAGAAGTTGGAGGTTGTAATCCTCAGAGAGGTGCTTTGGAAGAAAGGACTGGCAATCTACATCTACACCAAAATGGCAGCAATGACGCTCCGGGGAGCACAGTTCTACTCTGGCATGCATGGGATCACCATGAGTTGGAGTTGGCTCAATATTGTTTTCCTTTGAAATTTGTATTACTGTACTATGGATCTCATAAAATACACTTGGTAAACTGCAAAGGAATCATGGTAATGTTACATTAATGTCTCCCCTGTGCCACTAGGTGGCAGTTGTATATTAATAACGGTAGGGCCTAAGCTTTGCCCAAGAAGGCAAAATAGCTTACCTCGGAGAAAAGAAGACCTCTGCTCCTTTGTCTTATATTTAAATACCTGTGCTCGTATAATTTGAGGTTTATTGCGGAAAATACTAAGTTTTCAAAGGAAAGGAAAAT
>NW_022103898.1:38209272-38239162 GCF_000313985.2 Echinops telfairi | reverse complement strand
AGCAGTACAGAGGAATATTCCCCCCATCATGACAACATACCTACTTCTTCTTCAAGGGTAGCAAGAGTTGTCTTATGACAATGTCACTGAGAAACTGGACCCTATCTGCTCTACAGCCCTGGCTTTGCCCCTTCAGATTTTTCCAGTTCCCTCCAAACTCGAAGAGCATTTAGAAGGAACGCAATTCGAGTCGCTCGTGGACGCCAAAAGTGTGATTTCCATGGAAGAGAGCAGCAGTGGTCACAGAGATAGAAACATGGCTGTCAGGAACGTATAGACCTAGATCGAGGATATGTGGAGACCTAGACAGAGAATATGTTGAGAAAAATGCCTCACACTTTGATATTTTTGTTTAATAAGGGTTTCTGTGATTTTGTAGCAATGCTATACGTTATGTTCCTTTTAAACATCTTTGTACAACTTGACCTAATAAAAACCCCATAAAACAACAAAAAGTGTTTGTGATTTAGGGGAAAGCTTACAGAGCAGATCATCACTTTTACACTGCACACTTCATGCACATTTCCTCTCAGCTCCTTCATTGCCATCAAGTCCATGACAACCCATTGCAGTTGTGCCATCTGCCTATCACAGGTTGCTAATAAGCCTTCCTCCAGTCCTGATGTGACACCCTTCTTCGTATAATCTAGCTTCTCTGATGATTTGCTCAGCACACAGATGGACTATGTATGGTGGGAGGATACAACCCTGATGCACACCTTTCCTGATTTTAAAGCATGCCACATTCCATTGTTCTGTTTACACAATCATCTCTTGATCCCTGTTCCTCGTGATCACAGGTTCCTCGTGAGCACATTGAAGTGTTCTGCCAGGAAGAGCATGCACAAAGAATAAGGAAGGTGCACTTTCGGGAATGCCTCCTCAAGACCAAGATACACAATAGAAGAAGGCTATCTCCTTTGTCTTCCCCAATTCTGGCCAGATGGGTCAACAAGACACCTGCTAACTATGTCATAGAGCTTTTGCCAAAGATCTTTTGAGAATTTACTGTTCATGTTTTTCTGATCTATTGAAAGAATCAAACTACTACCAACTCTGAATATAAAATGCCAGTCCCATTTTGCGTTTTGCTCTTGGATTCCACCAGACATAGTTTTGATGGCATGCCAGTCAGTTTCCCTCCTCTCTCTGCTCTTGACTTCATATACGAAATACAATTTTGTAATGACTTTCCCCTGGAACACAAGGAAACAAATTAGAACAGGCTTCAATTTTTAAAATTTAAGTGATATAGAATGAGGAGAGGATTATTTATAGGTGAGAATCCTCACTGACCCCTAGTGACCCTGTAGGACTTTTCCCTTGCCCCTCCACTTTACCAAACATGATGTCCGACCCCAGGGTTGGTCTCTCCTGACAACATCTTCAAAGTTTGTAAGGTGAGGAAGTCTCACCACCCTTTCCTCTAAGAAGCACTCTGGCTGAATAGACAATGTGGATCTGAGACAAGAGCACAGCATGAAGTCCCTAGTGCTGGGATGCTACCCAAAAAGAGGAAGCTACACTACAGAGGACCAGCCAACAGCAAAAGACCCACCAGAAAGGCAGCCTATGGTGGGAGGTCCACCATTAACAGGATATAACCTTTACAGAATATCTACATTTACATTTTGCCAGGCCTTTTAGACTAGCTGAGGGCCCTTGGGGTTACTTCTCCAACGCGTTCCCCTGCAATAACCTTACTCTTTCTGTTCAAACCTTTTCTGACTCTTGTCTGAGTTTTGTTCCTAACCTGAACTCCTGGTGAGTGGGGCAAGAACTGAGGAGTGGAGAGGTTTGAAATGGAGCCTCCTTCTGGTAACACTAGGCAACACTAGAATGACAGCACGGTTCAAGCAGTGTGATTGCTGCCTCTCTGTTTGCTGGGCTCTTTGTTTCCAACTCTGCCTATCAAGATATTTGGTTAATATGGAATGTACACTCGATGCTTGTTTGCTAAAAGGGAAATCAATTTTTCTAGCATTTTGTAAATTTGAGTGCATACCAGTTCCACTCCATTGGCCATGACCAGACCAGGAAGGACTAATTGGAAGCTCTGACCAAAGCATTACCAATTGAATTTGAGATAAGTTAAACAGTAAAAGAAAGTATCAGTTACCATTTTTTAAATACTATTTTTTATACTTCAGGTGAGATTTTACATAACCAATTAGGTTCCTTTAAACAATTTTAATGCAAATCATTCCATGTCATTGGTTACAGTTATGACAATTGTCAGCATTCTTATTTCCATTGTTTTTTCTATATCCATTCATCTAGCTTCCTCTCATGGGACCCTGATAACATAGTAGCTATGTGTTGGGCTGCTAACCCCAAGGTCGGCAGTTCTAAAACAAGGTTTTTGACTCCCATAAAGTTACCATCTCAGAAACCCACTGGGCCAGTTCCACCCTGTCCTAGAGGGTGGCTGCGAACCCACATGGACTCGATGGCAGGAAGTTTGAGCTTCAAGCTTGAGCTCCCCGCCTTCTCATCTTTTTGGAGGTTGATGGTAAGTAAGCATTTACTCTCAGAGCTCATTGTTGAGACAACACATTGCTCATGAGTCATATTGTCAACTTTATAAGTCGATGTATTGTTTGGCTGAAAGGTCATATGTAGGCTCAAGTTCCAAAGATGGAGAGAGATTCCCTTTACATCATTCCTGACAGACCAGGAGAATTGAACTGGAGTCAATCTGAAAGACATTATTTTTTGTTTTTTGGTTTGCTTTTGGGTGCTTGCAGATGAGCTTCAATATGGACTATAATTCAATGTAAAGAAGACCAAAATCCTCACCTCTGGACCAATGGGTAATATCATGATAAATGGAGAAAAGGTTGATATTGTCAAGAATTTTGTCTTGCTTGAATTGACCATCAATGCTCATGGAAGCAGCAGCCAAGAGATTAAAAAAAAAATGTTGTATTGGGTCATTCAGCCAAACAAGACATATTTGGAGTATCAAAAAGCAAGGATGTTACTTTGAGAACTCAGGCACACCTGACCCAAGCCATGATATTTTCCATTGTCTCATATGCATGGAAGAATCAATGCATTTGAATTTTAGTTCTGGAGAAAAAATAATGAAAGCGCTACGGGCTGCTAAAAAGACAGAGATCTGTCTTGGAAGAAGTAGGGCCAGCATGCTCCGATGGCAAGACTTCATCTTACATACTTCAGACATCTTTTCAGAAGAGACAAGTCCCTGGAGAAGGACATCAAGCTTGGTAAAGTAGAGGGGCAGCAAAGGAGAGAAAGGCCCTTGGGGAAATAGATGGACACAGTGGTTGCAGCAGTGGGCTCAAGCATAGGAACAGTTGTGAGGATGGGGCAGGACCAGGCAGTGTTTCATTCTGTTGTGCATGGGGTCGCTATGGGTCAGAACCACTTGCTGGCACCTAACAACAACAGATGAGGACCAAACCCTGATGTCATAGTGGGTTAGGCACTGGGCTTCCAACCACCAGATCAACAAATTGAATCCACAAGCCACTCCACCGGAGAAGGATGAAGTTTCTACCCCCCGTAAAGAATTACATCCCCAGATGACCACAGGGACAGTTCTACTTTGCCCTGTGGAGTTGCTAGGAGTTGGAATCATCTCATTGGCAGTGGGGTGCAGATCAACCAGAGCATCACTCAGTACTGCTTCCAGCTGGCTCTGGGGCTGGACAGGAACATTTCCACTTGCTTTTAGACAGGAAAGTGAAGTGGGATACGGAAACCCTGAAGCCATTAACATCATGATGAAGGAATACTTGAGATTCAGATCAGCGATAGGATGCAGGAAGCATTCCCAATGCCTCTGGCTGGGCAGTGGTGCCCTGGCGATCAGAATACTTAGCGAATACATACCTTTAGCTTTAAAATGTACACGTTGGGGACTCACATATAGATATTTTATATTAAACCAGGTTTCAGGGCAATCACAGGAAATAACTGTTGACCCTGAACAAGAAACTGAACAATAAAGTTAAGTCTCTTAGGTCAGTCTCAGGATGTCTTTGTTCACTGACTAGATAGCAGGGCCCAGGGTTTAATCGCGAACAATCAGGTAAATATGAGAAAACTCTCAGCATTACCTGGCCCTTTTTAGGTGATATCCACATCTAACCTGTCTCCTTTTGATCAATGTAGCAAGTTATAAAAATTCCATAGCGATTGCATTAAGTAAAGTACCTTAGGCTAACTGCATGTTGTAAGGGAGATTAGTCTAATTATATTGAATAAAATTACTTGGGTTACAATAATCTTAAGGATTCCTTTACCTTTTTCAGTCCAATGAGTCTGGCCTTTTTCGGAAATGTGAATTGTGTTCTATATTTGTAACACTCCGTCGAAGACCTGATAATATGTCAGAATGATTGGTGGTGGTAGCCGGGCATGCACCAACCAGTCCTTCTGCTCTCAGGCTATGATTCAGGTGGAGTCTTTTGGACTAGTAGCTTCTTTGAGCCATTGGTTTTATTCCTTCTCTTTGCTTGATTTGAGTAGAGACTGATAATTGTATATTAAATAACTGTGAGATAGATCCAATGAGGCTGGTAGTATAATAGCTATGTACAGTCAACCCTCGCCACTTCGTGCTTCGACTTCCGCGGCTTCACTCTATCGCGGTTTTTGCGTAACAGCGCATGCTCTGTCATTACTGCCACTGATTGGCTCATACTGTACACGCTTGATGCCATAAATAATATAATAAATAATAAATGATAATTGTAACGTCCAAAATGTTTTACTGTATTTTTCCTTTTTCATTTAATAAATTGGGTAATACGAGTGTAATGGTGACTAAAGGGTGTTTTTTCATGTCCTCTATGCTCTAACTATGAAAATATTTGATTTACAAATAAGGAATCCTACTTCGCGGAATTTCATTTATCACGGTAGGGTCTAGAACCGGTTAACTGCGATAAACGAGGGTTCACTGTATTGGGATGCTAACTGCAATGTCAATAGTTCAAAACCACCAGCTGGTCAGTGGCAGAGGAAATAAGGCTTTCTACTCCATAAGAAGATACTATCTAGGAAACCCGCAAGAACAGTTGTACTCTGTTCTATAGGGTCTCTATGAGTTGGAATTTATTTGATGGCACTGAGTTTGGTTTTGGTTTGGAGACAGGTCAAGGGAGTGAAGTTGAGGTTTGGCGAGATCGTGCATGGAGTCCATAACAACATTTGGGGACTACATTTCCCAGAAGCCTTAGCTATCCCTTGTGGAAGTTCCCCAGAATCTTTCTCTTGGTAAGAGAAGAATCTGAATACCAGTAATATCACTTGCACATTTTTAAGATTCCACACACTATTCCCCTAAACTTGGATGTAGAAATTTATCTTTGTGAATTATATTATGTCAATTGACTAACTTGTTCTTCAAGAATATACCCCCAAGACTTTAAGCCCAGTAAATCATTCTTGTGAGTTGTTTGGTTAAGTCTCAGAAACTCCATAACTGTGTCTTATATATGGTTGTTAAAATAATTAAAAAATTGATGTATCTGTATATGCATATATACATGTGCATACAAGTATACCTATACAATTAATTGGGTATGGGAGACCTGATAATCTGGTGGGTTGCACATTGGGCTGCTAACCTTTAAGGTTAGCAGTTCAAAACCACGTACTTCATAGGAGAAAGTTGAGGCTTTCACCTCCGATAAACAGTGACACTCTTGGGCACCCACAGGGGCAATTATGCTCTGTCCTATAAAGTCAATATAAGTTGGAATCAACTCGATGCAGTGAGTTTCCTTTGCTTTTTGGCCTTTCTATAAATATAAATGAATCCATACATATAGAGCCACATAAGTATTTTGGCTGTTTTTATGGTTGTTGAAAAATTGTATATAGGTTAGAGCATTTACTGAAATTGACCCTGTTTCTCATGTATTTCTTAGTGTTCTCATTTACCTTTGTCAAGTTGTACTGACTTCACCCACACAATAGTGCCTTCCCGTCAGCAAAAGCAACACATATCTCATTCCTAGAGACTCATTTCCCTCTCTCCCTCCCCAAAATGGTAGCCATCAACAAACCATGCTGTGTGTACTTATTCTTCTCAACTATTTTATTATCTGACATTTTGCATTTATAATAATAGTAAAAAACATCTGCCTGTGGTGTGCATTAATGAATCACATCTGGCAGTAATGAGAGCTGAGGTACGAAACAAGAGTAACACTAGATGTGATGCTTATTTAGGGTATGTGTTGACTTAGCTAGGCCACGATTCTCAGTGGTTTGGCAGTTATGCAATGATATAAATTGGCAGAAATAGAATTATATTGTCATTCTTCATTTTTTTAATTTTCATTTTCACATTTCACATTTTTGGCTTAATTATCTAATTAACCTAACCTAAGATATTTTGCTTAAGTATCTTAATTAACCTAACCATTTTAATAAGTGAGGACTGGGGGTACATGGTTAAGTAAAAAATATTACTACAAAATCAGAGGAACCTTTATTAAACAGGAACGTCAAAATGTGAAGCTATCGTTTGTCAATATATCCTCCATCTAGTTCAGTACTTGGATGTAGACAGTATTTTCATCTTTGTAGCCATTCCTTGAAGACTTCTGCATCCTTCAATTACATCCTTTCACAAGGGCAGCTGCCAGGCAAGTCTGTAGGATGGATGGAGCATGGTTTGCTAATACAACTTTGTAGAACAGTCTGCTACCCTTAGAAGAATGAGCAAGTGCGTTGTCATAATGGAAACAAATCCTTAGCACACTTTTCTGGTCTCTTTCTAATCAATGCAGTTTTCAATTTTCTTAAAACTTCTTCATTAAGGTAAAAAAATCATGATTGTCCTGAATTCTTTGAGAAAATATGTCTAGATTACCCTTTTGAAATGTAAAAATATAGTCTCCATAAACTCTTAAGTTGACTCTATTGACTTGAATTTAGTTGGCCCAGCAGATTCCCTTTAAGCTATTTTTTTGATCGGGCCTTTTTTGAAGACACTTTACCAAGACTAAGAAAAATGTTTCACTAAAAAATATAAATTAATTTAAAAAAAAAGAAAAATATCACGATGGCTCTGTTGGGCACTTGTGGTTTATAAGTCTCTTCGTGCATTGTCAATCGAGTTTTCTATCTAATTCTTCACCTGGGTTTCCAGACTGTCATTTGTATCTGTTTCATTTGGTTTCTCAGTTCTTTGTTGTAGAGGAACAGCCTGGTGTGGATGGCTGGTACTAAACTGCCTCCTCAAGCAATGTCATAGAAATTTATTTAGTACAACCCTCTGGTACTGTCTAAGGTCTCTAAGTATTGCATTAGTTTTAGTTATTAATGATTAATGAGTTTAGATAACACAAGATTAATGGGATGCAGTTACTAAAACTGAGAAGGCTTATACAGGGCTGAATATAAATAATGTATAGATTATTAGAAATGCTTCTATATACTATGACCAGATTATTATTTTTTTACTCATTTTTTTACTCATTTTACTCATCTTACAACTCTTATCACAATCCATCCATCTATCCATCGTGTCAAGCACATTTGTACATTTGTTGCCATCAAAATTTTCAAAACCTTTTCTTTCTACTTGAGCCTTTGGTATCAGCTTCTCATTTTTCCCCTCCCACCCTCATAAACCCTTGATAATTTATAAATTATTATTATTTTTCATGTCTTACACTGACTGATGTCTCCCTTCACCCACTTTTCTGTTGTCCATCCCCCTGGGAGGGGGCTATAGATGGACCATTGTGATCAGTTCCCCCTTCCTACCCCCACCTTCCCCTTCCCCTCCTGGCATTGCTACTCTCAATATTGGTTCCAAGGGGATTACCTGTCCTGGATTCCCTGTGTTTCCAGCTCTTATCTTTACCCGTGTACATGCTCTGGTCTAGCCAGATTTTTAAGGTAGAATTGGGGTCATGATAGTCAGGAGGGGGAACATTAAAGAACTAGAGGAAAATTGTATGTTTCAACAGTGCCATACTGCACCCTGACTGGCTTGTCTCTTCCCCATGACCCTTCTGTAAGGGGATGTCCAATTTCCTAAAGATGGGCTTTGGGTCTCCATTCCACATTCACCCTCATTCACAATGATATGATTTTTTGTTCTGGGTCTTTGATGCCTGATACCTGATCCCATTGACACCTCATGATCACACAGACTGGTGTGCTTCTTCCATGTAAGCTTTGTTGCTTTTCAGCTAGGCGGCCCCTTGTTTATCTTCAAGCCTTTAAGACTCCAGACACTGCATCTTTTGACTGGGAACAATCAGCTTTCTTCACCACATTTACTTATGCACCCACTTTCTCTTCAGTGGTCATGTCAGAAAGGTAAGCATTGTGGAATGCCAGGTTAATAAAACAAAGTGTTCTTGCATTGAGGGAGTATTTGAGCAGAGGCCCAATGTCCATCTGTTACCTTAATACTAAACCTATAAATATATGTACATAGACCTATTTCCCCATGATATATAAATACATTTACATATGTACATGCCAGCATTTAGACCTCTATAAATGTCCTTTGCCTTCTAGTTCTTTCCTCTATTTCCTTTTACTTTCTTCTTATCCCAATATCATGATCAGCCTTCATTTGGGTGTAAGTAATTCCTCTCAGTTACATTTGGAGGGTGTAGGAGGCCTGGTAGGGCTTGATCAAGGGCAAGATGACCAGATTCTTAAATGTAAAATGATGTATCTTTAAAACAAGCTGAAAAAATGAAAGATCTTTAGAATGAGGCAGCCAAACAAGATGACAAGGAATTTAGAAACCCATGTGTGATGGTTGGGGTTGTGTGTCAACGTGGCTGGGCTCTGTTTTTCAATGGTTTGCCAGTGATGAGGTAGTCAGCTCCAATGATGAAATCTTATATAATGTGCTGACTTCCATAATGGACTGACACCTTGGCTACGGTGAGGCTGGTGCGGGACCAGGCAGTGTTTTGTTCAGTTGTACATAAGGTTGCTGTGAGTCAGAACCAACTGGATGGCACCTAACAGAAGCAACAACAAAAAGGGTGTAGCCTGCTTCCAATATACATGGACATTTTGGCAAAGCTCTCCTGCTCTTTGCTGCATCTAACATAATTTTCCTCCTGTTCTTTATATTTGAACCTGTGGCCTAATATATTACCTGCTGATCCTGGGAGTTTTTAGTCTATGCATCTTGTCAGTCAGCAGCCTACAATCTGGCTTACTGACCTTGGGATTCAGGTCAGAAGACTATGCTTTGACCACCTCTCTTGGGTTCTTCACCCGCTCTAGCTACATAATCCCAGAGAAGCCTCCAGTCTGACATTTGACCCACCGATTTGGGAGTTTTCATCCCCTATCACCATGTGAACCATTTCCTTGAGATAAACTTGTTTATATATGTTCCACTAAGACTTTGCAATAGGTCTAATTCTAACCCACAATATATTAATGTCTTTAATGTATATCATATCACTTAGATGTCTTGATGCCTTCAGATTCGAATAAGCCGATTTAGGGACAGCCTAGAATTAGCATTTCTAATAAGCTTTCAGGTGATGGTGCTGATGCTGCTGGTTTATAGACCAGCAGCACATTTACAATAACAAGAGATCAGATCATTGTAAATCAAGAAGTATTGCTACTAGGGTATCAGTCCATATGCACACAGGTTGATCCCAAACAAAATCTGTTTAAACATGTTTCTGTTGTCGACAGATTGCTACAGAGAAGTTCTCTCAATAATACACTTATCTTTGTGTCTTTAGTACCAGAGAGGGAGAGAAGGAGAGAGAGAGAGAGAGATCTGTGAAAACAATGGTTTCCAAGAGGATGTTCTGGGCCAGAATTCAAAGCAGAACTGTCAGCCCAGAAATGTATGGCAGCTGCTTTTTGGGACCCCAAAGGGCGAATCTATGTATTTTCTCAAAGGTCACCAGATATCACAAGGGCCTATTATAAAAAGTTGTCAGAAAATTGGAAACTACATTGATGATAAGAGCCAGCAGATTTGCACTGTGGAAATATTTTTCCAGCTCAACAATGCACCTACTCATTTTACAGGATAGTAGGGATTTGGGGGGGAAATGTTAGCCCTCCTACCCTACAATCCTTATGTTAGGGTCCTGGATTGGGCTGCCTTGGTTCTAGCTTTGTGGTGCTGAAAGAATTCACACTACTGCAGCACTTTTGTAATCCAAGTGAGTTTTTATGAAGGAAAGGGGAAGTTTCACATATTACAGTCTCAATGGGTACATGCTATTTCTGGAAAGCATTCCAGGCCGTGTGGAAGCCATATAGTTTGCCTCTGGGCATGAAATACCATGTGGAAAGAATACAGGAACAGGAGCCCAAAACCCACACTTGAGGTGCCCTGAAATCCCAAAGGGTCACGAAGGAGCACTGAAAGGGAGCCTGGTCCACATCTCCCATGCAGCACATGTGCACCCACAGTGGGGGAGAGACTCCCACCCTCTGCTTACAGCTTATAGCTGAACAAGAGCAGAGTAAAAGGGAAATGGCCTTCCTGTGGCCTGTGTATTTAACCTCTGACTGGGGAGACATGGTTGAAGGTATTGTCTAATCCTATTGGCTGAGTTTAAGAGTACCCGGGTGATGTCATGGGCCTGGGCCTAGTCTGTGTGCTCAGGTGGACCTCCTACCTGGGCCTATGGGTCTTGTGTCAGGATGCTCAGTTTGGATCTTTCCCATAGGTGTCTAAAAGCTGCCTGATTTCTTTCCAACCTCATTATGCTGGCATGGAAAGTTAAACTTTGTTTAGAGCAGGCATTAGGGAATGCCCCTTTGTCCTAATCTAGCAACCTGACACTTACGTTGCCCCTTCAGAACTTGTTGTTCAAACTCAAATGACGTTGAAAATGATATGATCTGAGTTCCGCAAGGATACCAAAGCTGCAGGTTTTACAAAGCGTAAATCAAGGTGTGTAGAATTCTTCAGGAAAGGGTTGAGAGATGGAAATACCTTTAGAAATGTATAGCGTTAGCTTCATGTTTTGCCACTTTTGTTTCATAAGGCTGTCTATAACTTTGCAGTACCATTTTTTAAATTACCCTTGCACTTCACAATAAACCAAAGAGAAATTTCCAAAGCAAAATTGTTCATGCTTAGTTCAGTAGTAAAAAGCCAACGATCAGTGTATATCAAAATTACAATGAGTTTTCTCTGAGTATTTTTTAGATTGAGCTGATAAACATGGTCACAAATGTAGTTTAATGTATAATGACTCACAGTGCTTTATTATCTAAATAAAATTGTTTTAAAATATTGGCTAATTTGGTCTTCACAGCAGGTTTATGATGTAATGGAGTATTGCCATTGTGTCTGAGGACACAAAGATCCAAGGCAAGTGGATCCTGCATAGAGCTCTTAGACTACAGTGCCAAGACATGGATCCAGCCTCCCTTCCTATGCCTACATTCTTCTCTTCTTTTCTGTCAGCTGTTCTTGATGTTTGTCTGTGTGCCCTTAGTTGACTAGCACTAAACAGAGGCAGACTCCTACTAGCTCAGAAATAACTAAAACAGCAAGGATCTGATTTGGCTTTAAATGTACAAATAATAAGAACAAAGTGATTTTAAAATAGTAAAGGTAATTTTAGGAGACCCACACCAGTGCTGAGATGCTTCCCCAACCACTGGATCCACAAGACTTTCCACCCAGTGGCCTGTGATCTTCCTGTATTTGGCATAATTGCATATGTTGCGGGAGTCTGAAGAGGAATTTATAGACTGGTATTGGACATATGGGCTAATATTGGACTTATGGACTTGATATGGAGCGGGCTGGGATGTGTTCCTAATAGGCAATTACTCTTTGATATGAAGTTCTCTCTTATTCACATATGCGTCTCCCTGGATTTGTTTCTCTAGTTTACCCCAATTAACACATTATGGTATCGTGGGAGTGGGGTACCAGAGAAACATATCATGGAGAGTGATGCTTATTTGACCTCTGCCACATGGGAGTTTTTCATCTTTGGGTAGCTAGAGGTCAGACATGGCCATGCAGTTTACTGGGCTGTTTTCTGGAAAGAATATGGGAAGGTAAAGTTTTGATTCTTGTATTTGGCTGTTGTCTTTGGCTACTCCTGTTTGAAATGGTGAAAATGAATGTGATGAATGGATATTGAGTAAAAGGGACAAAATTGTCCTTTGAATTTCTCAGAGACTGTGCTGCTTAGTGGAAATGACTGACGGAAGGTGAAAATGGCTGACAAAAAGCCTGACTCGAGCTTGATTCAGTCAGAGGCCTAAGAATAGATTTTGGATTGATGGAATAGTTTAGATAAAGATTAAGATAAGTTAAAGAAGGTTGAACTTGCCTATTTTAAGAATTGAGTATAACAATCGCTGTTCAGCCTTTTGGCTAAGATCAAGTGTATTATCTGTTCTTACCAGTTTAATATATGATACATCCTCTATCCAAGGGTAATATATTACCTGGAGTTTTGGAGCAGGGAGATGGAATAGGAGCTTGCTCTGTCCACTCCATGCATCGACCTGGTATTGCAGTACTTCCAGGAATGGTGCACACCCTTCAGGGGACAATAAAATAGATAAATAGAGTATAGGATCTGACTATACTAGGTTTATACTGTTTTCTTATGCCTACTATTATTGATATAATGATTGATATAAATGATTATTGGGAATTATAAATAAAGAGTTTGTAAGTTGTTTCAGCCACCAATTTGAAGCTTTAAATGGGTTAGGACTAGCCTGCAAAGAGAGCTCTGAAAAGCTAAGCCACACTCAGTACTCAGGACATTAGTATTCAAAGAGACTTGCTTAAGGAGCTGTTGACAGACTGAAGGAAAAAGGAACTCTGGCTTTTTGAATTTTGAAAGAGTGGTTTGTGCCAAAGCTGGAAAAATCTGGAGCCCTGAAGAAACACTTCTCTGCGACTGAACATTAAAGAGAGCCTGTGGGCAGGCTGAAATGCTTGCTAGGTGACCACCTGGATCCACTTGTTGAGTGGAAGTGAAAGAAATGCTGCAATAAAGTGATGCGTTGTGTCTGGCCACTGACACTTTTGGACCTGGTTCACAGGGACTAGAGGAGATGAGAGCGGGTTGACAGGTCTGCAGTTCATGACCTAGCACAAGGGGGCTAAGGTTGTTGAGAATTTGTGATAGTGCCCATGGTCTAAAGGTGAGGTGACTGACTACTGGGCACCTTGGTGAGGTTAAGTGAGGCGACCCACATTGAATTGACCAGAACCCGACCAGATGAAGGTAGCATATTTGAGCCTGTGAACTGGTGCACATTGCTGCTAATTTTATGGATGGTTTGTCCTGATTTTACTTTGCGTATGGGTGCAGACTACACAAGTTTACAATTGGAAAGAAGATTCTTAACATCAAAGAACATGATTGTGTCTTTATAGCACTGGGTTGATGTTAGTGGGAAGTCTAGAAATTGGATACCCAAAATGGGGTGGATAAAGGCATGTAGTGGCTGGCTTACCAACTTTCATTGGTGGAGGAATATATTAATAGTATTATGGTGCAGGTGTTCACTTAACTGCAATTGTTAGGCATAGAATAAAGAATATGGTTGTGTTGTTCACTGATAGAATATTATTTTTAAATGAGTTTGGGGTGCATATTGAGTTGCATGAATTTTAGCTTTATCCTGTAAGGTACAGATATGATTTCATTATTGTTTCATTAAAAATTATGTATGGCTAAAGAGTTTTATAAAGGTGTCAAGTTGACAAGAGGTGGTCTGTGGCAGTTACACGATCTCCTGTCAACTTGCAAAAGGGTGGAGGTTTAGCTTGTCAATCAGGTTGCAGCTTGATGACCTCATTTGGAGGCACGGAGGAGATCGATAGCTCACTGGAGATCAGATATACTCTCTGCTTTGTATTCCTGTTGACAAACCAAATGGAGACACATTGATGGAGCCAGAGTCCTTGCGTTAGTCCAGGCAGACTTGAGAAACAAATTCATAGACACTCATATGTGTATAAGAGCTTTATATAAAGATTAATTGTACATTAAGGAAATATCACAGCCCAGTCCAGATCAAGTCCAGAAGTCCGACATTAGCCCATATGTCTGATACCAATCAATAAAGTCCTCTTCAGACTCATGAAACACATGTAATTACACCAAATGCAGGAAGATCACAGGCCAGTGGGTTGGAAGTCTTATGAATCCAGTAGCGTTGTAAGCATCTCACCACTGGCAAGGGTCTCCATGGGGGCTCTTCCAGCTCAGGACATTAGCAGATTTTCATGTATCTTGTGGGTTGAAATGTCTCCCAGGGAGTGAGCAGAGAGAGAGTGTCTCCTGCCTCCAAGGAAGAATACCAGAATTCCCAGAATCCTCAGGAGAAGGCCATGCCCACAGAGAAGCCTTATTGGCTATGACCTGATTGACAAGCTAGACTCTACTCCTTCACACTTAATCCTCTCAAATTGACAAATGATTATATAACTACCACCACAGCCCTGGAGCTGGGGGAGCCACGTGGAGACCCACGCCAGTGCTGAGATGCTTCCACCACCACTGGTTCCACAAGACTTTCCACCTACTAGTCTGTGATCTTCCTGAATTCAGCATCATTGCATGTGTTGCGGGATTCTGAAAAGGAATTTGTAGACTGGTATTGGACATATGGGCTAATATTGGACTTATGGACTTGATCTGGACTGGGCTGGGATGTTTTCTTAATATACAGTTAGTCTTTTATAGAAAGCTCTTTTTCGTATACATGTGATTTTCTATGAATTTGTTTAAAAATAATACTCCGAACTAAGTGTTAATCTCTAAATGTCAAGGATATTTACAAAATTTAGAGGTCTAATATTTTCATAGAAAAATCCCTTTACATTCCTGTAGAGACAAAGAAATTAAAATAAATCAAGAAGTGCTGGGAAGGAAAATATCAGAATCTCTATATATAAAAAACACCTCACCATAGATGGCAACAATACTTTTCAAAGCTAAGTTTTCTTTACCTTATTTAAGGTTATAATCTTTGTGTGTGTTTGTGTGTGTGTGTGTGTGACAATTTAAAGAAAATACTGCCTCTCGTCTTGAAAGATATGGCTCAGCGATATCTTGTGATTATTGTCCTTTCTAGCATCACATTTGAAAATCGTGAGTTTTCTCCAAGTGTACATTTACTTCAACTTAAAAAAAATAACAAAATCAAACCAGTTGTCATTAAATCAATTCCAGCTGATAGTGACCCCATGTGTTTCAGAGATGTGTTTGAGTAGCTATGAGGATGCTTCTAGAAGATGAATTTGTGCCGCCAACCTTTTGGTTAATAATCAAGTGCTTAACCATTTGCACCATCCAACACTGGTCTATTCTGTGCCTGGCTAATACTTAATAGTCCATTGAATCATCAAGTTACACTGAATAAACTTCAGGCGTTCTCCATGAGAATTGAAAACTCTCATGTTAAAAAATAATCCTTAGAACTTTTCCACTATGTGTTATTAAGTGGAGAGCTCTCTGTCTGAAAATCATGAGTGTACTAAAATCAAAAGTGTACTGTGCCCTGGGCTGGCTTAACTACTTGATATTAGTAAAAGAGAAGGCCCATCACAGTGACTGGCTTAAAAAAAAATGTATTCAGGTAAAGAATCATCAATCATTGGAAGTTTTAACCTACTGCTAATTTTTGTTAGTGCATATTTCAGAAGATATTAGCTGTATCGATATAAATGGACAGTTCAAACGTTGCCTCTCTCTCCACTTCCCACCAGTCACTCCGTTTGATTACTTTGTCCTTCTCTTTTCCCTTTTCCCCCTAAAGCACCAAGCACCTCCTACTCTTGAACTATCAGATTCCTGATTTTTTCTGCCAACCATGTCCTCAGCTTCAAAAAAGGTTGCTTTGTGATGTGCTTCATAATTTTTGTCATGACTAATTTGTCTAACTCTCCTTTTAAGATCTACTTTTTGTAAGAACCAGCAGCATGATGAGAGTAGAGGTTTTGTTTATTCATCACCGTGTCCATGGTTCTGTTTACAATGCTTGGCACCTGGTGGCTCCATAGATATTTGTTGAATCTGGCTTTATAAACTAGATGGCAAACGCTTGCTGTCACTTACATGCACTACCAGGCAATGCCTTTTGAAACCTATACAGACAAATAATATATGAACTTCTACGTTGATTCAAAATAGAATCATTTGCAGCAGATGTGATTCTAAGGAAGTCAGTGTTACATGAAAGGTTGGCTTTAAAGAGAACATAGTTGACATTGACCTAGTGATTATTTGCTCAGTATCAGAAGAGATTCATGGCTTCTTCCTATATATGTACCTTGACCACGACCATAGACTCATGGGTGGCCAATTTTAAACTGCTTTACTATAAATCACTGAGAAACACATCTTGTAGAAAGTAATGATTTCTTTACAGTGTAATTTTTGGTTATTTACTGCCATAATTTGGAGTGTCTGTTGAAATTCCAGAATACCTTCAATGTTTGTTTGTTTGTTTGTTTTCTTTCCCAGTTTTATTTCTCCCTCTATTTATTCTGCTGGCCACTGAAGTGCAGGTGTTATTATTTTTTAAGAGTGAGAAGCAAGGTACTTTCATTTAACACCTTATTTGATATTTTGACTAACAACTTATCACCTTGAAAGATGAAATACATGGAGATAAACAAGTAACACTCATCACCACGTAGGTATGATAACACTGTCTTCTCTTCAAGAAGTGAATACTAAGCTGTGATTCAAACTGTACTTAAACCATAGCTTCTCATAAGATGTACTTTTGGGAAGGCTGGGTCAAACCCTTCAAATAGGGATGTTCCATGAATATGCAATGTAGGAAGCCTTTTATGGAAGGATGAGACCATTTCCTAAGAGAAATGTGTTATTTCCTAAAAATGTTTAAACAAAAGGTGTTGTGTGCATCACACTCCCCGGGTAATTGTAAAAACGTCATCAAAACCAGCTCATCTAGATTCGCACGCCTTTGTTTTGGAGGAAGACCAACTGGGAAACATATAAAACAGGTATGCTGCCCACAAAAGGTCAATTAAAAAAAATCCATTCTGCAAAAAAACCTTCTGCTTCCTTTGGATTTATGACCAGGAATACATCCAGGAACAGGGCTTCAAAATCTAAGTGGTGTTCCATTATTTGCAGTTACCTGGGATCTTAACTAGATGTGCAAGTTGCCTTCTGGCCATGGGGATCCTCTCCATGCATGGGTTATGGTATGTTGAGGCCCTGGCTGAGAACCAGTTCCACAGAAGCAACTTCAAGTTCTTCTGCAGAAGCTCCATAGCTCTGTGGAACAAGGAATATAAATGAGCGATGCCACGAGGAGCTGCGGATGAGGCAACCAAAATACAACCCTAGAAATAAAAAACGGTGAAGGGACAAGTCAAAAAATGTTCAAAGAGGCGTTCTAAAATGGTTCCAGTGACTGTGCCGAGAGCACTGGAGGATTTTGTTAAGCATTTGACAGACGATAGATCTGTTTTTAGGCTTAATGCGTAAGCAGGCTACGCCTTCGTTACAAAAAAGTTTTCAGCATTCCCAGTGTGTAAAAAAAAAATCAAATGTCTAGAATGGGAAATGACAAAAAAAATATTTAAAAGGTAGGGAAAAAATAGTTAGGCTTTAATCATTTCCAATCTACTTATGTCTGATTTTTTATGAACCCTTCCGCCACCCATAGTCATACACCAAACATACCAACATTTAAACCTTTTATAATCACCAAAGAACAGGTTACATATTAATATGTTTATTAATGGAACTCGGGTTTTTTTCCCCCCCGTTGGTTTTTAAATGAATTGCTAGTCCATTCTGGCCTTCATTCAGTTCCATTATAGTCCTTAATCCTTTTCCGATGGCTACCAGTTAATGTCCTGTTCCATGAAGAGAGTTTCCGTTTCTGGCGGCACTTGGGGATTTGTCTGTTTGGGGCTGAAATAATGGCAGTTTATAAAGTTCTCTCTCATCTTCCGACCCAACTAGGATTGACAAAGGCATTTCCATAGGCAAATGGTTTTCTTCCTCTCTCTGGTCATCTACCTCCTCCTTCCCATCTTCCTTTTCTTCTTCTTCCTCCCCCTCCTCCTCGTAGTCGGCCACTTCGACCTCCTCTCCATCTTCAGCCTCTCCCTCTCCATCCTCCTCCTCCACCTCCTCTTCATTCTCTCCTTCCTCTTCGACACCCTCACTCTCCTCCTCTTCCTCCTCCTCCTCCTCTTCCTCCTCCTCCTCCTCACTATCCTTCTCAGCACACACTTCCTCCTCACACTCTTCCTCCTCCGTGCCATAGATTTTCTCCTCTTCCTCCTCCTCTACCTGCTGGGGGGTGGGGCACTGGTTTTCCCCTGGAGAGGCTGGGCTGGAGGCCACCGTGCTGTACAAAATCTCCTGCAGCTCCTCGTCGTCTGCACAGCCGCTGGGGGGCGCCTCTCCCCCGGAGGCGGCCAGAGGCGGGGCCTGGGGGCTGGCCTGCTCCTGCTGGGCCTGCAGCGCCGCCTGCTGGCGCTCCTGTTCCTCCTGGTGCCGCATGTCTTCGTAGATCTGGTTCATGATGAACTGTGTGGTGTTCCTTGGTGCGCGCATGCCTGGCGCGCGCCACCCATACAAGTTGACCGGCCGGAGCAGCATCCGCAGATCCACGGGCGGGCTCCTGGGGAAGGCTCGGCGGGGCGGGCGGCGCAGGCCACGGCCTCGGCGGCCCCATCTCTTCTTCCTCCCGTAGGGCCGGGTCCAGCCGGGGTGCCAGGCTCCACACCAACAGGAGCAGCAGCAGAAGCAGAGAGGGTGCAGGCCATGCACCCGGATCATTTGCACCCCGCTGGGGACGTTGCAGAATCCCGCCGGGGGCGGGTACCAGGGCCCACCGGGATGCCCCCGGTTGGCATACATTGCCCTGTAGGGCCGTCGTGGGGGTTGGTACCAAGGGTCTGGGCTGTGCTGTTGTCGCGGCTGTTTCCTCGGGGGCTCATACTCAGCCTGGGGGCCATAGTGGGGTCGCCGTTTGTAAAGCGGGGTGCCCCTGCGCCTTCGGGGGCATGATGACCAGGCGCGCAAGGGGGCTGAGGCTGCCCAGCCTCCGCCCAGGTTGAGAGGGTCCTCCCGTTTGTGGAGGGTCTGGGTCATGGTTCAGAGAGCCCTGCGCCTTCGAAAGGGTCGTCCTGTCCCAGAAACTGCGGTCAAGCTTGGCCAGACGCGAAGCCTCGTCGCGGGGTGTGTCCGCGCCGCGCCGCGTGCGAGCTGCCGCCGGGGTCACGCCTTTCTCTCCAGGACTGCCCCCTCTTCTGGATGCTTCCGTCGCTCTCCCTGCGCCTTCGAAAGGGTCGTCCTGTCCCAGAAACTGCGGTCAAGCTTGGCCAGACGCGAAGCCTCGTCGCGGGGTGTGTCCACGCCGCGCCGCGTGCGAGCTGCCGCCGGGGTCACGCCTTTCTCTCCAGGACGGCCCCCTCTTCTGGATGCTTCCGTCGCTCTCTCTGGGTCTTCACACCTGAGTTGTCTCGCCCAGGTGGTCTGGGTGGGACTGGGGCTGGGTAAGGATGGTGGAGGAGGAAGGTGTTGGTGGGCAGCGCGCCCGGCGACCCGCTCCCAGATCCCGCCCACGCCCCCTCGGCAGAGGCGCGGCTTGGGGACGAGGAGGCAGGGGGTGCGCGTTACCTTGGGACTCCCTCTCAACCCAGGTGCTTCAAGGTGGCCGTCCAGGCCGGACTGAGGTGGCGCGGACTGCGGCCGGCCTTTAAATACTGGCTGGGACGCCCACGTGCCCTCCGCGTCCTTGGTTGCCTTGGGCGACAGCCAATGGGAGATCCAGGTGCTTCTCCTGGTGACTGCGGGCAGGTTCCCGCTGGAAGGGGGTGCCCCGTGAACGTTCTGATGGGGGCTTGTGACGCAGCTTTTGCAGGAGGAGAGCAGGCGCCGCTGTGGCTGAGGATGGTGTCATCCCAACAGAGGCCATGCTTGAAGCCACTTCTGTGGACGATTTCACTATTTCAGGGTGTTGGTTAGGAGGGCAGAGGCATTGAGAAACATTTAGAGCAGCCGAGGGAATAGAAAGAAAGCTTCTAAAGTAAGAAAACCTGGCCTCCAAGACTTGCCCACATCTTTCTTTTAAGTCCTGGGAACCACATTCTTGATATGATGATCTGCAACGTTTATTACTGCTGCTTAACTACACACGCAGGCCCAGAATCCTCACATGTCTTGCGAGACAGACATTTAAACACCGCTCACATTGTAACACCGCTCACATAGGCAGCTGGTTAATTTGACCTCGGTTGAGCTTGTGGGGTTAATCCACTTCAGGGCTAGGATTCAAACCAGGGCCCGTTTGAACCCAGAGTCTAAGTTCCTATGGCTCTTACGATACTCAACCACTCAAGGAGGGACCTTGTGATGAATAAATGAAATACATAAGGAAAGCATTTTGCAAACTATACCGCATCATTCATAGGCTAACCTACCGGCCAGTAGTTTGAGAGTCACCAGCTGACTCTGAAAAACATGGCAATCTGCGTGGGTAAAGAATACAGCCTTGGACACCCTGGAGGGCAGTGATATTTCGCCCTATAGGTTTGTGATGAGATGAGATCGACAGCACACACAACAGTGCACTGGTGTTTTAAAGCATTAAAGCACTTAGCACAGCAAGGACTCGGCCGCTGTTTATTATCATTCTCCTAGTAAGACTTTGCTTTTATAAAATAGAATACCCCACATGCAGTGACACTTAACTGTGATGGACACATGGGACAGTAGGGCCGTCCCCTATGACCTTTTCTTATCCCACTGTAGAAAACAGCAAGTAAGTCTACCAGGTTTAAGTCTAGAGAAAATGATCCCTGAGTATATTCCTCTCCTATTTTCTTATGCTGAGTGGGAGTGTGCAACGTGGGAAACCGCCTGTTAGGAGCCTCCGACTCTTCAAGTCATCCTTAAATGACAGAGATGTAAAGTGTGCAAAAGCCCTGGCACTCCCAAAGGTCATTTATTCTTTCCTGGTTGAAAATTGAAAACAGTATGGGTACTCTTGGATCAAGATTCCAAACTCTGCCTTGGGACCTAGAGACTCCCTCAGCTTCCTTTCATTTGATCCTTGTTTTGCTGAGGGCGGCTCAACTCACAGTGTGTAACCCGACACTTAGCCTCCAGTGTCCACTTCTGTGATTTTAGGTGTAGTTACTTTTCTCCTGCTTTGCTTAACTCAAAATGGAATGACGATATTCCAAATTTATTTCTCACAGGACATATGTGGTAAAAGAGATTGCTTTTTGATGTAAAGCTTCAAAAATGACCATGTTTCTGTATCAGAATTTCTAGGTTTCTTGTTTCAGGAAAATTACAAATAATTTTACAGGTATTCACAAACACTGTGACTTACTGTCTAAATAACATGAGCTTTACCCACCGCAGTGTAGTGAATTACTTAATGTAATGTTATAGCCATAGTCTGTAACTTCCACAAGACTACTATTTTTCTAATGAGTCAGGGTAAGAACATGAGTGTGTGGTGGTGGTGGAGAGTGGGAAGGATGGCTGGAGGGGGGGGCAACAAGATATAAATAGGAATAAATAATTCCATTATGAATAATTGTTAAAAGGATTAATTTCTTTTTTAATTAACCATTTTATTGTGGGGGGCGCTTACAAATCTTTTTTTTTTCAAATCTAATAATCTATTATTCAATTGTATTAAGCCCACTTGTACATATGTTGCCATCACCATTTTCTTTCTGCATGAGCTCTTAATTTTTCTTGTTTTTTTTAAATCATTTTATTGAGGGCTCATACAGCTTTTATCACAATACATACATACATTGTGCAAAGCACATTTGTACATATGTTGCCATCATTTTCAAAACATTTTCTTTCTACTTGAGCTCTTGGAATACGCTCCTCAATTTTCCCCTCTCTCTCCACCCTCCTCCCCTCATGAACCTTTGGTAATTTATAAATTATTGTTATTTTTCATGTCTTACACTGACAGATGTCTCCCTTCACCTACTTTTCTCTTGCCCATCTCCCAAGGAGGGGGTTACATGTAGATCACTGTGATCTGTTCCCTCATTTTTCCTCCCACCTTCCCTTTACCCTCCTAGTATTGCTACCTAGTATTGGTCCTGATGGATTGATCTGTCCTGGATTCCCTGTGTTTCCAGCTCTTATCTGTACCTGTGTAAATACTCTGGTCTATCTGGATTTGTAAGGTAGAATTGGGATCATTATAGTGGGGGGAGGAAGCATTAAAAGGCTAGAGAAAAGTTGTATATTTCATCGGTGCTATACTGCACACTGACTGGCTCGTCTCTTCCTTATGACCCTTCTGTAAGGTGATGTCCAATTGTCTACAGAGGGGCTTTGGGTCTCCACTATGCATTCCCCCTCACTCACATTAATATGATTTTTTGTTCTGGGTCTTTGATGTCTGATACCTGATCCCATTGACGCCTCATGACCACACAAGTTGGTGTGCTTCTTCCACGTAGGCTTTGTTGCTTTTCAGCTAGATGGTCGCTTGTTTGTCTTCAAGCCTTAAGACCCCAGACGCTATATCTTTTGATAGCCAGGCACCATCAGCTTTCTTCACCACACTTGCTACCCATTTTGTGTTCAGCCATTTGTGTCAGGAAGGTGAGCATCATGGAATGCCAGGTTATTAGAACAAAGTATTTTTGTGTTAGGGGAGGACTTGAGTAGAGACAACAGGATTAATTTCTATTATAGAAATGTGGAGATCTAAGGAAGTGTGGTAGTTATATAATTGTTTGTCAATTTAAGAGGATTAAGAGTGAATGGGTAGAGTCTAGCCTGTCAATCAGGTGATAGACAACAAGGCCTTTGTGTGGGCATGGCCTTCTCCTGAGGATTCTGGGACCTCTGGTATTCCTCCTTGGAGGCATGAGACTCTCTCTCAGCTCACTCCATGTGAGACATCCCTGTGGAAAAGATACATGGAAAGAGACTGATGGAGCCAGACCTCTGGAGCCAGAGAAGCCAAGTGGAGACCCCGGCCAGCACTGAGATGCTTACAGCATCACTGGATGCACAAGATTTCCCACCCAGTGGCCTTGTGCTTGGTGTCATTGCATGTGTTTCGTGAGTCTGATGAGGACTTTAGAGATTTGTATAGGACATATGGGCTAATATTGGACTTATGGACTTGATCTGGACGGGGCTGGGATAGTTTCTCAATATCCAATTGCTCTTGTATATAATAAACCTCTTTCTTACACATATATGAGTGTCTATGAATGTTTCTCTAGTCTACCTGGACTAACCAGGAGGATATTAGTTAGCTTTGCCATCCTTCTGGTTTTAAAAGGAGCCGTCTCAGAAGCAGGAAGCAGGCATCTCATCATTGAGATGACAGCCAGGAGTGGAGTGTTTCCTTTGGACCCTGAGATACCTGTGGATTGAAACTCCTTGGTCCAGGGACAGAGAGCTCTGGTAGCAGAGAAAGCAGATGAACAGCAGCCTCGGATACTGAGCGTGGAACAGAGTAGTGAGCTTCCTGGCCCATGAGTAAGTAAAGCTGTGTGTGTTTATGCAGGAGGGTCCCTTGTGGGTGTCCATACCCTTGGGCAGCTGATGCTGATGCTACCAGTGTTTCTCCTCCCCTCTTGTGATGTCAGAGGCCAGACACCACCCTGATGGCATACTTTTTACATACACTTTATATGTTGAAATGTACCTTTCACACTTATTATCTTTACTAAATATAAAAAAACATTAACACAATATTCTCTTTTTAACAGCACATTATGATGTATGATTATGTAGATTGATTTTCTCTGTAGGTTGATATTATAATGCAAACTTTCCATGTACCAATAAAGCACTCAAGTTTAACACCTGCATGTGTTAGAAAAACTAGTCTATTATCCAATCAAGGGATATTTTCAGGGCTGTTTAAAGATGCATTATTTTTTAAATTAACCTACATTCTCCAAATCTTGCAAAATGAAATATTGTAATCTAACATTAAAATATAACACACTTGTCGCGATATTTTAGTGGTTGTGTAACACATTACCACTAATGTAGTGATGCAAACCAAAAGTACATTCATTATCTCAGAATTTTTAAGTGTCAGGAGTCCCTTTGTCTAACTAGGTCCTTTGCTCAGGGTCTTACCAGGTTGCAATAACGCTATCAATCAGATTAAGTTCTGTTCTGAAGATCCAATTAAGGAAAAACCAGAGTGGAAATGAACTCAGTGGGAGTATATTTTGAAGAGAGTAAGATCATTCACATTATTAAAGATTCAATGTTGATTGTGACTCCTAGAGACCTTCTGTAGGGTCTCTGAAACTGTAGATCTTTACAGGAGCTGTCTTTCAGAAAGCCTGATCATTTGCTTGTGGGGCAGCTGGTGAGTTTAAAGTCATTTCTTTGTGATTGTCTGAAGGAGGGCCTAACCTTTCTGCTGTTATTCACTGGAGAATACCTTAAGTCTAACAGGCCATCGAAAGTCTTAAAGATCACAGGCTGTTCTTTAGAGATTGATACAACTGCTAGAAGCTCCCTATTGTTCTTTACCCCATGATGTCCTCAGTGTGGTTCCTTCCTTTATCAAGCCAACAAAGAGAATTTGATCTCCTGATTGCATGTTAGAAAGTGTGATGTGTGTGTGCGTGCTCACAAGCGCCTGTGATGTTCAAAGCATACATGTAAATGTAACGTCAACATGGACTCAACATTTGTGACATGCACTCCCTTTCTGTATTTTATTGGCTAAGAGCCAGTAGCGGGCACCACCAGAAGGGTTGCCTGTTTCTATTTGCCACAGATATCAGGTGAATTTTTTTTTTTTAAGTCCATCCCATTAACTAGTTATGATTGTATTTTGGAATATTTTTAATGACACTACTGCGATTTTGAATTTCCAACAAGGGATAAAATCATGGCATTAAAATCGATTGTGCCACGTTGTGGGTGTGTACAACATTATTTTGTTAAGTTGAAACACATACTGCACTCCTGGTGGCATTTTTTTTTTTTTTGGTGCATTTCTGTGGTTTGAACAGAATACTTTTCAACACTTGATGGCAGTAGTAGTTCATTTAATGTTCAGTCAGCAAGACTTCCTATACAAAACAAACTGAGTTGATATTTCATTTGTGTATTTAATGGAAAAGCACATTTTAAAACTACTAAGGTTACCAATGCCTATCTTATATTTTACTGGAGTGAAATTAAGTGTGCTAATAAGATTTTAGTATTTTACAATTGATCTTCGAACCTCAGCTATTGAATTTTGAGTAGAATTTTTCAGAATGAATTTGGATTTATCCGATATATTTGGAAAGAATACGAAGTTCATATTTTTACCTAATGTAATGATATTGGATACAACTTTTTAAATGTACAGAGCATACATTATATGCTTTCCATTATGAAATCTTTTTCCATCATGAAAATATCTGTACAGTGTCCTGGTGGTGTAATTGGCCTGTGATTCTCATGGTCAGCAGTTCAAAACCACCAGCAGTTCTTCCAGACAAAGACTGGGCTTCATACTCTCATACACAATTACTGTCTCGAAATCCACAGGGGATCGCTTAAATCAGCGTTGACTCACTGGTAGCGAATTTGAGTGAGACAGCAGTTTAAAACAAACAGTAAAAACAACCTCTGTCACCTGTTGATTAAGTGACTAAGTATCTGGTATTAAACATCTGACTTTTCAAAGGTACAAAAACCAAGACTCACTGGAGTTGACGCAAATGCATAGTGCCCTGTAAGACAGAGTAGACAATTTCACCTTTCTCCTGAAGTGTGGATGGTGAGTTAAATCCACTGGCTTTGTGGTTAAGCATTCGATGCATTGGCCACTAAGTCACCAGGGGTCTCTAGCACTAAGAAAACCAAAGCCAAACTCATTGCTATCCAGTCGATGCTGACTCAAAGTGACCCTAAAGGGCAGGATAGAACTGTCTCTGTGAGTTTCTGGAAGTAGAAAGCCATGACTGCTGGCTTTGAATTGCAGATCTGGTGAATTGCAGCCTTAATGTGTAACCACAGCACCACCAGGGCTCCTACATTAATAGAAAGGAAATTTTTTTTTAAGATTCAGATTTTAAAGGCTAGAAGTTTGAGTTCAGGGGGTTAGCTTTCTCGTTCTGCTGGCTCTAGGGGTAGGTCCTTTTTCTTAATCTTCTCCTGATCTAGGAGTTTTTCACAGGAACCCAGAGTCTCCAGGACAGGCTGCATTCCTGGTTGTAGTCAAGTCCATTTATCTCTGCTAATTTTCTCTCCTTCTACCTATTATAAGATAAATGATTATGAGGAAACTTCTCATACATAAGATCAAGGCTGTGACTAGTAAAGGTATTGCATCAAGCGTAACTTCCTTACCACTGAAGAGCTGGTGACATCTGATAACATCAGGGGTGCTGCTTACATCATCGTATAACGGATAAGCTACTGGGAAACATGACCCAGCCAAGTTGACACCGATTTTGAATGTACCCAAATCAATCCATGACCCCAGCTAACATCACCCCAGCTAACATCATGATAAAAGTTTTACAAAACCCATAAAACAAGTCTTAATAAACTTAAAGACATCAAATACTATATGAGATCATATACAGAAAAACTTCCATAGATTAAGCAAGAAAATTACTGGATCTAGTTGAAAGATCAACACATAGTGTTGAATACCTTTACTGCAACAGTGAGAACTCCTGGGAGGAAATCAAGAAATTATCACTATGCAAGATAGCCACACAAAAGATGAAATATCTAGGAAGAAATCTTACCAGAGAAGCAAAGGAGTTATACAAAGATAACCTAAAAGACATATAAATAGAAAAGAAAAAAAAACCATGCTCATAGATAGGAATACATAGTAGTGTGAAAGTGTCAGTACTCTCCAAAGGGCTTTGTAAATATAATGTTTCACATCCCAGATTACAATACCATTATTTAAAGAGACACAGGTAATTTTATATGAAGAGGAAAGAGACTCCAGATAAGCAAACCATTACTAAAGAAGAGAACAAAGAAGGTGGTCTCTCACTTCCTAATCTCAAAACCTTCTACACAGTCATAGTACTCAAAAACAGCTTGTTACTGATACAACAAAAGACATGAAGAACAGAATTGAGAACCGAAAGGTAAATCCATCCACCTACAGACAACTGATCTTTGACAAAGGGTCAAAACACATTAAATTGGGAAAAGATCATCTGTTTAACAAATGGTGCTGGCAAATTACAATATCCACTGGCAGGAAGTGAAGCAGGATGCATATCTCACACCATATAGAAAAATGAACTCAAGATGAATCAAAGGCAAAAATATAAAACTGAAAGCTATTAAGACCATCGGTGAAAACTAGGAACACATTTAGGAGCACTAATACATGGCAGACATACACGAAAGCATAACTGAAAACACAGAAACCTCAGGAGCCAAGCTAGATCATTGAGACCTTGTAAAGATTAGCTATCCAAGTGCATCATATGTTAAGTTGGGTAAAGTGGATGGAAAATAATAATATATAGGTGTTTTCTGTGTGTTTTATATTTCTAAGCCACTAATTTTATGGTGATTAGGCAGTGATAGAAAAACTATATAGCAGTATAATGTTAAATGTAAGTCCTGTTTTAGTCTCATTCACAATAATATAGATATGAGGCAGTGGATTTAAATAGCAGAAAAGAAACCCTTTCATTTTTAGTTTGTGGCAGTGTATGGCTATTTTAAGTTTCTCAAATTTTGAAACATTCTAATTAATATTTCTCTATAGGACTCATGGCTTGAAATCAGGAATGCTGTGCATCAGGGTTTATCTTTCATCTTAGTTCAAGGTGTATACTGAGCAAAACATAGAAGTTGCCTTATATGAAGAAGAATGTAGCATCAAGACTGGAGGAAGGCATAATAACAACTGGTGATATGTACAGGACACAATCTTAATTGCTGAAATTAAGGAGCACTTGAAGCAGTTTCTGATGAAGATCAAGGATTGCAGTCTTCAGTATGGATTACAATTTACAGAAGACTCAAGTCCTCACAACTGACCCAGTAGGTAGCATCATTATAAATCAAGAAAAGGTTGAAGTTGTCAGCGATTTTGTCTTGGTTGGATCTGCAATCAATGCTCATGGAAGCAGCAGTCAAGAAATCAAAACACATGTCACATAAGGTAAATATGCTGCACAAGACCTCTTTAGAGTATTGAAAAGCAGGAATGTTACTTTGAGGATTAAGATGCATCAAACCCAAGCCAAGGAATTTTCAATGGCCTCATATGCATGTGAAAGTTTCACATTTCATAGGGAAGACCAAAGAAAAATTGATTCGTTTGAATTATGGTGTAGGAAAAGAATATTGAAAGTACCATGGCCTGCTAAAAGGACAAACCAATCTGACTTGGACGAAGTACTGCCAGAGTGCTCCTTAGAGGCAAGGATGACAAGACGTATATTTACATGCTCCTGACATATTGTCAGGAGAGACTAGGACCTGGAGAAAGACTTCGTGCTTGGTAAGATGCAGGGGCAGCAAAAAAAAAAAAAAAAAGGAATGTCCTCAAGGATTGACTCTGTGCTGCAATGATGTGCTCAGGCACAGGAATAATTGTAAGGATGGTGCAGGACTATGTGAAATGTTTCTTTCTTTTGTGCTTAGGGTCACAATGTGTTGGACGTGATAGAACCTAACAACAATAATAACATAGAACTCAAACAAATTATCATTAGTTTTCTTTATTAAGATATATCAGTGTGGCCTGCGAACCTAAGGCAGGGGATACTCTGACCAATTTCTTACCGGAGAATTTCTGCCTGTGTGCCTGGGGGTCTAAGGCAGCTCAGCCAACACTCGTCAACATTCCAAGCTGCTGTAGGAATCTCTTCCCAACCTCCACAACACCAAAGCAGGTAACCCACCAGCCTTCTGGGGTACTCCACTGAAAGGGAAGCCACAGGAGGATAAAGTGGTAGGTTAATTCCATAGCGAAATTAGCTGTAGGCAGTTCGAAGAAGCATTCCTACAAGTCCCCCAGAGAGAGCCAGTGCTCTTTGACTCCAAGGAAAATGGCATCTGAATCCTCTAAAACAACACAACGCAAATAGCCATCAGCCCCAACAGGAGAAACAAAAGGCAATGGCAGAAGATCTCCCAAATATAATGGCATGCATAGAAGAAGCAGACATTGAGCTGCCACATAAAGAAATTAATCCAACAATTTGGAAGACATGGACAAATTCTTGGAAAAACAATCCCTTCCTAGACTATCCTTGATGGATGTCAAGAATCTCAACAGACCCATAGCAATAGAAGAAATAGACAAGGTTACCAAGGGATTACCAACAAAAAAATCCCCTGGATCAGATGGCTTCACTGGAGAGTTCTACCAAGCATTTAGGGAAGAACTAACACCAATCTTACACAAACTCTTCCAGAACATAGAAAAAGACGGCAAACTCCCAAACACCTTCTATGAAGCTAGTATAACTGATATCAAAACTGAGCAAGGACCCCACAAGAATCGAAAACTACACACCAATATCCCTAATGAACTTATATGCAAAAATTCTTAACAAAATACTAGGCAACAGAGTACAAAACAATATAAAACAAATAATTCACCATGACCAAGTGGGATTCATACCAGGGATGCAGGCATAGTTGAATATATGAAAGACCATTAGTATTATTCGTCACACTGACATGAAAAACTATAAGAACCACATGATAATATAAATAGATGCAGAAAGCATTCAACAACATCCAACATCAATTCCTGGTTAAGACACTTGAGAAGATAAGAATGGAAGGAAAATTCTTCAAGACAATACAAGCTATATTTGAAAAACCAATAGCCAACGTGGTAGTCAAAGACTAACACAATTCCACTGAAAAAGGGGACCAAACAAGGATGCCCCCTGAGTTAGTTAATTATGCCAGCCTGGCCGATAATCACATGTGGT
>NW_022103898.1:38186860-38207056 GCF_000313985.2 Echinops telfairi | reverse complement strand
TGATGAATGTATGAAGCACATTGCTGCATGGGAAGAACTGGAGGAAATCATGCTAAACAAAGTAAGCCAAGAACAAAAGGACAACTACAACATGAGTCCGCTGAGATAAGCTTTTTAAAAAAAATGCAAAGGGGGCATAGGGAAAAAGCTACTACATACAAACATTCCTGGGGTGAGGACCAGGTAATATGGCAGGAACCAGACCAAATAAAGGGATACATATGGTAGACAACTAAAAATGAGGTGAGGAAAGGAAAAAAAATAAGAATAAAAAAGAAATGGGTAGTGGGGGCATAGGGCCCTAACCCACCCCATGGGAGGGTATTGTTTATATATCCACAGGGAAAAAGGGACCAGACTTCAACCCAGTGCTCCAAGATGTGAATGCAACATGCCGGCGTAGAGTAGCGAACTAGTGGAGAGGTCTGAGGGGCCCGCACCAATCCCAACTACTATGTGGACACCGGCCCCTTGCCCCAGAAGAATTTATTTCAAAGGATGGCATTACATCTGCAGCTCCGAGAGAGGGACATATCTGATAGGAGCACATGGGAGCAGATGAAAGGGGAGGAGGAGAGAGTGGAGCACATCCTGGCCTATCAGGCCTTGAGGATGATGTTCCCAATTAGAGCAGCCAGTCCACAGAGAGGACCACATGGCTGGCCCCACTATGAGACATGATGCCCCTAACAGACCCATAGCCCTACAGGGGACAAAACTGGAGACAAAGTGTGGGAATTGCACTCGATCTGATCCCGCCATACTGAGGCAAAACACTGAGGGGGTGCAACAGAACAGTAAGGAAACGGAGTGGTGAGGTTCCAAAGGAATGCTGAAGGTGGACTTTGGGGCTAGGGTATGGTGCCCCAACAGACTGGACTGGAAAACACTCCTAAATGCCAACAGTCCTTGAACTAACTACAAGCTTTTCTTTCTTGTTGTGTATTGTTTTGCTTTTTCTGTCATTGGTTTGTTGTTGTTGTTTTGTTGTATATTTTTGCTTGGTTTTGCTCTGTCTTGTTTTTGTGCGTGTTGTTATCTCCACAGGTCAGTCTAAATAAGATAGGTTAGATGGACAATCTGGTGGAGAAAACAATGGGACTGACAGTTCCGGGGGGACATGGGGAGGGTGAGGTGGAGGGAAAGGTAGTGATGTTAACAAACCCAGGGACAAGGAAACAAAAAGTGATCCAAATTGGTGGTGAGGAGCATTTAGGAGACCTGGTAGGGCATGATCTAGTGGAACGTAACAAAGAGGAAGTGCTCAAATCCTGGTGGAGACTGAGCATGAGAGTGGGACAAGAGGAAAGTCAAAGGAAATAGAGAAAAGAGCTAGGAGGCAATGGGCATTTATAGAAGTCTAAATAAAGGCATGTACATATCTAAATATATTTATATATGAGGATGGGGAAATAGATCTATGTGCATATAATTATAGTTTTAGTATTAAGGGAGCAGAAGGACTTGGGCCTCCACTCAAGTACTCCCTCAATGCAAGAATACTTTCTTCAATTAAATTGGCATTCTATGATGCTCACCTTCCTGACACAACCACTGAAGACAAAGCAGGTGAACAAGCAAATGTGGTGAAGAAAGCTGATGGTACCTGGCTATCAAAATATATAGCATCTGGGGTCTTAAAGGCTTGAAGGTAAACAAGCAGCCATCTAGCTCAGAAGCAACAAAGCCCACATGGAAGAAGCACATTAGCCTGTGTGATCACGGCGAGTTGAAGGGATCAGGTATCAGACATCATCAGAACATGAAATCTTATCATAGTGAATGAGGGGGGGAGTGCGGAGTGGAGACCCAAAGCCTATTTGTTGGCCACTGGAAATCCCTGTAAGGTGGCTGAGAGGCACCGGAGGCCAAATCAGTCAAATTAGAACAAACAGGTTTTATTGGGGAGAAAAACCCAGCCTGGGCGAAGTCCTACGGTCCAGTGTCCTGGCCAAGGGAGTCACACTCCAGACTATAGGAGTGGTGTTTATATAGCCAGGGGACATGTGACTGGGCTGCCTTGAGTCCATATAAGGTAAAGTAATCAGGATTGGGAGATACAGGCACATCCGGGTTTCTGGAATGTAAGGTGTTTTCCTGGTTTCCGGTGTATTTGTGCCGGTTGCAGAGTGGCAGGCTGAAAACAAAGTGGGTACTGAGCCCAACGGGCCATGAACAAAACGTGCCGTGAGTAAAAGAAAGAAAAAAACTTGCAAAGCTGCTTTACATAGCCAGCTCTGGTCAGCTCTGCAGGTGTGTGTGGGAGATTCAAGGCCACTTGCTGCTAGTTGTTTCAGCTAGCATTGGTCAGCTTTGCACGGTTGGGGGAGATTCAAGGTCACTTTCTGCTACAAGCTGGCCTGGTATTGATCCGGCCAAACATTAAAACCTCCCTGGTGAAGACTGGGTAATTGATTTTACGCACATGCCTAAACTTAAATATCTTAAATATTTGTTAACTTTGTTGGATACCTTTTCAGTGTGTTTTAAAGCATTCCCTACCAACCAGAGCAGATGTTGTTGTCACTCGAACTCTTCTGAAATCTAAAATTCCTAGGTTTCTCCTTCCACCCTCTATCCAGTCTGACAATGGCCCAGCCTTCATTTCGTAGGTGTCCCAACAGGTCTCAGCGGCCCTGGAAGTTGATTGGAAACTACATATTCCTTGTCGTCCCCAGTCGTCAGGCAAGGTTAAGCGTGCCAACGGACTTATAAAGTCCCAGTTAACTAAGTTCTCCTTAGAGGTCTGCATCTCTTGGCCAAATCTCCTTCCTGTTGCCTAAACTCACCTCCGGGTTTCCCCCAGGAAGCCCATGGGTCTCAGCCCATTTAAAATTCTGTATGGCCATCCATTTGTTCTAAATCATTCTCTGCCTCAGAATAAAACTCCACTTTCAGCTTACTTACCCACTCTTTCTTTGCTCCGCAATTTACTCAGGTCCTATGCAGACCAACACCTTCTGACATGGAAGACACCTCTTCTGGGCACCCAACCCCTAACCTCTCCCCAGGAAATCAGGTCCTAGTAAAAACTCATCCTGCGCCTAGTCATGGACTCCAGACATGGTGAAAAAGCTCATACACCATAATACTCACCACCCCATTGGCAGTCAAACTGGTTTTGGCTTCCGTAAACACAGAAATGTGGTCACCCAGCCACTGATGGCAGTTCATAGTTACTGAAACCTGGGCTGATAATTCAGGAACCCATTCGCAGGTTATATATCTATAGTGCTTACGTACACACTGGCCTGGCAGATTAAACTTGGCTAATCCTGAAAGCTCCACGAAAACTTCAAGAGCAGGTTACAGGGCAGAGGTCCAAGGAAAAACCTTTCTCTTGGCTCACCGTTATCCAAGAAGGGGCAGCTCTTCTTAACAATTCCAACCTGGTTAATCTTTCCTCTTCTTTCCTTTGTGCTGCCCTCCCTAGGTCTCCTCTGGCAGTAGTACTTTTACCTCAACTGTTTAACCACACGGAAAAAACAGATGCCTTTCCACCAGTAATTGGAGTTCCCCTGTTCCACAATACACTGCTAAAAAATGGCCATTTTGCTATTCCAACCTGGGACTAGGTTGTAACAACACCATCAGTAACCTCACGTTTCCCCTCAATGCCCCCCAGGTGGATTCTTTTGGTGCAATGGCACACTGACAAAAAACCTTTCCACTCTTCCCCATCCCATCTATGTATGCCAGTCACCCTGGTTCCCCAGCTAACTATGTACACAGTCCCTGAGGTAAACACTCTGCAAAATCCCTCCCATGGCACCACAAAACACACATGGGCAGTGCCCCTCCCTGTGATGGTAAATTTAGTGGTAGCCTCTTTCTTGGTTGGCTCAGGAATGGAGGCAGGAGCCCTAGCCCACTCTCTGAGCTCTTCACAAAGCTGGTCCTCCAAACTGCAAGCCGCAATTAAAGACACTGCATTATTTTTATGCAGGATGGACACTGCATTATCTTTAAATCTCTTACAGCACCAAATAACATCCCTAGCCCAAGTAGCCTTACAAAACAGAAAAACCTCTTAACAGTTGATAAAGGGGAGATGCGTATATACCTGAATGAGGAGTGTTGCTATTATGTTAACAAACCCAGGTTGGTGGAAACCAGTATAAACAAACTTCGTAAGTTGGGAAAAACGCTATCTGGTCAGAACCCCAGCGTCTTACAAAAAGGTTGGTGGTCTAATCCATTATTGGTTGCTCCCTTAATAACCCCCCTTATAACCTTCTGTGCTCTGCTACTTCTGGTGCCCTGTTTGCGGAACTTTCTTTGCAACCAAATGCAACAAAATTTTTCGTGTTGCCGTTAATCAAATGTTATTGCACCCATACAGTCCTCTCCCACAGAAGACAGACATTCCCAACCTGTAAGCCCCTCCCACGCCATCCCAGTACCCGCAGGAAGTAGCCAGAAGAGTCGTTGCCCCTATCACCAAAGATTTGGGAATGTATGACTGGATCAATACCAGGCCGGCTTCTAGCAGCAAGTGACCTTGAATCTCCCACCAGTGAAAAGCTGACCAGAGCTAGCTGAAACAACTAGCAGCAAGTGGCCTTAAATCTCCTACACACACCTGCGGAGCTGACCAGAGCTGGCTATGTAAAGCAGCTTTGCAAGTTTTTTTCTTTCTTTTACTCACGGCACGTTTTGTTCATGGCCCATTTGGCTCAGTACCCACTTTGTTCTCAGCCTTCCACTCTGCACCCGGCACAAATACACTGGAAACCAGGAAAACACCTTACATTCCAGAAACCTGGATATGCTTGTATCTCCCAATCCCTGACTACTTTACCTTATATGGACTCAAGGCAGTCCAGTCACATGTCCCCCGGCTATATAAACACCACTCCTGTAGTCTGGAGTGTGACTCCCTCGGCCTGGACACTGGACTGTGGGACTTTGCTCAGGCTGGGATTTTCTCCCCAATAAAGCCTGTTTGCTCTAATTCGACTGATTTGGTCTCTGGAGCCTCTCAACTACCTTAAAATCCCCTTACAGCAGGATCTCAGGGAGGAGATGATCCATTCAGGGTGTGATGTAGCAATTATGAAATATACAACTTTCTTCTGGTTCCCAAATGCTTCCTCCTCCCCCACTATCATGATCCCAATTCTACCTTACAAATCTGACTAGACCAGAGGATGTGCACTGGTACAGATAGCTACTGGAAACATAGGGAATCCAGGGTGGATGATCCCTTCAGGACCAGTGGTGTGAGTAGAGATACTGGGAGGGTAGTGGGAGGATGGGTTGGAAAGGGGGAACCGCTTACAAGGATTTACATGTGACCTCCTCCCTGGGGGATGGACAACAGAAAAGTTGGTGAAGGGAGATGTTGGACAGAGCAAGATATGACAAAATAATGATTTATAAATTATCAAAGGTTCATGAGGGAGCGGGGAGCGGGGAGGGAGGGGAAAAATGAGGAGCTGATGCCAGATGCTTAGGTGAAGAGCAAATGTTTTTGATGAGGGAAATGAACGTACAAATGTGCTTTACAACAACTGATCCATGTATGGATTGTGATAAGTTGTATGAGCCACTAATAAAATAATTTTTTTAAAAAAGAAAGAAAATGATAGCAACATATATATATAAAGATATATCAGTGTGTGTTTTTTTTCAACGGAATTGGGTAAATGTTCATACAACTAAAGCAAAAATGTATTAGAATGTTTGCTACACTATAGGACTTCTTCATTTAGCTGTGATTTCTTTAATGAAATGTGAAAAATGATATTGAACAATGGTAAAATATAAAATAGTAGACAAAATATATTTGCATCAAAGATAGAGTTGAAAATGAAAAATTAATCTAATATTTTTAAAATGTTGGAAGTGTTTTGCTAAATAATTGTCTTCCTTTGAGACTTTATAACAAATTAAGAAATAGACTAGGCAGTGATCAGCATTTCATATCATACCATGTTAGTGATGCAGTAGAGAATTATGCATTTTCCTACACTGTGGTGAGATGATTAGATTTAGCATATTAAGGGCAAGTTAGTAACATTTATTAAATTTTAAAACAATACATGAAAGGCTCTCTAAAGATATGGGTGCTGTAGCAAAGTGTGGTGAAGAAATCAGAAGGTGCCCAACTATCAAAAAGGAAAGTATTTGGGGTCTCAAAATTTGGCATTAACATAAGAAGCCATCTAAGTGAAGTGGTCAGCTAAGCCCACATAGAAGGACCCCAGCTTGTGCAATTCAATTGTAAATAATACAATCCAAGAAGAGGAGGGAATTGTAGAAAGCTTACATTTTGAGTGTTAGGTTTGCTGAAGGGGGTTGATGACAGTGAAAGTTCAAAATCCATTTGCAGAGTTCCTATGGGAATTAAGTCACCATTGAATTCCCTGGGTCTATGGACCAGAGATGTAATCAACAACAAATGCACTTGGTCCATGGACCAGAGATGTGATCACTATATAATCCCCTTGGTCCATGGTCCAGAGATGTGAATAGCCTTCTCAGGCAGAGTGCCTCAGAAATGGAATTAATGCAGATATTGTTAGATTAAACTTTAACATCTTATTTGCTTTCCATTCTGGCTCATTTTAAATTTGTTTCATTTTTTGTTTTCTTTTGTATTGAGGAATTTCTATATTTTATTTTGTTATTTTGGGGTATGTATTACTTTATTCATATGAAATCTAGAATAATGGATACATCTATAGGGATGGTAACTAGATTAATATTTTCTTAGGGTCATGGCAGAGAAAGTTGGGGGCTGGCACTAATAACAATATATACAAAAATGAAGAAAATGTCCTAGAGTTGATTGTGGTTTTGACTGTAAAACTCTTTCTATTACATTCAAACCGCTGCATTGTATGGTATATGATTTATGTGTCACTAAAGCAGTTTCATGTCAAAAAGCTTAAAAATGTTACTATTTGATTTAAAACTCCACATATATAAATTTATCCATAAGTATACGCTACCATATATAAAATGGCATTTATGTTCACACAAGGATGTTCTTTGCAGTTTTAATGTAAACATAAAATGTTCACCCATATAATGTACAGATGTGTGGTTTTCTGGATCAGGAGAGATGTCCATGCAGATATGGAAATACCACCAAGAAATATTGTTAAGTGAAACAAGCATAGCAGACTACATTTCACGTTTAAAAATACAGATTTACAGGTACAGATGCATCTATAATGGTAAAATGTATAAGCATGCATCATATACCTACATATTTGTATTAAAAAGGAGAAAATAATTATGTGTATGTTTCTATTAAAAACTCCCTGGGATAAGTGGAAACCACTGATCTAGGAAGTGTAACAAGGGTCTGAAGCTGAAAAGAAAATCAGTTTGTATTGTGTACAACACTGTTGCCTTTCAACCTTACCATGTGCCTGCATTATCCTCAAATATTTTAAAAGTAGAATAATGAGCCTTTCCCCTAGTGTAACTGCCATAACTTCTTTATTTTTCACACTACTATTTTTTTCTTCTTAGATAAGAAAATATGCCAAATAAATAGCTTAGGGATGGATTTTTAAGATGAGGAATATTATTATTCAAAAAAATGAAAGGTTATGTGTATTGTTGAATATGATTATTTATATATTGCGATTTTAATGAATATTTTCACAAAAAGGCCATTGGAATTTTCAAATACTTTTATTATTCTTTTCCTTACACTCTTAGGTGAATTAAGAAAAGGAAAAAAAAAAGGCATATGCTTTAGTCAAAAAAAAAAAAGCAGAATAGAAAAAAAATATGAAAAAACATCTGTAGCTTCAAAAAATACCTAAGGTGTTTAAATTTGTATCTCTGATAAATTTAGTTTCAAATTACTAGGATAGGAATCCCTAGAACATGCAAGTTACGTATGACTTCTGTATCATGCCTACACAATTTCTATGATTTAGTTTTGACCTTTTTGTGCATCTGTAGGTACATTCCTAACCCACCTGGTACTTTCTTAATTTACTAAATCATCAACATATCTTAAACTTCTTAGTTGTATATTATGTAATCATAGCATCTTTCAGAAGTACCATGATGAGTTTTGTTGTTAAAGGCACAGCAAGACTTTTTTGTTATCCCCGACATGATCATTCTTACATTATTTGAAATTACACAAGGCTTCCAATTGGCAAACGAGGTAGACACATATATGCTTGTGGAGTTTTGCTGAGATTGATGGGATTCCCATCCAATCGAATGTCTTCTAGTGCCTTACGAATGTAAGTCAAATTTTTAATATCGCAGAAGGTATCTTCATGCATCTCCAGAATGTTGTTGTTCTAAAATGGATGAAAATAAAGTGTCAGGTACAGCATGTTATATACATAAGGCGAAGTACACAATCCATTTTGCTGAATATACATTTTATTATTTTGCTCCTTCGCATTAAACTAAAAAAAGTTTAAGAAAACACAGTAAGTGGTTATTATTTTTCACACTCTGGGCAATGAGAGGACCCCTGTTGGTGTAGTGACTTGATTTTTTGGCTGCTCACTTCAAGATCCGCAGTTCGAAACCACTAGCCTCTCCTTGAGAGATAAAGAGGAGGCTTTCTACTCCTGTGAAGAGTGACAGTTCTCAGACACCCATGAGGCAGTTCTATCCTGTCCTGTAGGGTTGCTATAAGTCAGAATCCATTTGATGGCAGGGACAGGTGCAATAGGAATCTGACAGTTAACAAAACTGCTATGCTTTGAATATTAAGGACCCTTTATTTCATTTGGAGCAATATAAGGTAGAAGTTAAAAAAAAAGTTAAATTGAAAGAAAGATTATTTCCTAAAACAATGAGTGACTAACGAAAACAAACAAACAAAAACCACTTTATGTTCAGAGATAGCAGTTGAACTGAGGACTGCATAAAAAGACACAGATGTGGAAAACAGACAAATAAATAACATTCTAGACAGAGAACAGCAAGTTCAAAGTTTGGAGGAAATAGCAGGAATTGCAGGGGGTCATGAGGGGAAGGAGTGAGAAGGCAAACATCAAGGCAATTAAATAATTTCTGTCTTCTGTGTTTTTAAACTAAAATATCCACTTTATCTTATTTCCTTCCCTTTTCCTGGTTTCTTGTGGTGGAAGGTTAGGTTCCAGATTTGAGAGTTTTGTTTTGTTTGTAATATACACATTTATAGTTGTTCCTTTTCCTCAAAGTACCTCTTTACCTGCCTTCCATGCCTTTTTTATTTATTCCCTTGCAAAATCGTCCTTTAGTCATGAACAGGGAGAAAACCAAAACTTTCAACTCCTGTTAAAAGGTTCCAGTCTGATGGGGTCACTCTGAATCAGAATCCAACTCAAAAGCAGTGAGTTTGGTGTTTTTGGAATCACAAACAAGGCCAGAAATTTGCATAGGCATAGAAGAGGCATCAGAGACAGAAAGACTGGGAGAGTCATGCAGAAACCAGATAGGAGCTAAAAAATAAAGACATTAATAAATATAAACATGCTCAGAAAAAGAACTCACAAAAGAGACAGCTATATAAGATTCATAGATATACAGAAAAAATCATTAAAGGATTAGAAAAGGAAATAACTGGATGAAAAATAACATAGAAATACACATTTGTATGCTTCACAGAGATACACACAGGAATCTAAGGCCTACTATGATACTGTGAAATCCTACTATGTAATGGTTTATACTCATTTTATGCTAAACAAATTTTAATGTTCTGCTACAATATTATTTACTTTAGTATATAATAGATTATTTACCTATGATCTATTATTTATTGATGCTACAGATGAAATTATTGAAAACATTTATAACAGCTATAGGTATATTATATCTGAAATAAAAAATTCTTTATATTTATTCAACATAACTTTGATGAAAACTGAAACATATTTAGAATACTTTAGATTATCAAGATTTTGAAAATTTATTTTAACTCATAACTTCAAAATCAAAATATAATTTCATGAGAATTAAAATAATCCACGCCCTCTAATATGATAGTTTAGGGGGAAAAAATAAATTGTCTCAATCCAAAGGGATGGGTGTTTGTTATTTATTAGCAGATGGGAATGACCTAAAATTGAATTTAACTCACTACTTCAGACTTAAAATTAATATCTGAACATATTTTCTCTGAAAGTTAAAAATAATAACTGACTTTTTTCTTCCTTTTTATTTCATTTCTACTCCTCAAAGCTTTATGCAGCAAGTAGGGGCCGTGTTGTTGTTGTTTGTTTTTAAAATAATTGCATTATTGTTTGACAAAAAATTAAAATAAAGGTTAGGGTTGTCAGAAATTGATAAGAATGAGTACAGTTATAAGGGCAATGACATCTTAGACTCAGAGATATCTTGGCAATGATTAAGCGAATGAACAGAGAACAGAATTGGGCAAACATTTCGCAGTGTGTCAAACATGCGAAGCAGTTCTTAGTGTCCCGGCACGGCTTGGCCTCCCCTGAAGCATGTCTTGCTGGGAAAACTCTTACCTGGAGATGAAGGGCCCGGAGGTTTTCTGGGAGTGGCAGAGGGATATGGTCCAAGTTGTTATCAGTCAGGTAGAGATGATGGAGGTCATACATTTCCTATAAGCATTCCAAACATAGAGATTTATTAGAAATGACTAATAATCCAAGGAGCCCTGGAGATGCAGTGGGTTGGGCATTCAACTGCCGACCTCAAGGTCAGTGGTTAGACGCCATTAGTTGTTCCTCAAGGAAAAGATGAGGCTGTCTGCTCCTATAAAGATTTAAAGTCGTCTTGGAAACCCAAAAGGGCTGTTCTACTCTGTCCTTTAGGGTCACTGTGAGTTGGAATTCCTTGTCAGCAATGGGCTTGGTGGGCTTTTCTTTTTTTGCTATTAGTTACCCAGATGCACTTTATATTCCCTAAAAATACAACTATTTGAAAATAATATGTACCCAGCCAGGTCTTATTTCATAAAATTGAGGCAAATTAATGGTCTTAATTACTAGAAAATCCAAATGCCTGATAGCTAGGGAAAATAATCTTTCTCCATCCCTTATAACCGTCTCAATGTAGGCAAGATCATTACCTCTCATGGAAGATTTGTAGGGGATGATCTTGAAGATTTTCGTGAAATATTACAATAATTTTATTTAAAAGAAGTTTTATTGACATATAGCTCACATATCAGACTATTTTAACATTCCGTTATATTAAGGATTGTGCAATCATCACCACAATCAATGCCAGAACTATTCTTCTCATACTTTTGTTGTCAGCTCCCCCTTCCCCCATTCGTCCCTGCCATGCCCTTAGGTAATTATTAACCCAGTTACTGTCTTTAGAATTACCTACCCTGGATTTCATATACAGAAATCAAACAAAGATGCAAACAAACAAATAAAACCCAGCAATAGGACCAGGCATTACAAGGAAAACATCAATAAAAAAGAAAGCAGAAAATATTAAAAACTGAAACAACTTGCTCTCTTGCTTTTAAAAAAAATAATTAAATCATTTTATTGGGGGCTTGTACAACTCTTATCACAATCCACACATACATCCATTGTGTCAAGTACTTTTGTGCATTTGTTTCCCTCCTCATTCTCAACACATTTAGTTCCTACTTGAGTTCTTGCTATCAGCTCATTTTTACCCCTCCCTCCCCACTCCCCCCTCCCCCATGAACCCTTGATAATTTATAAATTATTATTATTTTGTCATATCTTATACTGTCTGACGTCTCCCTTCACCCATTTCTCCATTGTCCATCCCCTAGGGAGGAGGTTATATGTAGATCCTTGTAATCTGTTTCCCCTTTCTCCCTCACCTTCCATCCACCCTCTCGGTATTGCCACTCTTACCACTTGTCCTGAAGGGATCATCCATCCTGGATTCCCTGTGTTTCCAGTTCCTATCTGTACCAGTGTACATCCGCTGGTCCAGCCAGGTTTGTAAGGTAGAATTGGGAGGAAGCATTCAAGAACTAGAGGAAAATTGTATATTTCATCATTGCTGTACTGCACTTTGACTGGCTCGTCTCCTCCCTGTGACCCTTCTGCAAAGGGATGTTCAATTGTCCACAGATGGGCCCTGGGTCTCCACTCTGCACTCCCCCTCATTTACAATGCTGTGATTTTTTTGGTCTTTGATGTCAGATACCTGATCCCTTCGGCACCTGGTGATCTCACAGGTTGGTGTGCTTCTTCCATGTGGGCCTGTTCTTTCTCAGTTAGATGGCCACTTGTTTATCTTTCAGCCTTTATGACTCCAGAGTATATCTTTTGATAGCTGGGCACCATCAACTTTCTTCACCACATTTGTTCATCAACCCGATTTATCTTCAGCAATCATGTCGGGACAGGCTGGTGTGCTTCTTCCATGTGGTTTTGTTATTTCTCAGCTGGATGGCCACTTGTTTATCTTCAGGCCTTTAATACCCCAGGCGCTATATTTTTTAATAGCCTTTGATAGCCGGGCACCCTCAGTTTTCTTCACCACATTTGCTTATGCACCCACTTTGTCTTCAGTGATCATGCTAGGAAGGTGAGCATCTCAGATTGCCAGATTGTTAGAACAACATGTTCTTGTGTTGAGGGAGTACTTGAGTAGGGGTCCGCTGTCCATCTATTTCCTTAATACTAAACATATATATATTACATAGATATATTTCCCCCTTGTCATATATAAATATATTTACATCTGTATATGCCTGTATTTAGATTTCTATTACTGCCCTTTGCCTCCTAGTTCTTTCCTCTATTTCTTTGTACTTTCCCTTTGTCCCATTATCATGATCAGCCTTCATTTAGGTTTCAGGAATTCCTCTGGGTTAAATTGTCCTTAATCCAGCCCTGCCAGACCTCCTACACTATCCCAGCAACTGATTTTGGATTACTTGTTGTTCCCTTGTCCCTGGATTTATTCACACTCACTTCCTTTCCCCCGCCTCCCCCTGTCCCATGTCCCTCCCAGAACTGTCGGTCCGGTTGTTCTCTCTTCCGGCTTGTTTATCCCACCTATCCCTTCCAGGTAGACATGCAGCAACAACAATACCATCACAAGACTGAGTACAATAAAGCAACAATAGGAAGTAAAACAATAGCGACAACAACGAAAAGGCAATAACAACAGCAACAATGGAAAAAGCCCTATAAATAGTTTAAGGTCTATTTGTTGTCCTTCCAAGTGCTTTCTAGTTGGGTCTGATGGGTGCCATGCCCTGGCCCCATACCTATTCTTGGCATTCCCTGGGGACGTCACTGGTCTGTTCCGCGCGCTTCAGCTGCACACCCCTAGTGGCTGGCTTTGGCATAGTGGGCTCAGGGTGGGCAAAAATCCAGCCGTGTTTCTCTAGTGTTGGCCCCAATGGTGCGATGGGTCAGTGAGGAATGCTGATTCCCATGGTGGGGCCGGCTCTGTGCATTGCTGCTTTAAGCAGAAACATTGTCCTCAGGGCTTTGTGGGCCAGATTGGGCTTCACTTTTTTTGGGGGGGAGGGGGTGTTTTTGTTTACAGCTTTCAGTTTAAAATTAAATTGATTTCAGTGCAAAATTAAAATTAAAAGGGGTATCAAATGATAAGGTACTACATTTTAGCCTAACTATATCAGCCAAAATCGACCTTAATGTTCTCTCTCTCACAGCAAGGCTATTCATATCCCTGGATTCTGTTCAGAGGTGATTCACCGGGTGCCTCGTCCACATGGGCAGGAAAAATGAAAACTGTCGTAACTACCACAGATGAAGCAGGGACAGACATTTTAGAGGGAATTTACAGGCAAGCTTGTCAAAACTAGGGTTAAAGGGAGGTACTGCAACTGTCTTTTCACAAGAATCCCTGATGCAAAAGAGTTTAAAGTTCTAAGGTAAAATGAGGATGTATAAACTATTGGCCTGAGCATAGATCAGACAAACAGAGTGAAAACATCCCTGCTTCTGATGGTCATCACAGTCCATCCCAATGAGCGAATGGACAACTACGGAAGCATTAGAGCAATTCAGTAGGTCCTGGGAGGGAAGCAATGAAACTCTATTTTTTCCTTAAAAGCAAAAACAAAAGTGAAAACTACCAACACAACAAAGTACTGACATGAACAAGTGATTTAAAGGTCTGGCTCTGGAACAAACCACTGGAGTTTGAACCCTGACTTTGTCATTGACTGAGGTGCGGCGTATTAATCAATCCCTCTGTGAGCCAGGTTTTTCATGTGCAAAATCTTAATGATCATAATGCCAACCATAAGGGGTGAGTGTAAGGGTCAGAGTTCTTAAATGAGCACTGCTTCCCTTAATGCTTGGCCCTCAGAGTCTGTTCTCTATCTGTTTGCCGCTATAGAGCCAGATATTCCTAGGCCTGACTCATGCCTGTAAGAATAAAGCAAAATGCCCTCCTTCCAAAGGGCCTCCAGGAGTTTGATAGCATTTTCAGAGATGCCTCATTCCGTGGTGCTGTACTTCTTAGATACAGCTTTTTAAATTCTGTTTTAATTGAAAATATGTGGCAAACTTACATAGAACAAGCCTAAGGATAGTGTTTTCCCAATAGCATGTGTTCACTTCCTGTCTCTGTGTCATCTTTCGGTAATTCTCACACTATTGCAAACTCCCTCCCACGGCTACCGCACAATGAAGAGATTGCATAGCACTGTACCTCGGAGAGGTGGCATGCTCTGGTCCAGACCGTTGCAATAAAGTAATAATTGCAGTGCCGTGAGTCACACATTTTTTGGTTTCCAACCACATGTAAAGCTTATGTTTATACCACACTGCTCTCTATTAAGTATGTAGGCAGTAGCGTTATGAACCCATTAGCAATATAGTAAGAATTACCAACATGTGACACGGAGTCAAAAAGTGAGCCTCTTCTATTGGACAAACAACTCCATAGGCTTAATACACCTAGTGTTGGCCAAAATCCTCAGTCTGTAGAAACTCCATGTCTGTGAGCTACAATAAAGCGAACAACAAAAATGAACTATGCTTGTTTAGTGTAAGTCTAACTTAAAAGCACCGGGGAATCAAAACATGTCTGACTCCCTCTGCTGCTATATCTCGAGCCAAACCCACAATCCCTCCAGGGCGTGCCTGTCAAGTCCCACCCATTGCAATGAGTGTTAACTTTGATGGGGGTGGTGGATGCAATCTGTGGGGGCATCCTAGGCATTTCAACCCTTGCTGAGCAGGAAAAGATACAAGCTCAAACCTTTTCAGCACTGGATGGCTGTCATTGCGATTTCTGATTTTTCTTTTCCATTCCCCCCCGAAACCAGATTAAGACACGTAGCCTCTAGGGCAGTGGTGCTCAACCTTCCTAATGCCACGCCCTTTAATACAGTTCCTCACGTTGTGGTGACCCCCAACCATTAAACCATTTTCGTTGCTACTTCCTAACTATAATTTTGCTACTGTTATGAATTGGGAAATTCCTGTAAAAGGGTCATTTCACCCCCAAAGGGGTCGCGACCCACGGTTGAGAACCACTGCTCCATGGAATATTGTACAGTCCCTTCAAATAGAATTTTTCCCTTACTCTATCAAATTTTTAAAAGAGGAACTTGAATAGAGGAAAAGTGGGTCATGAAGGCTACAAGTGACGATTGTCAGGCGTGTCCTGAAACTTCCTTCCTTCAAATCACAAAACAAAATTCTTCAAAGAAGCAATCTCTTTTCCTTACAAAGTAGCTTAGAAGCCTCAAAACACTTTAAATCACGTAAAGTAGATTTCTTAAGCAGACTTCTTGATAAAAATGAATTATCTAGCTTACACCATTTCCAAGGGCTTTTTCTTGGTGGTGGTATCATGGGTGAAATATTGAGGGGCTGCATGCACAGTCAACAGTTCAAACCCACCAGTCACTCCTTAGGAGCAAAAGGAGGCAGTCTGCTATGATCAGAGATGCCCAGCCTTGGAAACTTAGGGCTCACTTCTCCTCTGCCCGATAGGGTCACATGGAGTCTCAAGTGAAAATGGCAGTCCCCCTGGAAGCCCCCCACTTCTTACTGCACTCCTGCTGTCTCTTTGGGGGCCTGACTCACCTCAGAAGGCACTAGAGTGTACTCTGTCTTTGAAAGGATAATAACTATGATCACATGATTTATTTTAGGAGTTAAAAAGCTTACCCACCTAAGTAACCAATGGAAAACAACAACAAAACACTCCTTCACAGTGAATGGAATAAGATGAAATCTTACGTTCATATTTGACGCTTAAAACTTACTTTAAATGCTTCTTGCTTTATTCCTTTTCTCCCAAGTCTGTTGTTGCTCACATCAATAAATGTCAACGTGGTTGGCAATTCTGGGAGCTGCCTTATTTTATTGTCACGCAGAACAAGCTCTCGAAGTTGAGGCAGCTTTCTGAATGCATCGTCATCAATCTCGGATATTAAATTTGATGTCAGATCAATCCTTTTTAAATCATCTAGGGGTTAAAAAAATGAAAGAAATCATTAAATATTCTTGATTGTCTTTTGCTCACATGAAAATAAATATCAATATGAATTTGCTCATACAAAATCAGATATAAATATTAATGGACAGTTAATGAAATAATTATTTTAAATGTTAAAAATTCATTGTTTCCTCCAGACAGCTTCACATTTATGCACTTATAAGAAATGTCATGCTAGCAAAGAAATTCAAACACCGTTTAAAAAATATCTGGTATCTGCCACACATTCTTCAAATACTTAGCCTGAATTTATTATTTAAGATGTTCTGCTTAGTGATGATAGTGTTATGTTTTATAATAGTTAATGGTATAAGCATTATCAAATATCTTCAAATGAATAAAATACATTATGAGGAGTAATATCCAAATTCACCATATAAGTTGGCAAAAAGCACAATGTAAGATAACACTACTAATCATAAACAGGAGCAATTTAATGGAAGTTTGTTCAAGAAAACCAGATTCAAATATGAGGGCGGTCTGGCTGTGAGATCTGCCATCCCATTCACACCAACGTAGATTTGGCTGATCTGAGTGGCTAGGGGATGCTCCCTTCCTCCCTCATCTCTCCATGGACTTCCCTCCCACAGAGGGCGACCTTCCCGGCAGAAGGAGGACATTCTTTGGTCAAGGGTACAGGAGTAGCAGTGCTCCCATACTAGCACCTCCAAACGAGCTCTCAAGAAAGCCAAATCCCACTGAGTGACTGCTATGTAGTACTATGCTCATGTGTAAGACCATGATGTGATAGTAAGACTCAGCCACATAAAATATAATTACTTGTAATGATTTCAACTTAGGTAATTGAAAATAGTTCAATTGAAAATGATAATAACAATATACTTAGTTTCACAATAAAGTAGGTGTAATGATATTTTGATTTTTAAGTTTCACTCCAGAACTGACATTGCATAGTATAAAAAATATAATACAGTGTGTAACAAAAAAAAGGATTATTAATATTTTCATCCATACTTAGGCTTGCAAAGTCATTTTTGTTGATCTTTTTAATTCTGTTAAAGCGGGAATAGAAATAAGCAGTGTTCCTGGGCAGTGGAGGGATCGCATCAAGTTCACGGTCATCACAGTAGACTGTTGTACTTATGCAAGTACACAGAAGGCAGGTGGGAAAGTCTAAAAGATAGAGATAAATGGTTATAAGTATGTAACAAAACAAATGAGAAGACAGAAGGTGGATAAGTATGTTTGATACATAAGAATAAAAAAAACCCAACACCTGGTATATTTTTCATATTATTTCTAAATGAAATATTTAAATCAAGTATATCCATCAAAGCTCTCCTCAGAGTTATTGTATTCTTTGTACTGCTTGAGAACATATTTAAAATGACTATGTAGCTCTAGGAAGTCTGGTGGAACTGTTGGCTAAGTGCTGGGTTGCTAACTACAAGGTCAATGGTTCAAGTTCACGGGAGAAAGCAGAGGCCATCTGCTCTGGGAAGACAGAGAGCCTCAGAAACTTTGTATAAGGTTGCTAAGAGTCAGAATTGACTTGTTGGCAGTGGGATGCAGCTACAGTATTGCTAATTTTGTATTGACTAGAAGATCTCTTTAAAAGATATAGATATAAAGTTGTGGATTGTTTAAAATTAAAGTAACAAATGTGACATTATAATCAGGTCTTGGATTCAGTATTCGAACATGCCACTTAAAATCTGATTCAAGAAAAACTTAGTGTGTGACAAATTTTAATAATATTAATCCACTCAATATATTAACTGTTTCTAGGCACCAGGCTACAAAGTGAACGTGTGGTGAGTATGAAGATTTACAGCTCTATTTCATAACCTGCCATGTGAGACAGCTGCTAACTAAATTAACACACACACTCATAAAATAGAAGTTTTGACTGTGTTCAGTGTGATTAGAATTAAATGAGCACAAAATAGGAATTTGACCCTGTCTGTGAGTCATGAACTGGTTCTCTGAAGAGCTGGGATCCACAGGAAGGTAAGGGGTTAATGATGCAAATGAAGGGACTGGTATGCCAGCCTCTTGAAGGGAGAAATATAAAATATTTAATACTCATTAATTTCTCCCAGCATTGTAAATGAACATTTCTCACTTATCATAACAATTTAAAATGCAAAGCATTTGATAATTTTTCTATATATTCATAGCCTTGCTCATTTAGCAATAATTGCTCTTGGTAATTCACACCAGTTATAATTTAATTCTAATTTGTCACATGATACAGGCCTTCAAAATATGAGTTTAAAGAACTGTGTTATTATTAGAAGTACATTTTTATTTTTAACATATTAAACATTGTCTGTCTATCTAATTTTGATGAGCTGGAGACTTAAATTACATTTCTAAAAATTTCTGTAGATGGAAAAAAAAATTTCTGTAGATGGTTCTTGTAAGGAAATTTAAGTGAGGATGGGTGTCTTAATTTTATTATTCACCATCAGGCTAATTTAGAGACACAAAAATGTTTTCATAAATGTCTTAGGTTTTTAATATTGCCTCCAAAGCAACATGACTGCATTATGATTTAGACTAATGCTTTACAAAATGTGTCTCATTGAAAGGACCGGGCCCTGTGCTTCCCTCGCGCTGTGGGCTCCCGAGAAAGGGCATTGATGCCAAATCAGCCAGTTCCTCTTCGTGGAGCTGACAGTTCTTAAAAATAAACCATGTTCTCAGATTGCTGCATGGCCCCACTTTGGAGGTGGTTTGCTGCGTCATGACTTCCTCATCTTTTTGCTGATCATCCTCCTGTTCTGCTGGTCGTTTTCTAGAATTTTAGTGCACTGCAACCCTGAGGCAAGATTATGAGGCACTCATTAAAGAAAGAGACTGCCAGAGGGCAAGAGGCCTCGGTTTCTACCCCAGCACCCTACCACCTCTGTGATCTTGGGTACCTTTTATAGGATGCTAGGGCCAGTCTTTCTCTCTACACACGGAGACAAGTGGAGTTAGTATGTAGTGTTGTTTGGATTATTAAACACTGGCCAGCCTGCACACTCACTGCCATTGAGTCTATGCCGGCTCATAGCGAACCTAGGGGACAGGGTAAAACTGCCCTGTGGGTCCCTGAGAGGGTGACTCTTACAGCAGGAGAAAGCCCTGTTGTCTCCGTCAAAGTTGTGGGGCTCAGTGGAAATGAGTGAACGCACCGCACGTTAGAGACGGATGGCAATCACCTGGCTATCGTTGGAAAGTATGGAGAGGTGACTATTAGATTAGAAGGATACATCTGATTTAGCGGTCCAAGTCTTGTCACCTGATCTCCCTTCTGATACACTTTGTGCCTGAGGTGGTTTTCAATATTTCCTGTGTGAGGGGCAATTTTTGCCTTTGCATATTGGGGTTTGTCTCTGTCATATTGTGTCATTGTTGGTGGCCTTCCTTCCTGTCACGTGCTTTTCTATGGTTTTCAGTATACGGAACCCAGGACAGGGGACCCTACAGAGCCAACACACAGAATAAGGGTCCTGGGGGCTCCCGGGGGGTGGGGGTGGGTCGAAGACTAAGAGCGAGCTGATATCAAGGACTTCCAGAAGGAAGACAATATTGTGAAGCCTATGGTGGTTGCGATTGTACACCACTGCTTGCAGTGTTTGAACATGATGTCTGGATTAGTTCCTAATAAAATGGTTTGGAAAAACCGAACAAAGCAAAGCAGAGTAGAAGAAGGATAATATCGAACGGTGACTTTCTATTCATTCATTTAATCCTCACAACAACTGCATGATGTAAGTTCTATTATCTTTCTTTTAGAAAGTGAGGCGTTAAGAATGTTCAAGCGTCTTGCTGGAGGCTGTGTAGGCAGCAGGTGGAGGAGCTGGG
>NW_022103898.1:38169952-38186760 GCF_000313985.2 Echinops telfairi | reverse complement strand
TGATTTGTGGCAGACGAGGCTGGGTTTGCCTCCAGCGCCTTTACTCTCCGTTTACACACAGGACTGACCCCCTGCTGTGGAGCGCACTCTGATCAAGAAGACCTTCACGTCTTGCGAGCATAGAACTGACCTCCACAGGCTCCCTCCCGCCTGCGCATGGGCTTGGAAGGAACTTGTGGGTCACTAAAGATTCCAAGTCCACTTCAGTTTCATGTCCCCCCCTTCATCAGCCACTCATGTCTTTATTTAGACTCAAGGGGTAAGGAATCTAGAGGGATTTTTTTAAGGCTGTAAGGCTTCACGCTTAAAAATAATTCATTTATTTTATTTCTTTAGGCTTTTAAAGTATAGGTTTTTCTTGAATGTAATCTATATGGTAGCGAGAGCTAGAACATTCTTCCATAGAACTGCTGGGTGGGTTCGACCACGACGCCACCTTACGCCCTCTGCATTTATTGCCGCGTCGGATTCCCTATGTTGGTGGGCAGACGAGAGGGCCTGGAGACAAGTGGCCATTTTTAAATCGGTTTTCATCTCCAGAATTTGGACTATTAAAAAGAGCATGATGATGTGGGGAATTTGGGGGTGTGGAGACCCTCAAGCCAAACAAAACCTCTGCAGTGGGAACCCCACCCAGGCCCCCACATCCTCCAGGACCGCTTTCTGCAAGGGTGCTGAAACATTCTGAGGTGAGTCCACTGGAGTCTCCTTGGGTCCACATTGACAAATTGTAGCAAGAAACAGAAACACTATAGAATCGCATCCCTTTTCATCTTCCGGCCATTGAAACGCAGACCTCAGCGAAGGCGTGCTTTCCCCTCTGTCTCTCTGGGCTCCTTCCTAGGGCCCATTATCTCACAGGCACACAGAGAAGAGTCCGAGAGGGGCGGCTTCAAATCCAGTTTGTGATTTAAATGGTGATATGATCTCCATCAACTTATATCTTCTTGAAGATAAGAGTTTGCTTAGTGATAATGAAAAGAGGAACATCAACTCCGCACCAGGAGGCTGTAATAGCCAACTAAGGTGATGTTGCTAAGTGCTGAGTCACGTGGCCCATAGACAGTAGCGCTGCTCACACGACGTAAACTGTGATGCCTGTTATCATGGGCAGTCAGCCACTTCCCATCTTCCCATCATTCTGAACTGCTTTGGCCTGCTCTCAGAGGCATATACTTGTATTTCTAGGATTACATGGCACCACAAGGGTTTTAAATAGGCAACCAGGAAAAAATACTTTAACACAGACCCGACCCGCCCCCCCCCCCCCCATTGGTTAAATAAAACCAAAGCTGAACTAATGAAATCACTTATGTTTGAAGAAAACAAGGCGTATGCAACCCAAGCCTCGAATCTAGTTTCTTCCAAATCTTTGCTCTGCATCAGACCAATTCCTTAGGGAGTTGGATGTCGGTAATTCTAAGGGATGTCCGACTGGTCTTATTTGTAATTCATCGTTGATAAGCCTGACCTTCATTGGTGTGGGGGCCCAAAACTCCAGGGAATTCTGGCTCCTGTGGGGAAGAGCCATCGATCAGCCTGGGGGTGGATTCCTCTTCTTCCTCTTCACCTTCCTCCTCCTTTGGCAAGGGTGGTGGGGTCAGGAGCTCTCTGTTCCCAGAAGGCATCGTTGTTCCTATTTCAATCTGAGAAAGAAGTAGAAGTTCAGCAAGTAACCTTTTCCACCAACCCAGTAGGACAGTGACACAAATTTGAAATGTATTCATAATGGCCACAAGAGGGCACTCCTGTTCTGAAGTTCAACACACTGGCTCTCCCTACTTGCTGGGAAGGCACATATGGGTCTTGTTACCGTTATTGTTGCTTTTATAACCAGTTCGGTCTTCTCAAACCTTAGCTATCTTTTCCGATGTTTTTCCCCATTTTCTGTGCTCCTGCTCTTTTTAATCTCTTTATGCCTTTTTCATAGCATACATTTGGGAAAATCCATTTAATGCCTTTAGAATACAAAACATTGCAAGAATGCTTTATTGTTATGAAAAAATCAATTATACGCATGTGTCCAAAGTAAAATATAAATAAAAAGCCCCTTTCACGTACAGTCCTCCCATCTTTTCCTTAAAATTATATTTACTGGTCATATATTGATGTTTATTTCCCAGATATCCTACTGCTTCACTTCTTAGATACCCGTGTTCTGTTTCTTCAAATTTATCCTTCCACCAAGAGTATTTTACAGAAAAGTGTCATTTTTACTAACCTAAATCTAAGAAAAATAGCTACTATATGATCTTATTAGGATATGCCACTTCTCCCATATTGTAATGTTATTTTGGATAGCAGGCATCACTCACAAACTATTTGGAAATTGACATTTTAGACAACTTAGAAAACAGGAGGCATTTGTGAGATCGAGAAAGCATTCAGTTAGTTTTTTCAGAGATAGTAGTTTCAATCACATTTGATTTTTTTAGTTCTTACCCGCATATTCTAAGTAATAAGCTGATGCTTCTAAGAATATTATTGGCATTTAGAGCAACCCCTTACACTCCCCTTCATTCCCTGGCTTCACTGCCTATTCCTTTGCCTAACTTAGCAAAATCTGCTCAGCTGGGGCAGGATGTCTGCCAAGACCCAATGGAGTGCCTACATCCTTCGAAGCCCACAACCCTCATGTTGTCCCCCAAACCCTGTCCAGCTTCATCTTGATTTATCTTCATTTGAAACTCAAAACTTCCCTAAATTACTTTTTAGGTTTTTTACTGCCAAACATAATGCCAAATCGTTACTTTTATCTATAAAATGAATACATAATTCCAATCCAAACCAAACGCACTGCCATCAAATCGATGTCAACTCACAGCGACTCCACAGGACAGGGTAGAACAGCCCTTCGGGTTTCCAAGACTCAAACTCCTTAGCAGGAGCCCTGGTGGCACAGTGGTTAAGAGTTCGCAGCCCCACTATGGGGCTGGCCTCCTAGGGGATACCTGATTAGGCCAGCTCTTTCCTGGATGCTTAAGGCCATCATAGTGTTTGAAAGGTGCACATATTCTTAATGGCACTTTTGACAGATCGGACTACATGGCTACACAAAAGAGAATCCCCTCTTAGAAACACTAAACTCTCTTTTGTGAATTTAATTTTATTATTTGTGCTGCCTTTTGTGCTGCTGGGGCACCATGCATCTCTCCATTTCGGGCCTTCCCACACTGTATCATTGTAGTTCCAACCATTTCTGTCTGTCGAGGCCAATTTAGTGTTTACTCTCTGTTAAGTCTTGAATGGTTGTAGGATACACCCACACAAATAATTCAACTGGGACTCTCTGAAGCTTCGGGATTTTGTTGTTTTGTTTTTTTTTAGTCCAAACCATACGGCATTCACAACGCTGGGCTTCCTTTGGCTAGTTTTGCTGAAGAGAACCAAGGAATGGGCCCATGGTTCCTGAAATCCATGAAACCAACCCCAAAGCATGTCGTACAATATTTGGGGCACCCAGAGCTGTACAGGAAGATATTAGAAAGCTTGGCTCGAAATCTCTGGTGAGAACTGTGGGCCCACTTTAAAGAGAAAAGACATACGGTTCCCATCTGTGGAGTCAGAATGAGGTAGATTAAGAAGAGGTGGGTTTGCAGCAAGGCCAAAAGAGGCGTTAGGAAGAGCGGAAATTGAGACAGATGTTTCATGGAACGGAGGGAGCTTAAAGGGAGAAACACATTCCAGACGTGGTGCTTTGAATCTTTCACTCTGTAGAAAAAAAATGTTTGCACATACCTTTAAAAAAATATGAGATAATTGTTTTTCCACCGATTTGATGGGAAGCTGCACGATCTCACTGTCAAACAACAGAAGAGGGGAGCCGGCTTCTGTGTGGTTCCCAGACACTGGGTTGCGGAGGCGGCCTTGCTAATAGAAGGTGACCGCTGAGCACACATCAAAACCAAGACAGGGATGCCTTGAAGCTGTGGCACGGTAACCTCGGGAAAGGGACCCTGGCGTTACAGCGGTTCAGCTCTCAGCTACCAACCTCAAGGTTAGGGGTTCAAACCCATGGGAGAAGGGTGTGGCTGTTAGCAGTTCTCTGTGGTGAGAGCGAGAATGGACCCCAAGGTTTATTTGGTAATGCCGACGTGCTGGGCCTGGAGAGGTTTTTGCATGATGGACACATTTATTCTTACTATAAAATGGAAGTGCTTTAGGCTTCTGGCTTGTGTCCTCTTTGAACTATTTTCACAGTGCGATAAGAAGCTATGAGGCAATGCATGCAAATAAATGAAACCAGAGACACAGCCTCCCAGCCCCCAGGAGCAGATTTTTATGCTTATGCTGCAGAAGCAGGCATGTGGATCTCAACACAAATGGCCTGAACACACTCCGTCCCCTGCTTTCTCCGAGGTAACACCACTGATAACACCCAAAAGTAAATGTAATCAATCTCAGGGTGGTCCCTACTTCTCCCAGAGTTTCGCCCCCTCCTTTTGACTTGATATTTCCCTATTTTACTCCGACTTGCTTCCTGCTACATCCGTCTTTAGAGGTGTTCTTCGTGTTTCCCTTAAGCTTAAGAAGAAAGAAAAGAAGTACTGTTCTTGATGGTTGCCTTCGAGCCAATTCCAACTCATGGCAAACCCAGGTGTGCAGAGCGTGTCAAGGTTGCGACGGTTCAGAAACAGATTGCCAAACCTGAGTTTTCACGTGGGTTTTATCTGCCCACCTTTGTTGGCGAGCTAGTAATTGAGTGCTTCACCATCTATGTCACCCAGAGCCCTTTAAAATACCATAATGGTCATTTCTACATCTGACATCTGACTACCATCTTGGCCAGCAACACGTGTTTATATCTTCTTGAAATAAGTTGAGTTGGTTTACAGTGGGTTATCTTTTTCTACCCTCTTGTTTACCTGACCTTGGAGTATAATTTAGGACATTAAAACAAATCAACAAAAGGACCAGAGACTTATTTGGGGAAACACAACCTGTGCTCATGAACGAGATGATCTACATCCTGGAGGGAGGATGCACAGCCCACAGACAGTGATCTGGGGAGAGTGAGGGCCCAGCAAATGCCAGTGCCCAGAAAGTGAGTGTCTCCCCCTTGGCAACAACACACCCTTGTGAACAATGCAGATCTTGCATACAAAGCCAGAGTAAAGGACACTGAAATGACCCCGAAGTGTCTCACACCAGATTTCCTCTCCCTAGGGAAATGAGGCACAGCAGAAAATCATTTAGAGCATTTCTTGCAGAAGATTATGTGAACTGATGCTTTTATCAGCAATAATTATATTGTTATTAATACTGGCGCAAAAGACTAGAGACTGCCTTTCTCTAATGAAGTAGCAAAGTTGTCCATAGAAGAATCTCTCTATGAAAGGACTCATCACTGTTTTAAACAGCCATACCTTTCAGTTACAAATTAATTCTCACCAAATGCATCTATCCCTTAACCAAAAAGTACATCTAAATGGTTTAGATAACCACATTTCTATCTTTAAGCATACTTAATTCATTTCAGATGAAAAAGAAAACAAAATATTGTGTTCAGAAAGAGCCAACACAAGTTTTTTTTCCTGATTGTCTTATTTTCAGTAACAGTTTGAATTGCATATAATTCACGTATCATACATTTCAATCATTCAATCATACTCAAATAATTGGGTACCAATGACCACAATGGATTTTAGGGTCTTTCTTCTTTTTTGTACATATTGTTGTGAGCTCCTCATTCTCCACCTATCTCCCCAACCCTGCTGCCCGAGGAAACGATTAGACCAGCTACTGCTGGGTCCCAGAGAAAGGAAACCATGCAGTTTGTGAGCATTTCCAGTACTGACTTCTTAAAGGAGCCGGCCCTCTGTTAGTGATCATTCCTGTCAATCACAAACTATTTGCATGTACATGTGGGTGTTACCAGTGGTGCCTTGAGCAAAACAGGAGCAGAGGAGTGTTGTTCTGGCCATTTGTGATTATATCCATTCACAGAATCAGAAAGCACTGTGTTTCAACTAGCCGAACTCACAGTGTCTTACTGTTTGATATTTAATACCTTTCAGCACTTAACCTGCGGCTACGTTCCAATGAGAAGCTCAATGAACAGTTAACACAGGTGGGATGGAAAAAAATTGTGCTTGAGAAGTTAAAGTATTCTGATTAGATTTCTAACTTCGTAAGAGAATCAAAAGATAACGGAATAAATGATTTTGTAAATGGATGGAAGACAAGCCTTATATAGTTGGCCGGACTAAATTTCTCTGCCCAATATCATGCGTCAGTTGTAATCAATTGCCCATTTTACCTATTAATGTTATTTCTAAACCACAACACTATCACTATTTTTTCTTTCAAAATCACTCATATATAAGTTACTGTCATGTTTTGTCTAGAATGCAATAATGGTCTATTATATGATGCTTTAATGTCCTTTAATATGATGGTAAGCCTAAACGTACAACTACTAGAGTTTCAGTTCATAAATATGTGGGTTTATTCTACATAAAATGTGTTTAAGCATGATGAAGTGCCCTATGAATTGGGCTGCTAATTGCAAGGTTAATAGTTTCAAACCACTAGTGGCTCTGCTGGAGAAATATGACATGTTCAACTCCAATAAAGAAGTGTACTCTCTGAACCCACAAAGGCGGCTCCACAGGGCCCTGTCAGGTCATTAGGAGTCAGCACTGACCAGATGGCAAGGGGAAGCGAATGTCTCACTGGACAGCTTTAGACAGATCTCTTAATAACACGCTGGCTTAGTCTCATTCAGTAAAGGGAAAACAAAACAAAACAAAATAACCATCCCTGCACCCCCTGCCCCACCCTGCAAAATCCCAAACAGTTTCTATTAAAATCATGGCTTCTCAGGGGATCTGATTGGCCATTTAAATTCAGGGCAGAGAGATCAGCTCAGAAGGGAATGGTGATTGTTTCTTTCTTTCTTTCTCTCTCTCTCTCTCTCTCTCTCTCTCTCTTTCTCTTTCTTTCTTTCTCTCGCCAAATGGGTCCTTCTCATAGTTTATCTTGAAGGACACAGGGTAATCACAGAGGTTGTTTATTTGTTTTTTTATGATGATGCCTTAAGAAAATGGAAAACATAGGTAAGAAAAAAAGCCAGGATATTTCTGCAGATAATTTTTTTTTCATCCCCAAAATACATGGGCCTATTCTTTGAGGGTAGCCAGGACTATGCTATGGGACTTTTGCTGGAAAATTTACCCTATCGACCTCCCAGCGCCTCTTTGACCCCCATCAGGCTTCTTTTTGTTTCCAAAACTCAAAGACTATTGAAAAGAAATAGTCCCACCACAATGCTAAAACAACGATTTTGCAAGTTGGAGTCCCCCCACAATGCTAAAACAACTATTTTGAAAAGTGCAGAATTATTCAGCTAAGACTTAGAGAAGTACGCACACTGCCTTCAGCAGTCTGTAGACTTCGATGCAGGACAGAATGAGAAATAATTGCGTCGCAATGCTCTATGTTTGTATAGAAGCTTCTATGATTTGTAACCATATATTTTCACTTACTTTCATTTATATACTTACCCTCCAGCCAGCTTGATCTCATCAAAATATGAAACTGATCATATTGACCCCTGATTTCCATCTTTCACTAGCTTTCCACGTTTTGAGGACCCACAAGGACAAAAGGCGGGACGAGGCACTTTAGCAGATGGTGTTCAGGAAGGATTCGGTCTCGGTGAGTTGATTAGGCTGCATCCGCCGTCAGTGGTGCTGAGCTATCATTGCTGTGCCTTTTGTGTGTTCACCTTCATGAGTCCTCCTTGGAATTCCTCCTTCTCCAGTCAATGAACTCTTCGTTCATCCTTCAGATCTCGTTAGGTAAGTGACCCTTCATAAAGGTAATTTCTCATCAGCTACCTAGCATAGATACATATGCTTGATGGGTTCTCATAATTTTGTTAGTTTCTTTTAGCCATAATACTGTTGAATTTGTGATGGACTGAAAGAAAACAACATTAAAAAGCAATGCTTCACCTTACCCCACCTGCCCTGCATTCTGTCCCTGTGCAGTGAGACTTCTCAGCGACCAGGACCAGCGGTGGAGCTGAGTTCATCATTCGTGAATTAAGATTTAACCCTGCAACTGAATTACTTAATAGAATGTGGTGGAAGTTGTAACAATCTGAGATGCTCCAGAATCATAGAACATTTCCATGTGCTTTCTAGGAACCTGGATTAGGTACCACACGACCAGACTGGGACCAAGCTGGGAGGCCATTTGAAGCAACATACTGATCTAGCTGAGCAGGTGCACGAGTGAGCCCAGCACAAACCAGAAGTACCACACAGCTCAAACTGGTGAACCTCTAAATTGTGAGCTAAGTAAATGATTGCTTTGAGCCCCTGAAATGTGGGGTTGTTTCTGATACAGTAAAGGCTAACTAATATAGGCTTTATGGTATCTTCTAGGTGGTGGTAGTTACATAACTATGTGTCAACTTCATATATAAAGTGTAGGGGTGGAGTCTAGCCTGGCAATCAGGTCACAGCCTGATGGTGACTTCTTGTGGGCATGGCCTTCTCATAAGGAGGGTCCTGGGAACCTGCCCACCTTTCTCTGTTTTCACCTTCCTGCTGGTAGACCCTGGCTTCTACAAGCCTTGTGATGTAGTGGCCACTCCATTGATCCACACAACTTAGCACCCACCGGCCTGTGATCTTCCTGCATTCTGCATCATTGCATGTCACTGCGTGTGTCTGAAGAGGGACTTATGGACTAGAATCACACTGATGGACAGTATCAGACTTAAGGACTGGATTTGGACTGGCCTGGGATCTTTTCCTGATACATAATTACTTGGTGATACAAAGCTCTTTCTTACACATATATGACTATCACAGGATTTGTTTCTCTTGTCCCCCCAGCTGCACACATAGGTATACATATATATGTGGATTTTTATATGTTTTCCTATGAGGAAAATATCATAGTTCACTTTTTTTTTCACACTTACATATCCAGTTCTTACCTCAGGGCACCTCACACCTCATAGGCATCCTGAAATGCTGTTCTATCCGTGCAAAAAAACAATGGTAATTTTTGGTAATATAGGTATCGTTTTGAATCACCAGAGTAGCAGATATTTAAATCTCAGCTAACATGTATAAAAATAAGCTGTAAAATATGTGTTATGATGCAAAACACATCTGTGTGTCAAGAAACGTTCATCATAGATGCCAACATGAGAGGAGAGTAAAGTAAAAGAGGCATGTGTTGGCTTCATTCTATGATGCTGCTTTTTACTCTGCTACCTATCCAAGAATGTTAGTACCGTTGGCTGTATGTATATGGCAATGATGTCTGTCTGTCCATAGGTATTAAATATTCAGAGATATCACCTCCTCACTGTATCACTCTGGAAGGGATCATTCTTGCAGAATCCTAAGTGAATGATCCTCCCTGGAGCAACAGCCCACGAGAGTGCAAGTCAACTTTAAGCAATTGTTAAGCTGTCTGGAATGAAACATTTTTCATATCTTCTTTATCTCAAGCAGATGCCCAATTTTGATTTAGTGCCCAATTTAGGCAAAGATGTGGACATTTTTGTGAATATTTTCTTAGTGCACATGACCCAGGGCATGATAGTTTCAATTGCCTCATATGCATATGAAAGTTGGACATGAATAAAGAAGATATAAAAAAAGAATTGATGGATTTGAATTATGGCACTTGTGTTAGTTCAGGTAGACTAGAGAAACAAATTCATAGATACTCATATGTGTATAGGAAAGAGCTTTATATACAAGAGCAATTGAATATTGAGAAAACATCCTAGCCTAGTCCAGATCAAGTCCATAAGTCTGATATTAGCCCATATGTCCAGTACCAATCTATAAAGTCCTCTTCAAACCCACAAAACACGTTCAATGACACCAAATGCAGGAAGATCATAAGCCAGTGGGTGGGTAATCTTGTGGACCCAGTGGCGGAGTAAGCATCTCAGAGGTGACAGGGGTCTCCACGTGGCTTCTCCTGCTTCACAGGTCTGGCTCTATCAGCCTCTCTCCATGTGTCTTCTCCACAGGGATGTCTCACAGAGACATCCTGCCATGAGGGAGGAATACAGAAATTGCCAGCATCCTCAGGAGAAGGCCATGACCACAGAGAGGCTTCATTGGCTGATAGGCTAGACTCGTAATCCTCAAATTGACACTAGATTATGTAACTACCATAGCACTGGAGAAGAATATTGAAAATGCCCTGGAGTGCTAAAAGGACAAACCATTATATCTTAGAAGAAGTACAGCCAGATAGTAGAATGTTCCTTAGAGGCAAGAATGACAAGACTTCCTCTTACATATGTTAGCAATGCTGTCAGGAGAGACAAGTCCCTAGAGGAAGACACCGAGAGAGAGAGCAAAGGAAAGGAAGACCCTCAAGGAGCTGGGCTGACACCATGGCTACAACGATGAGCTCAGATTTAGGAATGATGGTGAGGACGGCTCTGCTGTGTAGAAGGTGGCTACGGGTCGGAGCCTACTCAATGGCTTCTACCAACAACTGCACCAACATGCGCAACTAAGAAATTGGAAGTCCCCTTAGCTATTTTTTTGACTTATTAATATTCAATGAAGAATCAGGATATATATTTTTATTATAACAGGAAAAATAATGCATACTTTAATATAAATAATCATCATGTTACCAATGTCCACTTTATATACAATCTATAGATAGCAACAAACCCCTGTAAAATCTACCTGAGGTACATACAATTGTCCATAATGACAAGCAGGTACTGCTTTGTAATTCACATCAAACATTATTATTACTGTGTTATTATGTGAAAGATATTAATATGTATCTGGAAATTTGTTTTAATAAATTTTTATGGTTGAAAAGGTACACTAAGTGCTATGTATGAAGGATGCCTAGGTGGCATAGTGCACCATGCCTTGGGCTGCTCACTGCAAGACCAGCAGTTCAATTCCACCAGCTATCCCATGTGAGAAAGAAAGCTAAGGCTGTCTGCTTCTACAAATAGTTACAGCCTCCGAAACCCATAGGGTAGCTCTTCTCTAGGCTATCGCCTCACATGAGTCATAACCAAGATGGCAGTGGGTGAAAGTGCACATCTGATTAACTGATGTCAAATACCAACTTTCCCTACTGGCTCCGAGTAAGGAAGAAGCATGATTTAAACACTGATTTAGGATGGGGCTGTGTTTATAATGGGAATGTGTTTATAATCTAGGGCCTGCCTACATAAAAGGCCAGGGAAAGTGACAGTGAGACACATCTCACCACAATTAAAGATCTTGATGTTAAGATTTTATGATGTAAAACTGATATTAAAAATGCACAATGAGAAGAAACAATTCCCCTCAAGTCTTAGGAGTAGCTTCTTGACCCCAGCTCATTGGTGAGTATAGTACAGTTGAAGAAAGATAAAAAAAAATTAAAGACATTGACCACTTAGAAAAATTAGATTCAGGGAAGAAAAGTTTATTACCGAAACCAGCAATGTGTAGAAATATTACATTTGTGTGACATGAGCAATACTGTTATTAAAAGGGCCATTCTTGTCACAAAGAAGAGAAATTTCAGTGGTTCTTATCATGGGCTACATGAAATATCTTCAACTACATAAATGACTGAAATGACTGGCGTTTATTTAGTCCTCAGTATATGCGAGAAACTCCTGCTGTTTTCATTATTTCACTTAATTCTCTGAATAGCCCTCTGAAGAAAGTATAATAATTGTGCACGTTTAAAAGACCTTTAAACAACAGGACTGGGAAGTTAAATAGAAGGACACAGCATGTGAACAGTACAGTTAGAATTTAAATTTAGTCAGTACTAACACAGGACTCAATTTGCCTGTTTTTGGATCTGCACTCCACCACCTAAAATTCTGTTGAAAATTGTCCTACGTACCTTCATTTTGAGAAAGAGGGGCACTGAATTGAAATGAGCATTATACTCACTGGAAAATGCACACTCACAAGGTAAATTCATAAATGAAATTTCCTTGTTCATATTTTAAGCCTCATGTACTTTTTGATTGGCATCCTTCATCACCTAGAATTTGATTTTAACTCATTATGGTAATAAAATGTAGTTCCTGAACCTTAAGGCTGAAGACTAATACCAAAAGAATATTGAGAAATGTGAACAAGATCATATAGCATGGATTAGATGGACAGTAAAATCTAATCACAATGTAATTTTCTCTAACTTTTGTGAGAAATAACATTATATCTGAATGAAATTTAGCTTAAACCGAGTTACATAATTTTATGGATTCATTTTCCAGATGTGCATTCAGCTAACATACATTTTCTACTTGCCTTGAGTTTAGGTCAGGCTACGTGGCTAATTCTACACAGCAAATGTAACAAGAAAATGTCACAACTGGCACAAGCCAGGGAAAAGCAGATATGAACTTTCTACATGTGTTCTCGTCCCTCAGTCTTGTCAATAAAATGATCCTAAACTGAAAATCAGCTATTGGTAAGAGTCAATTCCAATACACAGGGACCCTACAATGACCTATAGAACAGAGCGCGGAGCTTCTGATGGTTTCTCAGACTGTATCTCTCTATTGGAGCACACAGCTGCATCTTTCTCCCTCAAAGCGGATTGTGGATTTGAACAACCACACTTACAGATCATAGCCCAATGCCTAACCTATAACACTACCAGAGATCCTTACAGAATGATACCAATTTGTCCTTGTTGTTTTCCCGTGGTGTCTAGTTGGCTCTCACTCATTTTGTATGACTCTATGGCACCGACCCACCTGACAGATGTAATACACATGCATCAAATTGGTTACATAGATTGGAAGGAAAAATGGAGAAGTACACTTCCATCAGCCAAAACTAGGTGAGGTCAGACAATAAATTGCTCATAAGCAAGTTCAGATTGAAGCCAAAATAATAATAATAATAATAATAATAATAATAATAATAATATCCCCAAGGACAAATTTGACCTTAAATATATCCCACCTGAATTCAGAGAACTTAATAACATATTCAATTCATTTAACATGAATCATTAAGACCTGATGAATTATGGAATGGCATCAAGACTATCATTCATATAAGACTACTAAAAAGTCAAAAAGAGTACACAAGAGCGAATGTCAGAAGAGATTCTGAAACTTGCCCCTACATAGAGAGTAGCTAAAGAAATAGATGAAATGATGAAGTAAAACAGTGAACAGGAAATTTGAGAAGATAAAAGAAAGCATTATAATGAAATCTGCAAAGATCTGGAGTCAGAAAGTGAAAAGGAACACACCATGCCTCAAAGAACTGAAGAATATATTCAAGCCCTGAGTTATAACATTGAAGGATTCCATGGGTAAAATAGCCACTGGTTCAGGAAGCATCAACATAAGCTGAAAGGTTTACATTGAGTCACTGTAACAAAAATAGTTGGTTAATGTTTAACAGGTTCAAGAGGTAGCATGTGAGCAAAATAAATGGCAGTAAAAGAAGAAATCCAAACTGCTCTGCATGCCTTAGTGAAAAACAAGTCTCAAAAATGTGATAGAATAACAATTGAGTATATTATTTTAATTTTTAACCCTGTCAAAGTGTGTGGTTACTCTTCACACATTTTTAACTCTAACAATTAATACCTCTTTGAAATGATTAAGTAAAAAAGTTAGCGTGAAAGAAACAAAAGCTGATTATTTAAATATTTCTTTCAAACACACTCATCCCTAGTCTGTGTATGTTCTAAGACTCACTACCTTTTTTCCTCTGTCCTCATGTTATTTTTCTCCTCTTTTCTTCTATTTTTTTTGTGCTGCAAAAATAGAGCTATTTCATTTTCAGTTGCCAGTAATATTTTCAACCTTAGCTTTATCCCAGCATACCAGCACATGAATGTGTTCTGTAGGTTTGAAGATTACATTATAGATTGGTATTGGACCTATGGGTTAATATTGGACTTATGGACTTGATCTGGACTGGGCTGGGCTGTTTTCTCCATAGTCAATTGCTCTTGTATATAAAGCTCTTTCTTATATACATGAGTCTCTCAGGATTTGTTTCTGTAGTCTACCCAGAGTAACACAGCCTGATTTGTGGCAGACAGGGGACTGGGTTTGCCACCACGACAATGCACCTGCACATGCAACCATCTTGGTGAGCCAGTTTTTGGCAAAAAGTAGCATGCCTCTCTTGCCCCACTCACCTTATTCACCTGACCTTGCTCCATATGACTTCTTTTTGTTTCCGCAAATGAAGAGGGACACGAAAAGACAGAGATTTGACATAGAAGAGGTGGGGGAAAAAAGTAAGGCAGTTCTCTCAGCCATCCAAACAGATGTGTTTGAAAAATGTTTCCAAGAATGGAATTGCAGATTTGACAAATGTATTAAGTGTAATAGAGGGTATGTTGAAGGTGATAAAATGTGTACTACGAAAGCTCCCCCAGGAAGTTTTTTTCCGTTTTTATTTCAGTACGCCCTTGAACTCTGTCCTGTGCCATCCTCACAACCTTTCTTAAGTCTGAGCCTATCAATGCAGCCACTGTGTCACTCCATCTTGTTAAGGGCCTTCCTTTTTTCAGATGCCCCTCTACTTTACCAAACATGATGCCCTATTCCAGGGACTCTTATCTCCTGACATACTTATGTCCAAAGTATGTAAAAGAAGCCTTGCAATCTTTTACCTGAAAGACTGTCCGGCTGTGGTAGTTACATAATCTGTTGTCAGTTTGAGACTTAAGAGGAAGCGGGTGGAATTTAGCCCATCAATCAGACAGCAGCTTGATGAACTCATTTGGAGCCGCTAAGGAGATAAATCGCTGGCTGGAGGCAGGACACACGCTGACTCCCTGGAACACATTCCAGCTGAGAAGCCACACGGGAGCTACACTAGAGCTCTGGAGCCTGAGGAGCCAGGTGGAGACCCTCTGCCCTTCCTGAGATGCTTACACTGCCACTGGATCCACAAGATCTTCCATCCACTGGCCTGTGATCTTATAGTTGGCGTCATTACATGTGTTTTGTGACTCTGAAGAGGACTTTATAGATTGGTAGCAGGCATATGGGCTAATATTGGACTTATGGAGTTGATCTGGAGTGGGCTGGGATGTTTTCTCAATATTCAACTGCTCTTGTTTATAAAGCCCTTACACATTTATGAGGGTTTATAAATTTTGTTTCTCTAGTTTACTCAGACTAACAAACTGGCCTTACTTCTTCCAAGACAGATCTGTTTGTCCTTTTAGCAGTCCATGGTATTTTCAGTATTCCTCTCCAGCACTACAGTTCAATGCATCAACTCTTCTTAGATCTTCATTATTCAACTTTCCCGTGCAAGTGGTGCAATGGAGAATACCATGGCTTGGGTCAGGCATGCCTTAGTCCTCAAAGTAACATCAACATCCTTCATTTTTAACACTCCAAAGAGGTTTTGCGCAGCATATTTATGTAATGCAATTGGGTCTCTTGATTGCTACTTTCATAAACATTGATTGTGGATCCAAGTAAGCAAAAACAAAGTCCTTGACAGCTTCAATCTTTTATGTATTTATCATGTTGCTACCGACTGGTCCCATTGTGAGGATTTTGTCCTTCCTTATGCTGAGTTGTAATCCATATGTAAGACTACAATCTTTGATTTTCATTAGCAAGTGCTTCAATTACTCCTCAGTTTCAGCAAGCAAGGTTGTATCATCTGCATACCACAGGATTTTAATAAGCCTTCCTCAAATCCTGATGTCACACTCTTTGTATAATTCAGCTTTTGCGATAATTTTCTCAGCATACCGAATGAATAAGTATGGTGAGAAGACACGACCCTCAGCAACACCTTTCTTGATTTTAAATCACACAGCAATCCCTTGTTCTGTTTACATAACTACCTCTTCATCCATGTACAAGTTCTGCAAGAGAACAATGAAGTGTTCTGGAATTCCCAATCTTCTCAAGGTTATCCACAGTTTATTGTCCTTCATATAGTCAAATGCCTTTGCATAGTCAATGAAACACAATAATCATCTTTCTGGTCTTCTCTACTTTGAACCAAGATCTAATGACGATGATGATGTGCAAGGGGGCTTCCAAAAGTACAAGGAAAAATCCCACCTTCTTTTAATTACATTTCCATGAATTTTTAAAGCCTCCTCATAGATATTGTTGTATAATAACTGTAAACATCTGAATAGGAAATATGTGCCAACATAGAGGATGTTCTGGATAGAACCACATAACAGTCAATGGCCTATGAAAGATAAAATTCTTACATTATTTTTCTTCCAGTATCAGGTACAATTCTTGACAATTTTGACAAATTTGGAAACGTGGCTTTATCTTTTATGGGCAAAATTACTTTTAACAAATTCAAAGATTATTAAACCAGAATGTCAGCATGAATCCTCTTGGGCATCCATGACATTTTCTGTAAGTAGTCCCACTTGGGAAGCCAAATTACTATAAAGAAAGTGTTGACCAAGGCAAAGAATTCTGAGCAAGTGTGTTAGGCAGGGTTCTCTAGGGAAACAAAACCAGGACATTTATGGTTTTATATGTACATTCACATTCATATTTATGTATGTTTATATTCGAGGATAGGTTTATACAGTGAGAAGGAATATAACAGCTAATTAGTCCACACAGAAGTACACAGGGATCAGTTTAACTCACTTTTGTGGAATAATTAATTTACTGTAAGTCCTTCAACTCAAGTGGGCTGCTCGGTCCAAGGTCAAGAAAGCAGACAGTGGAGTCCTCCCTCCAGAGTTGGCCCACAGGCTGCAAAAACAGTGTGAGTCACCAATAGTTAGTAGCTCATGAGCTTGGCAAAGCAGTCCCAGATGGGATATGGAATTCAAGCAATGCCAGGTGACAGGACCTACCA
>NW_022103898.1:38167807-38169416 GCF_000313985.2 Echinops telfairi | reverse complement strand
ACTCTAGAGTCTGATGAACCTGAGATAGGTAGGGAAGCTTTAATTGCAGAGGCAGATGAATCAGTCAGCAGGTCTGGCTGTGAATGGAGAGGCTAATGCAGCCCTGGTTAGGAAGTAATATTCCAGGCTGCTAACGGCTCCTGGGATGAGCAGGCAATAAAAGCAGGCTGTTGGCTCAAGTCCAAAGAAGCATGGGTTGATAAGCCAGATGTAGGGTCCAGATACAGCAAAAAGAAAAACCTATTCCACAGCACCTATTTATAATAGGAATGCTTTGAAAATGATGATGGCAGCATATGTGCAAATGTGCTTGACACATTGGAGGAATGTATGGATTGTGATAAGAGATGTAAGAGCTCCCAATAAAAGTATTTAAAATAAAATAAGGAAATAGGCCACACCCATGGAAACCTCCCTTCAGTTGCATCAGGGCTGTCATAAGAGTAAGGAGGTTGTACTCCACCCTAATCTTATTACAACTGCTTGACTGCTCATAGCAGATCCCATAACGGAATTGATTATGTTAGATCACACCATGGGGGATTAATGGACCTGAGCTGCCAAACCACTCAGAATGCTGACCCAGCCAACTTCACTCAAAACCTAACTACCACAAAGAGAGTTATCAGCCAGTGAAGTGATAAAAATCACCTGCCAATTGAAATGTTAATTAAAAAAGGATGCTGACTGGTGGTTAATTTGCCACTCTTTTTATTTTTCTGTTAACAATATTACTGATCCGTACCAAGCTGTCATTCTCTCCAAAGACATAATTTGAATTAAATATAGAAGAATCTTGTTAAATGCTCTAGGTTTGATATCTTTCATATTTGTTTTTAATCAGTTTAATCTTGAATCTGTGTCCTCGCACATTAAAGTCTGATTTTCTGAACTGAAATGGTCAGTACTAGTCCATTTTAGCTCACTGAACTGGGTTATTGCTCTTTATGTGTTCCAATTCATTTTTGACAAGTTCCAATTTTCCTAGGTTCACACTTTCAATATTCCAATATTAATAGATGTTTTCAGCTCTTCCTTCTCAGTTTTAGTCATGCCCCATCAGCAAATGGAGGTTGGGAGGCTTTACACCAACTGCAGCATTAGTGTCGCTCCTACTTTGAGAAGCTTGTGTCTCCACAGTCATCTTTTGAGGGCCTTCCAGCCCAAGGTGCTCAGCATCTGGAGCTCTATCTGATGATATTCTACTACTAATGTCCACACGGGGTTCAGAATCTTACCAGGTTTGTTAGCGTCCATACATTTTTCAGTGGCTAATACCTCAGAAATGGACAGTCTATCCCTTCTTTGAAAGTCTCTTATCCTGGATGCTCTGCTGAGGCCTATTCCCTTTGGTGACCCTGCTGACATTTGAAAACCAGGGACCGAGCTTTGAGGATCGCAGCAGCACATTATGACAAACCACATTATGATAAACTGACAGACAATTGTGAATGTTAAGGAATAGAGTATAATATAGTTTTACAAAAAGGGAATTTTATGACACATTGAATGTTAACAGAAAAATTGATGTCATTGTGCCTACCTTTTATTACACACCTAAACCCTATATGCAAACATATTGGGCTAAGTTGACATCACAATTGCATAA
>NW_022103898.1:38165115-38166367 GCF_000313985.2 Echinops telfairi | reverse complement strand
CCATCCAAACTAGGCATCACCTAACTCTACATGGAAGAAGCATAGCAGTCTTTGTGATCCAATGATTATAAATAATACAATCCAAATCTGAAGGGGGGAATGGTATCAGAGCTTAAATTGTGAACACCTGTTTGCAGAAGGGTAATGGAAATCCAAAATCCATATGCAGGGTTCACACATGGATAAAGCTTCTGGTATATTCCCTCTGATCACAGTTGAGGGATGTGAATAGCCTTGTTAGCAGACAGAGAGCATTGTAGAATCACTTATGGCAGATGTAGTTTAAAATGTAACATCTCATCATTTGATCTCCCTTTTGACACATTTTAAAGTTGTTCTAGTTTTTAATATTTTCTGCTTTGTTTTAGATTGAGCTTTGTCTCTGTTTTACATTGTTATTGTTGCTGTTTTGTCTATATGAGATCTAGGTTATATAAATCTACAGTGACAGTAACTGGATTAATGGTGTTTCTTGGAAACACTATTTAATGGTAGTGGAAGTTGGGATAAATTAGGGAACTATTAGTAACAATGAGTACAAGAAAGAAGAACATGTTTTAAGTTGATTGTGGTGATGATGGTACAACTCTTCTTAATATGACCGAATTATTGAATTGTATGATATGTGAATTATATGCTAATAAAACTGCTAAAATGCTGTGAGAACCACTGCACTAAATGGATAACTCATTCTGTAAGGACATACTGGAGCTAAGAACATAAGAGACAGACATGCTGACTTCATCCTGAGGAATCCAATTGTTGAGCAAAGTCTTGAAGAGTGTATATGGAAGAGTTATTTTCACTAGGCCGCCAGGGGCAAAGACTTCAGAAATGTCAACAACATTTCAGTTCAAGAATTCGCTGAGATTCATTCTTCAGCTGAAATTAAAAAAAAAACAACAACATGGCAAAGAGGGAAACTCTCCAGGAGGCAGCTCTTTGGAAATCATTGTAAAACTTAAAAGGAGAAACAGCTGGGGAGCACACAGCTTTCGTAGAGAATGTCCTAACCGAAAACACTTGCAAGAATTTACCACCTGACAAAACACAGTCAGTGGAGCCTCAGGTGTCAGAAATGTGTAACTTAAGAAAACACAAGTCAAAGACTTTGCATATGCAGAGAGAAAGAGAACGGAACTGTAGGTAAGAACTGATATTTGCCACCAGTGTGAAATTTAGAACTTTTATGAAAAGACAGGGTTGTTCTATCTACCACTCTGAGAAAAATGGATTGTGTTAGAAGCTGCTT
>NW_022103898.1:38136732-38164427 GCF_000313985.2 Echinops telfairi | reverse complement strand
GGGACAGGTCTCTTCTGATATTTGTCCCAAGTATGTGAGATGAAGTGTCATCTGTTTGTAAGGCGCATTCTGATTGTGCGTCTATCAAGACAATATTGTTTGCTCTTTTCGAAGTCCATGTGCTTTCGATATTCTTTGCAAGCACTAAAATTCAGATGCATTGATTTTTCTTCAGTATTCTTTATTTAATGTCCAACTTTCACATGCCTATAAGGCAACTGAAAATACTGTGGCTTCTATCAGTCACACGTCAGTCTTTAAAGTGCAATGTGTCCTTTTATCTGTTGACTGCTGCTTCCCTGAGCGTTGATTGTGGATCCAAACAAAATGAAATCCTTGACAACTTCAATCTGTTTTCCATTGATCACCTGTGCCTTCTCAAGGGGCACTGTGAATTGGAATCTCCTTGAGGAGGGCAGTGGTTTGGTTTTCTGGAGGTTGCTGACAAGTAAAGACTGGCAATTTAGGTAAACCTGTGACATGATGCTCCCTTTTCTTAGTGATTTCAACCAAGAAAATGATGGAGAGCTTATTTCTGCTCTGTAATACATGGGCTCACCATGAGGGGGAATCAATTGTACTACAATAGGTTTGGTTATGGGTTTTTTTTCGCTGTTGTTTCTTTCTTTGACATACTGCCATAGTTTGCTGACTCATCAAAGATTTCTATAAATTGTGTTTGAGTTCATAATTTAAAGACTAGAGACAATATTTGACATGTTGATCAGAAACATCATTCTATTTTAATATTGGGTACAAAGAGGCTTGTAGATTGATTTAATTGCTATTCTGACCGTTTAGATTACCTTGAAGATGAAATCTACACTTGCAGAAGGTTATGTGAGAATGGAGTTGGCATGGAGGGTTGGTGGTATAAAGGTGGAACTGTACTTATACTTGACAGCTTAGAAAGAACAGCCTCCTGGGTAGTGGTTGTATCTTCTGTTGGCCCTTTACTTCCTCCTCCCAAAGGAGGAAGGATGGCTGGACTGTTTGGTGAAAGTGAATGGGAGAAGGAACTGGGAAAAGTGACTGATTGGGGGGTGGGTAAGGGGAGTTGCCGAGAATGCATCCATTAAAATGTAATAGGCTCAAAGGCTCGCAATTGTCCCGCTTTGACAATAACTGATGGAATAATCTATTTCAGAGCTTCTGCCTTAGGAAACCCATTATTGTTTACTAAGCCTTCTTGTCCAACCTAGCTTTTTGTTCGTTTTTTTGTGAGTCTCTCAGTTAATTCTGTACTTAGATGGGGAATAAAGGAATTAGGTGTAGAGGTATCTTAAATCCATACATGTATTGTTCATGAAAAAATCAATGTTTGCTCATCTATGTGTGCTATAATATAAAATGATATGCATTTTGATATAGGTATTTGACTCTTGATATTATATCCCCAATGTTTATTTTCTCCTTTTCTATAGCACCACGATGAGTCAGAATTGACTCGATGGCAGTGTGCTTACTTATAATTATCTTAGAATACAATTTTAACACTTATTAAAATTTATTTTTATCTATTTTTTCTTTTATAATGTAATATGACATGTAACACAAACTATTCTAGATATGCATCCTTATGTTTTATGTATTCATTATAAGGTTTTTTCAAACAAATGGCCTTTAATATTGCTCAGGAAAGGTGGTATATAACCACACAAAACAAATATCTAAGATTAACTGGCAGGCTCAGGAATGATGACAGCTCGTAGGACATGTGTGTTTTGGGATGACTCACAGAAACCTGTCTCCCAAAAGAAAGCTGTAGATCTACATGCACTTTTCATTACTGAGTAATAAGATTGAGTAGCTCTGCTGTGTTGAAATTGTTAATAAGGTGACTAGACTGGAAAGTGCCTGGGAGTCAAAAAGGATGTGGTATGATTTACCTGTTTTGATCTCTGGCTCTCACTGAAAAATTGGTGAGGTAACTTAAAGTGAACTGAAGCATAATGGAAAAGTTAGCTTTTACTATAGCTCAAAATGCTTCCTTTCTATGAAGCCTTCCCTGGTTACCAATAGATAAGCTTTAATGACTGCTGACTGAATTAGTGATTTCATGATATGTTTATTAACTTTTATTGAATTTTGCCATGTAAGAGGATCTCTGTTAAAGAGTTAACATGCTTAAAGTACCTCACAAGGTATTTCATACATAGGAAACCTAGGCCCAGATGCTTAAATGATTCTGTCAAGGTCCTAATTTGATGTGACAGTCTTGGAATTCACATCTAGGGAGACTGACCCCAGAGTTTGTGCTGTTCATCCTGGGAGACAAGCTGCCTCCCAGTAATGAAACAGAAAACTATGAGCAGCATACTGATCCAATGATCTCTCTCCAACCATCCTTCATCATATGTGTATGTTAATGGCTCAAGCATCCAGACAAAGGTAGATTGGAAAGCAAATTATTCACTCAGGAAGGAATCCACATGATACCTGTCATCCCTGACCAGCAACTCCATGCCTCCAGGAGGTGATATATAAATGACAGGTTTTTTTTCTGCTTTTATGATTATTTAAGCTTCAATATAAGATGTCATTTGGGTTTTCACTCAAGCACACACTAAGGTGTCATTAGACAAAATTGAATTTCAAACTTATTTTTCTTCTAAATTTTCTGCCCTGTTGAATAAATCTTGAAGTTATTTTGTCATTACCCTTCTGTCAAATGTTGACTTCCAGAGGTGTCAAAAGACTGAGCTCGTCAGCCTGAGTTATTAAAGATGGATTATGGGTTTCAGATAGTGGCATGTAGATATGCCGAGACTAATAGAATCCTGCTTTCAACATGAGACTAGTGCTCAAATTTATATAAATGATCATATTAGTTATTTAAACAAGGGGATCATGAACATGTGGTTAATGAGAGCTATATCTCATTTTCTACTTTATCTTGAAAATGGATGAGGAAGAAATGTATTTGGCAGAAGTTTCTCAATCCCCATATTTCTGTCAAAGTAGCTTTTAGTACAGAAGGATCATCTTCCCTCTCTCCCTGAATTACTTTGACAGCCGAAAGAGATGTGTAGATAGTGGGCTCATTTTAATCACTTGGTGATTGTTTTTCTAACTTCTAATAATCAAGTTACTGCATTCCAGAGAAATCTCAATGTTGGATACTGTTAAAAGGAAAAAAGATTAAAGAAGCAGGAAAATAATGGAAGATTTTAGTTTCAAAGTCTCTTTGCTTTGGCATCAAGTTAACATTGTGTTCTAAAATGTATTGCCAGAAAATAAGCTTGAGGAAATTTTTATACTTGTTAAATGGGTAGGATAATTACTCCTTTCAAAGGATAGTTGTAGTAACTATATTTTGGATTGCATAGTTAATGAATGAAAACAAAGAATCCACTGGTAAAGGATATCAACATTCTCTTTTCCCTTTAATGTATTCCCACATATAATTGTGTAATTTTTATTTGAGAATGTTCTCAAGCAACTTAAAATAAGAATAAATTGTTTTAACTCTACTTAAAAAGGCATATGGAGAATACATAACCAGACCATATTAAAAGATCATCAGCAAATGGCTTTCCCATCTTCCTTTCCCCTATCCCCAAGAATATTTTCACTGAGTTAAAGTCTCTTTTTATAATAAGAGGTGTTTTATGTGCAACCATATGGTTAGAATGTATAAATTGGTCAAGGTAAGGGACACTCCATAAACATGCCTTCCTACAACTTTACATGTCATGTTCATTCTCAACAAAGGAAGTAAAGAGAATATGCATTACTAATTTAAATATTTTTATTCAGAAAATATGAACATTTTGAGGCCTATTGTCTTGTAGCATTCACAAACACCTCTGCCAAGGGGCCGCACCAGTGGACTCAAACGTCACAGGATTGCTGAAGGTCAGAAGCCACTCAAGGCCCCTAACGACTGCGGCAGCTTCTCAATTGATTATCGTTAGACGGCATAACTTTAAAACCTTTTTACACACTATTATCTAACGTGAATTCAGATCATAAATAGTCCAGAATGATTTGGGTTCTGGTTAAGTACTTGCTGGTACAGTGGTAGGGACATGTATATGGAAACTTCAAAACATCTGTGGCAAAATTTTATTATATTTTATTCCATTTTTATGAAAACTATTTGAAGTCCTCTTGTATTCTAAAATTATTCTGCACAGCACCAAATTACCATGACAACACCTACAAATAATTAATATCTCAATTGTTTATCAGTTCAATTGCCTTTATGGGTTTCCCCCCATTCTTAAAACTCTGCCAAATTTAATTTTTATTCCTTTGATAAACCTGATTTATTCTTCATCACAAAGCACTTTTCATTTCCTTCCCAAGATGAATTCATTTATTTCAATGGCAATTTTTTGTGAGGATGATTTTGAACAGGATTGTCACTCATTTCTCTCTCCATGAAAGAGAAGAATTGGCCTTCATTTTCAGATAATTTGGGGGAATAGCAGAGAATACATCTCCAAGAAATTTCCTGTTGTCTTTCTATTACTGATATTCTTTTATTAGTTTTTGTTAAATATTTATGCTTTCAGGCTCCATCTTAATCCAGAGAGGATATAGGTGATTTTAAAAGCATAGCTTAATAAACTTACATAAGGAGTTTAAATGCAGGTGGGGAAAATAATGCAAGACCCGGGAAGAATGAGCCCAAACTTAGACTCGAGAATTCTGAGTACCAAACTCACTGCCATCGAGTCTACGACTCCTCCTCCTGCCTGTCCTCATAGGGAGCGTACGTGGTTTCTTTACACATGGCCGCCACACAGGTGCTAGCAAGGCCATCTAGAGCTCGACTGTGTAACACTTCTTGGCATCTATTGATGGCAGGTTCTGCTCATCTACCGCTCAGCACCTAGCGGCACTGCAGATGGAAGGTCTGGTCATCGGCTTACCAAGGCTTCAAAACAGAAGCAAACTTCTTTGGAATGAATGCCGCCTGCTAGCCACCCTCTCGGGCAGATGGGATTTCTCCTGGGGTTTCTGAGACTGAACATCTTTATGAGAGTAGAAAGTCCCCTCTTTGTCCCTCAGAGCTGCTGATGGTTTAGAACTGCCAATCTTGAGGTTAAATGGCCCAACATGTAATCCACTCGTACGTGGAGTTGCCATGAGTAATTAACACGATGGCAATGGGTTTGTTAATTTTTAATTTCTGCTGACAGGCATACTGTAGGCACAGTTATGTAAAAGCAGAGATATAAGACTAAATAAAAGATGTAATGTTCATACTGGGTATCAGCCTCTCTTACTCCCTGGAGGCCTTTTAAAAATGAAATGTTAATAATAGTTTTATATCATCAAAGCCAGAAACAGTATTTTCTCTCATGTTTCAATCTCATCAATACCTCACCGACCCAATTTAAAGAGCACATGAGATTGGGTCATGACCAATGGGAGAATCCCCCGTGTTGAAGTAAAATGTGTAATACAACTTTCCCAACCTGTTCATGCTTTCAAAAATTAATTATATAGTGGGGCTTCAAAGTGTTCCTGGAATAATGGAGTAAGAAGATAATGGAATCATTCCATGAACTTTTTTGAAGTCCATTCATACAAGTCATGAGCATATCAGGTAAGGGACTTGAAATAGACATCTTAGAATTTTGCGTATGAGCTAGTCAAGACTTTAAAGAATGATCAGTGAAAGCCAGATTATAATTTTTTAGTTTATAAGAACAAGCTGATATATAATTTCAAAGCATTGTTTGGCTGTCTAATAAGTTGGCAATTTTATAATCTAAGATGGCCTTGCCTACAGATGAGTTAAATTTAAGGTTACAGAAGACAGAACCACACCCTGGCCACTAAAAACAAAACCGTAAAGAATCATATGTCACCATTGGCTCTGTGCTTTAATTGGCGTAAAGTTTTCATGGAGCGTAGCACACCAATAAGGCAGTGTTATATAGAATTAATAACGTCTGGAACAACTGAATTGAACTTACAACAATGAAATAAGTAGGCTTCCTAGGAGTAACCAGAATATGGATTTCGAAGACTAAATTCAAAGCATGCCTGTTATGAATAACCATTTAAGAATCCATTCATCTCATTGCACCTGTTTGCTTTACTTTAGGCCTTCTTATATGAAATTACACTCTGGGTTATTGATTGAAAGGCATTTTATATTAAGAATTTGTCAAGATCTGGGCAAATGCTCCTCTGAATATTGTTTCTTATGTCATCATATTTATAATCTAGCATATTGTTTTTGTTTAATTTTAGATCATTTCTGTCTGATTATTACTACTGTATCAACCTTACAAATATTGTTTAATTATGTATGGTTTATATTTTCAAATCCATTATTTTATTATTGCCTCATTTTAGTGTGCCTACATGTTATTACATAGTCTAGGAAAGAAACCCTAGGGGACTGTTCTACTCTGTCCCACATGCTCACTAGGAGTTGGATTTAATTCGATGACACACAGTAACATAGCGATGTACTGTTAGCTGAGATGGGCTCATCCCCATGGCCAATAGGATTGTTGTGATCCATAGGGTTTGTATTGGATGTTTTGTTTTTATTTTCAGACTTAGACCTCAAGGCCTTTTCTTCCTAAGCTAAACTGTCTTGGCTTCAACCACTGCTGAAATCTACTTAGCATGATAATGTAAATGAAAAACATAAGTCTTCTTTTCATAGGCAGGCGGTGAACGTACTGGTGGCCCATTGGCTGGGTCTCCCAACTAGAAAGTGAGCATTTTACCACAGAATTGCCAGAGCCTTTACCTTTATCTCTATCTGTCCATAAACAGATGTCTGATAAGACACAAATAATTAAGTCAAAGATGAGCAATAGATTTCTGCCAACAATAAGTGACTGCTTGAACCTATCTGGAACACTGAGTTGTTAAGGATTCTAGGTTTGTTTCTGCAAATGCAAAGGAATTCGGTGGGCCATTAGAGATGGTGGCGCTGTGGCTCTTTGGGAGAAAGATGAAGCTGTCTGCTTCCACATGGTTTAAAACCTCAGAAATCCAACTTAGGGTCACATTGAGCTGCTAACTGCAAGGTCAGCAACTAGAAACCATCAGCGGCTCCATGGGAGAAAGATGAGGCTTTCTACTGGGTAGTCTTGGAAACCCACAGGGCCAATTCTCTTCTCTCCTGCAGGGTCACTATGAGTTGAGACCAAACCAATGGCAGTGAATTTGGCTTTGACGTTTGGTTTGTATGAATTAAGATCAGAAGGTATAATAGGATATGATATCATTTATTTGTTTAGCTGCATCAAACTATGTAAGTATTGAAGAAAAAGGTATGTAGTATTAAGTAACCTTTATAGAAATATAGAAATATAAATTTTGATTTTAGCTCAGATTTCTTTTGGAAACTCATGAGATTTCTTAGGGCCTTTGGAGCATTAAAAGGATCCTCAAACCAAACACCAAGCTCAGTCAATTCCAACTCTGAGAGGAAATGGGTTCAATGAATTCTACAGATGAAGCTTGTCTATTTCACAATAGTGCCTGGAGCTGCCCTCATCTCTAACACCATCCTCTCTTTGGAACATGTTACCTTCTGAATTGAATGCAAGTGTCTTTTCCATTTCTTCTAGAACCACTGCTTATGGTAATTATCAAACGTTTTCAATGCATGGGATATTTAGGAGGGATAGCATAACAAATTTTCACAAAGCAATTTTATTTGATATAAAATTGCAAACATACATAATGACTTTTTGTCATTTTTTTAAATGTGAGAGGTATACAGAAGAGTTGAGCAGATGTGCTCAACACTAGAACATGTCCTACTCTACACTGATGGATTAGGGTGACGATTTAGAGGTCACAGGGAGTAAGGCTAGAGTTAATAACTGGAAACCCTCAACAAAAAATCCCCTCAACATAATAAAAATCATACAGTGAAACAACTCGAATGATGAAGATGAACAAAGACTTAGAGAATGGAGTCACAACTAACTGTTCGGAAGAAAAGTGATTTCTGTTGAATCTGAAAAAACTGCTGAAAGGAGTTAAACAGAGCAGTAGAGAAAGCAATAGAGAGCAAGACACAGGAAGTTCAAGGGGAGAGAGCCTATGAAAACAATTGTGAAAATACAACTTTTTATTTCAAATAGTAACACACAGTACTGGAAATATTATCTTACTTCTAATGATTTATATAAGTTCCATTGGAGGTTTTTTTTTAAAGTACGTGGGGAAAAAAGAAATAAAAGATAAGGAAAAATTCCAAAAGCTTTCTGATCCCCCCACCCACCACCCCACTACGTATATCTTTTAGCCTCAAGATTTCCTGTCCCTGTTTCCAGAAGTAGTTCTTCTAGTAAGACTTACACTGGAAAAGACTGCCCCCAAATATGTTAGGTGATGTAATGTCCTTTTGTTTATTTTTAGTTTGTCAATGTTCTCCATTAATTTAATTTCTGTATTTCAAGGTCTGCTTGTTTGGCGATTCAGGAAAATGAGCCTGTTTCCTTTAGTTATGTATGAAAAAACCTAACTTGAATTATGGATATGTCATATCAGATTTATATAATGGAATAAAAGCTTGCCACTGCCCACAAACATAGCTGCAGCCAACAAAGCTTGCTGATGCCGGCAATACTGCTACAAAGACAATTAGCCATTTCGGGAAGCGCATTCACTCTTGGGATACCATAAAGTTTCTAACCACTTTCTTTTCACTATAGTCTTTATAAAGTTTATTTTAATTTATTTTAATTTCACACTTTCCTTCCAAAGTTCTTTACTGCATGCTATTTTAACTCTTTTCTTTCTCTGGTTGTCTTTTTCTCCAACTTTTCTGTTTCACTTATATGATGAGGTGATACTAAGGAAATGAAGTGAAGTATAAGTAATCCAAACACTTTCCAAATAGTCAACTTAATGATAGTGACCATGCTCTTAAGAAAAGATGAATATGAAAATTGTAAGTATGCTATCTGTACTTACATATATACGAAATATAGGTGAAGAGACCCTATCCAAATCAACTTCCATACAATGGCTCATAAAACACTAAGAGTGGGAAGGATCCGTTACCTCAGCTTGATCAACGGGTAGGCTTTCAAGACTGTAAAAAGGATCCGGGTCCTCCAGGGTGGCGTCATATGGTTCTGAGTCGTAGTGGATGGGCTCTAGGGTGGGAGCGGCCCGAGCAGCATCACAGATGAGCAGTCCCAGAATGAGTCCTGCTAACGTTTTCATTGTTTCAAACTTCCTAATGATGAAATTTTTAAATGCGTATCAACATTTAATTGATTATAACCTGTGGAGAGCTTACCATAAATGGAAATTGAGAAATCAGTGTCAAACCTGAGGAACTGTTTCCATGGATAACTTATAAGCACAACACATGAAATGACTCCGTTTCTGAGGGCCATTGACACCAGATGTTAGCATCAAGTCACAGACCTTCCCAGATGTTTACAACAAAGACATTTTATAAACACAAAGGAGAAAATGGAATACAGAAAGTTCATGATGTGCCCAGTCACAGGAGTATAGGTGTTCAGAGTCTTACGTTTTCAAACTTTTAAAATTTCACTTGATCTTTCATCAACTCTATGAGATAGGGATGGTGACTATGATGATGATGAAGAAAATGATGATGAAAATGACTATTATTTCAGCCACCATTTTACAGATAAGGGAAATTAGGCAGAGTTGGCTAATGATGCAACTAGGACTTATGGGTTCTTGTAAATTGAAACCAGGTTTTCCAGAACAAAGCGTAAGGATTTAGCTTTTCCTGTTACTTCTTGCTGCTGGGCATCAAAAATATAAGCAGAATTCAATGTATCTCAGGCAATATTCCTCAAACGTTCTTAAGTAAATGGAACAGAGAGCATTTCCCCCTGTACTTCTTTGTCTTCTTTAAATGTTTACACACTGCTATCTAAGGTTTGCAATCAGAACTATAAATTATACTTTCAAAAAGTACTATATGCCAAGAATTTCTTAGAGAAGATTTGTAGAAGCATGAGATTAGAAAAACTATTGGGTTTTATATTTCTTTAACAAGTAAAATTCTTCTTTTGCATTATAAGCTCATGCTGTGGGTTATTATTATTATTTTAAATATTTTAGATTTGTATGCATTACTGTCAATGTCTTCAGTTGAGAGAAAAAAAATTCTCAAGTTCAATTTGTACAATAAAATTTTCATGTGGCATGGTGGAACTTTGTATCAAGCATTCATAATTTTAAAATAGCTTGTGATTTGTAATCTCCTTTTGGTTTTACTTGAAGAACAGTACATCTGGTAATTTTTTATTATGAACACATACAAAGGGGAATTTATGATAAATATTCCATGTAAACTTGAGTGTCCTGGCAGACAAATTGAACTTCAGTTCTTTGAAAGAAAGTCTTTATGATGCAGGTTTATGCAGAAGGATATGAAATTCCTCTGAGAATAAGAAGGAGTACAAGGAGCTCATTTTTATCCCCTCCTATGTGTTCCTCAAATACACTTTTTATTCACACTGGATAAACTAAGCTTCTATTCCACTTACCTTTTCTGAGACTGCAGACTTGGAACTGTTCTGGGCAATTACCAAGAAAATCTTACTTAATAAAAGAGCATTGTTTGCAAATCTTCCAGGAACCATTATTCCAAAGTCAAGTAGAAATCATTGACAGTGGGTGCTACTAAATTATATATATTTGTTGTAGGTTTGTGGCAACTTCCATTAGTCAACAAAAAGATATAAATGGTTGAATATCAAAGTTTGCTTGAATTTAGCGGAGAGCCTAAAGCTGGTAGCAATAAGGGAGCTGTGGGAATCTTAATTAAACCTAGGTTTAACAATCAAAATTATGTTCTTTCTTTTAGGCAATGAAATCAGTATTCAGTGTAGCTTCTTTGTTGAACTTTTGAATCCTTTTCCACTTTAGTCCATTTAATATTTTAAAATATATACTTACATAAAACTTTAGAATATCTAAAAAAGAAATTCTGAATACAATATACTAAATAATCATCAGAACAGTTTTAAACACTTAAACCTCACCTTTTCTCCCTTTGCATCATATTTCAATCAATATACACCAATAGCCCCAAGTGTGTGCTGGCAGAGTGTGGTTTATGTCAGGGCACTTGATTTAAAGTACATATTGGAAACTACTATCATTTTATTGGCATCTGTCATGGTATTAAGATCTGTTACTGTATGTTATGAATTCATAAGCTAATTCAGGCTTTTGGATTTTCCAAGAATAATACCAGTATAAAGTCAATAGCAAAATACAAACAACCTGTTGAATCAAAGCACACCATGAGAGATTAAAGCAAATTGAATGATTTTTTTTAAAGGTTGTTAGAGTTGGGGGAAAATAGTTTCTAAACCAAGAAGAAAACAAGTTCAAAAACTTACCTTTTACCTTTGGCTCCTACTCGGTGCAATAGCACGCAGTGACTGAGAATGCAGAGCCAGTGGTATTTGCTCTGACCAATAGATGTGAATTCTGGGTCTGTGGGAGGTGGAATTTATCACACTCAATTTTCTGTTTGGAAAAACTAACCTTGAGAAATGCTTCTCAGTTCTTCAAAACCTCAAATTATTTTATAGTCAACCAACCTAAGCAATAGAATCCAAACCCCATAATATATAAACTTTTACAAATATTTTAAGATCTGCCATCTCTCACTTTGAATTCTCTAAATGGTAAAATTTGGTTTTATCATATTTCACCCATGGAAAATAAATAAATTAAGAATGAGAATTAATGTATGCAGTGACACTACAGAAAATATTTTACAAGCAATAATTTCCCTGAGTTTTGCATATCTTTAAATTGATTTCTTCATCTTTCATTTATGTTAACCAAAATTTAGTGTTTCAAAGATCTTACCTGTTTAATGTTGGATAAGTTAAGGAAAATGGATACCTAAATCATTTGGATTCTTTGGGATGCATTGATAGCAATGAACAATAAACAGTTTGCATAAAAATTGAAAAATAATATGATAAAATAATGCATAAGTATGTTCTGAGTCTTTTGAGAGACCAGTTCTCATTTTTCTCTTATCTATCACAGCCAAACAAATCAAGTTACAAAATGTTGGTTTAATTTTTTTTTAAATTCTAGAACACAGATTTGTTTTTGTCTATTGTACTGGATAGTTTGTGAAATTGGGTTTAATTGCAGGTAGGAAGGGGAAATATGTATTTATTAAATTCCCATTCCTCAGTTTTGTAGTGAAGAACTTCTAGAGAATGATGAATCCTGCATAAAGTATTCTGGTCACTCCACAGGAGGAAAATGAGGCTTTCTTCTCCCTAAAGAGTTACAGTCTCAGAAAACCACAGAGGTACAGCTACCCTGTCCTTTAGGAATGGACTCAGTGGTAGTGTTGGTTTTCTGTGTGATTTGTTTTGTTTTTAAAATTTACAACCTTGGAAGCCCTAGAGAGGGTTTATATGAGTTAGAATTGACTATGGCAGCATTTTTTTTATATTTTGATTTTAATACATATCAATCTAGAAGTTACACTCTCGTTTAAGCATAAAAAGCTCTTCCCTCCATAGCCATATATGAATATTGTTATTTTTAGTTGCCCTTGAGTAGATTGCAACTCATAGCGACCCTGTATGGGTCCGGCAGAAGAGTAGCACTCCATCTGGTTTTCTGTAAGGTTCTCTGTGTTAGACCTGACTCAGTGGTACCCAACAACAATCATTTTGGAAACAGATGACCAGTTCATTTCTCTCATGCAGCAGCTGGGAACCTTGTGGATGGTTGCTGGATTCTTTGCTTTTGTAAAGCAGACTTGATCCTCTGTCCAAAATGGATTACATGTGATTTTCTTTCATTGTGTCTTACTTTTCTTGAGATAAATTTTATTTTGGAAGGAAACAGCAATCCTATTTAAGATATGAAGTTTGTCAAGGCCTCTCAAAATGTAGAGAAGTCACCTTTTAGGGAGGACCACCTTTCACTCATCCTTCTAACCCCTTGCACCACAGAACTTCTTGTGATGTGGTCTCGATCTGAATTCCTATACTGACTCTCTGTAGCAAAAATGCCTCATATTGTATCCTAGGTTATTTCATGTAATCATAATTTTCTCATCACAACTCTTAAGCCCAGTAGTAATCAGTTTTCAGTAATCTCAGCTGATTAAAAAAAGAGAATAAGACATTAAATTAGCATCCCAAAAGGCACAAAGAAAGAGAAAATCAAACTGGATCAGATTCAGATGTCAATGAGGTATGTTTGAGAAAAATGGCATGGTCTAAGCGCAGCTCTAAGTTCCTTAGATTTTATTTCAAATCCTCTCTATTTGGGGCTAGATTTCACTTTTTCAGATGTTCTAGTGATGGCTTATATGTTGCTACGCTGAATGTGTTAGCAGTGAAAATAATTGTTAGATGTGTAGGCAAATTTAAGTGGAACTCCCAGAGATGTTTTGATGGAACTTGCAAACTGGAAAGGAATATGCTGGTGCTTGTGCCATAACTTGCTTGCTTACATCTCTCTCATCTCTCTCTCTTTGTGTGTCTCTCTCTCTCTCTCTCTCACACACACACCTGGGTTCTATACAAAGACAAAAACCAACTCACTACCATCAAGTTGATTGCAACTCATAGTGACTAGAACTACCTCTGTACATTTCTGAGACTGTGACTCTTGATGGCAGTAGAAATCCCCACTTTCTCTTAATCCATTGATTGAATGGACCACACTGCCCTCACAGAAGAAACTCACAATTAGGGGGCTTATGAGGGACATTAACAGGTGAACAGATTAGAATTCATGTGTAAAATGCTCAGGGTCCTTTTTCAGTCAGTGCAGTTTTTTTCTCTGCAATCCCTTCTACCAGGCCTCCCTATGGTCCTCAGCCTCTTGCATCCTCTTGCTTGGCCTCTGCCTCAGGCCATGTTACACAGCAATTGGAGGGCTGCCAATAAATACCTAGAGGACATTCCGCCCTGCTGTCAACCTCAACAAGAAGGCACTCAGCTCCAGTTTTGTGATTCAGCAAAACCAGTCTCCTAAAATGAAGCACACCCTACTCAATAAGGCAGCCTCCTGTCCGGAAGCTCTCAGCTCTATGTGGGAAGTGGGCTGGCAAGTCCACCACTCAGGCTCCTGCTCTGGCTCTTGGGTCTGCTGTTGCTGCTCATCAGGCATCAGAGCTGTCTCTGAGATCAAGGAGATCTCAGTCTCCCACAGTCTTTCATCTTGCTGATAGTGAGCTTCCTTCTCCTTCATCTGAGATGGGCTCATTTCAGACCCAGCGTTATAACAATTGTAATAACTCAGTCCTCACAACTGAATTCTATCAGTATCTCCCTTCATCTTTTCTTACCCAGACTACCCAGAAAAGGTTACTTGGTGGGAGTGACAGAGACTGTGACTAGGAGACTCAGAATAACTCACCCACAGCACTGCAATTGGCTATCTACTTCGGAAAACTAGCTATTGAAAACCTGGGTCACAATAGAATGCTGAGCAGTGTAGTACAGAGAAATGAGCTTTCTAGGTTGAACGACACTGCACAATAGCTGGAAAGATGAACTCAACAAACCAATGATCGTGAAGATGGTAGCGTACCAAGTAATATTTTATTCTGGTATACATACGCTTTTCATAACTCAGGTTGACAGCATAAGCTAACAGTACTGAATAAAATAGATTAAATTGGTTTGTTTGAAAGTACCTAATGTTTCTTCCTTTTCTACATTACTTAATCCTGTACTTTGCACATGACTAGCCATGAAATTGGTTCAAACTCAGCAGCCAATCTGAGGGGGAAAGTTGAGAATATCTGCTCTCATAAAGATGTAGAGGCTCAGAAACCCTACAGAGGTTTGCTGTGAGTCATTCAACCCAGCAGGAGTTGTTGTTGTTGGTTGTTCGTTTATGCCCGTGAGTATAATCCCTTTTTTCAAATGAGTTGTGCGTTATGATAACAAGACACTATTAATTGGGGATGAATCACTGTCTTAATAGAGGGTGCTACTAAAATGATCACCCTTCATTTCATTGTGGGGAGGGGAGGACGGATGCTCTGCGTTCAATATATAGAAATACTCAGGCAACATTCCCGGTCTTGTTCTGTATCCTGCTTCTGGCTCTGGGTCAGGAGGGGACTTCCAGCTTGTCCACCGATTTGGACCTTACCAAACTCCACAGCAAAATGAGCCATTTCTGTGAGATTTGCAAGTACTGTGAGGTGTTACAGTAAATTACAGAACCCAGAGCTAGGAGGGGAGGAAGTGGAATGGAAATTAGAGATGATGGACTGGTATGGTACAGCAGTTTGGAAAAGTGGGGCATTTGTGATATCTTTAACCTGTGTCTCATAGGAATCTACCTTATGCTTATCCTTCTAAGAAATTGTTCATGCTAAGCCCAATTTTTGTGACAGTTTAATAACTAAAACACCTGACTCATTTTAGGATTGAAAGCAGGAATTTTCATTTTTGAACCTTCTCTCTCAAGTAAAATAGGACTTTCTCCTTTCCTTATGAACACTGACAACTTCTTAAACCATTTCTATTGGTCTTACTTGGACCATCTCCAGTATTTTAAAAACAATCCTGAACTGTGCGAACTCAAATTTGTAACAATATCATGAGGGCCTAATCTCCATTGAACAGATAAAACGGATTAATTACCTTTCCAAGTCTCTGTTATACCTAGTAAATATCTTCTGGTCTCATGATAATTTTCTTAATAAATCCTGAGCTTGGTTATCAGAAACCCTCAAGGGATAAGTTATTTATGACTCGGTATGTTGTTTAATAACTGCAACTTTATCCCTTTAATCTCTAAAACATTTTTTTCCCAAATCCTTTTAGCAACAGCTCTTTACAAGATTAATTAAACACCACACTGCTAGCTTGAATAGAATTAACTTTAAACAACATAAACTCTTCTGATGCTTGTCTTACCTATGTTAACAGCAGTGATGAACAGAGGGCAACCATAACTCTGGGGGAAGCCTATTGGTGGCTGTCCTACTCCCCAAATAGTCTTCCACAGCCTCAAGTGGTAATGTCATAAAAACTTCTAGAGGTATATTATCCTACACACTGTATTAGAAGAAATCAAACCATTCCTTGAGTTGATTAGCAACCTTCCTATTAAAAAAAGTTAGGGAAATTACGCATGATCTCAAAGCCCTTCTCCTCAGCACAAGAAGGCCATCCAAGGTGCCAGGTCTTCCAGCAGCATCAAAAGCCCAACTTACTGTGTTGCCTAAACTTCCTCTTTGCTAGTTACCTCATCTCAGACTCCATCAAGTCTAATCTGAAATCTTTCCATGGATTTCTATCCTCATTTTCCTTTGAAATGTCCCTTTACCTTCTTTCCCTTAAAATATACCAGCTGTCTTCTGACCAAAAGGTTCTATGGACTTCCTGTAAATGGGTTCTGTGTTCTTCTCTTCACTTATGTAACTCAAGGGTGAAGGGATCCTTTTGTTCTACGTTTTCTTATCTAAATGAGTCGTTTTATTTTCTCTTTCAGAAACTTCACCCATTGTAAAATTCATGACATTTGGCTAATTACTCATGACCTGTTCCCTGTTATCTACAGATTTCCTTGTCACGTTCTCTTGTGTTGAATACTTTGCTCCTTGTTCACTCAAACTTTCTATATCTATTTCTATCATCATCCCCAATAATATCAGCATTTATGCGCATCATCCCTGTATCACAGTGGCTAGACAGTGGCTTTATATTCTATCTTGGTCATATGCGCAAACTTGCCACTGTCAGCAATTACATGACTGAGTGTTCATATGTCATGTTAAAAAGCAAATATGTCATGTTAAAAAGCAAATAACTAAGTTGCACCTGATTCAAACCGTGATACTTTGTCATCTACTTTGCATGCTAAATAGGGATAACTAATAGAGGAGACTGAAGAGAACTTATGCCTTTATATGGTCATCTTGGTGAAGATTGCTAAGTGTACTATGCACACCATATGCTAGAAGAGCAAACAAATCTGTCTTAACAGAAGTACAGCTGGAATAGTCCATAGAAGGGTGGAGGGTGAGACTTCATCTCACATATGTTGAACATGTTATAAAGCGAGACCAGTACTAAGTACCTGGAGAAGGGCATCATAATTGGTAAATTATAGAGTCAACAAAAACACGGGGGTCGGGGAAGACTCTTATCTTAGGTTGAATTCTTTAGAGTAGCAAAATAGGTGAAGCTTATATGTGGGTGTGTGTTTATAATCAGGAAATGGCTTCCATACTTGTAGAGGCAGGCTAATTCCAAATACATGAGTCAGATGTCAACTAAAAGCATCTGCTGATTCACCTAACTCCAGGATTGAAAAACTCAAGCTTGTAAGATTGGAGGGCAGGCTTGGCTGCAGAGATCAATGAATCCAATGTGTAAGGTTGCTGATAACTCCCAAAATAGATAGGCAATATGGCAGGTCACTGACTTGAGTTCAAAGAACTGGAGACCAGATTATGAGCCAAAGGCAGGATCCAGGTCAGCAAAAAAAAGCATGCAAACTTAACACAGTATCTGTTTCTGTTGAAAGCAGGACACACTTGTGAGGAAACTTTTTTTTTTTTTCACTTCAATTGATTGGCTGCTGTGTTAAACCAGAATGGGGACCGAATCTGACTCTTTCTGGCTTCCCTGTTATCATGAGGCAGGGGTCAGACATGCCATCCTTCTTTACCTATTCTGACACCAACCATTCCACTCATGCTGTTTGACATCTACGCTGGGATCAAAATTGTTGCAATGGCCACACAGAACTCACAGGAAATACCATTAAGGAGTTTATTAGGGAAGTTGTCAAGTTACCACAAGTCAGGACCAGTAAACAGTAAGGGTATAATCATTGGTCCATAGCAATAACTCTCCTGAATCAGCAACCAAGTTCCTCTCTATTCCCTAGTCTTTCCACCTGAGGTCCCTTGGTCTCTGCTGAAGAGGAAGCCCACTTGTCCCTGTGCCTCACTGTCCCACAATCTCAACACTTATACTCTGTCTGTCTCCTGGTTTCCTTGCCTCTGACTCCAGTCTTGGACTGGCTCCTTTACTCTGTGCCATGCTCTCTTTGTTGCAGTCTCTGCTGCCTCTGGTCTTGGCCTCCACACTTCAGACAGTACTTCAAGGCACTCCTCTTTGTTGGTCCTGTTTTCATTTCTTCCTGTGTCCAAGATGACTCTTACATGCAGAGTTATAGCTTTGATCGAGGTGTGGTGTTTGTCTTCCAGCAGACCTTACTCCCAAGGAAACAAAGGTTGTGACTTGGTTAACACCCTCCACTAAATTAGAGTCTTAACCCACTTTAATTTGGTCCATTGGCATAGTAGAGATCTCCCTCCAAAATAGGATTATACCCTCCTGATATCACTACTCTCATTATTGGTCCTGAGGGGTTTATCTGTTTTGGATTCCCTGTGTTTCGAGTTCTTATGTGTATCAGTGTATATGGTCTGGTCTAGCTTGATTTTAAGGTTGAATTTGAGTCATGATAGTTGGGGGGAGGAAGCATTAAAGAACTAGAGGAAAGTTGGATATTTCAGTGGTGCTACACTGCACCCTGACTGGCTCATCTCTTCCTGAAGACACTTCTGTAAGGGAATGTCAAATTGTCTACAGATGGACTTTGGGTCTCCATGCCATCCTCCCCCTCATTCACATTAATATGATTTTTTTTGTTCTCGGTCTTTGATACCTCATACCTGATCCCATCAACACCTCATGATCACACAGACTGGTGTGCTTCTTCCATGTGGGTTCTATTGCTTCTAAGCTAGACGGCCACTTGTTTATCTTCAAGCCTATAAGTCTCTAGACACTGTAACTTTTGATAGCTGGGCACCATCAGCTTTCTTTATCACATTTGCTTATGCACCCATTTTGTCTTCAGCAATCATGTTGGGAAGGTGAGCACCAAGGAATGCCAGGTTATTAGAAAAAAGTGTTCTTGAGTGAGGGAGTACTTGAGTTTGTCTGATACCTTAATACTTAACGTAAATATATGTATGTAGATTTATTTCCCTATAATTATATATAAATATGTATACATATGTATGTGCCTGTATTTAGACCTGTATAAATGTCCTTTGCCTCTTGCTCCTTTCCTCTATTGCTCTCGGTTACATTGCACTTGATCAAGCCCCAGCAGGCATCCTACACCCTTCTCACCATTGATTTTAGATCACTTGTTATTCCCTTGTCCTTGTTTGTTGGCACTCCCACTTCCTATCCCTCACCGTCCCCTCTCCTGTGTCCACCTGGAGCCTTTGGTACCATGCACAGTGAGTCCCTTTATTTCTTTTTCATTTTATTGCCTGTTTCTGCCCTAGCTAAATTTCCAAGCTGTCCAGTAACACTTTCAAGCTGCTGTCCATGTGCATCTTGGCCGCCAGGTTTAACTTGCTATTCATTTTTTCGTGTATCACATACAAAAATATATGTATGTTGGTGAAAAGAATCTGAGTGTCTCACCACTTAGTATTCCTTCAGAATGGAAGTATGAAGAACAAAATTAAAAATGGTTTAGGGTAATTAGGAAATCCATAAGCCCAAGTAACTGCTGAAAACTGCAAATTTCTCATATGGGATCCTAAACAGAGGATATGGTCAGGCAGCTCAGTATCTTACATCTTTTTAGGGAATCCAAAAAGGAAAAGGGAATTCTTCATTCTAAAAGATCTGAGTAAACTTTACCTTTTGAGTCATTGGTTCTGATCAAGTCACAAGCTAATCTCTCAAAAGAACAAGAAATACAAGCACACAAAAAAACAAAAAATAAAAATGGAATTTAGAGGAAACAGTCCTAAAGATGACTGAATCCTTTACCTTATTCAGGTCTCTAATCAAATACCACCTCTTTGGTGACAGTCTTCCTAGCCTTTCCATATAAAATAATACCAACTTCCTCATAATATTCGCAACTATCCAACATTATTGCATAAGATTATTCCTTCAAACAATGTGTTAGCTCTATAATTATGTGGTTTATCTCTTATATTGATTGTTCTATTTCTACTCTGCAGGGACAGTGAATTATTTAATGTGACTCTTGTTGCCAAAGTCTTTGTAATTTCCACTAAATGACTTTTTACTGCAGATATCTGGTAAGAAGATATGTGATAACATTGATAGGATTTACTTGTGAGCAATTGTTAACAAGATGTATTGGGTTGCTATCATGATGGGTTGAAACAACTCCTTTGAGGAGAAAGAGTGGGGAACCTTATGACCAGCAAGATGCAGGATTGCAGTGTGTCCTCTGGATCCTGAGATCCATTAGCAGTGAACTTTCTTGATCTGGAAGACACCTTTTACATCTGAGAAATGGCAGAGGAGGAGGAGGAGGAACAGCTGCAGAATCAGGAGCCAGAGCATGAGGCAGAGTGTTCAACTTAGCACACAGGACAACTAAAGCAGAGTGCTTTTGAACAGGAGGCTGGTTTGTGGGGTGAGGTGCATTTGGGCATTTCATTGAGAAACCTGGGATTACTGATTCATGGAGGTGGAACTGAGTGCCTTCAGATTGAGGTCTATTGGAAATCGGGTACCTCTGGTCACTTAATTTGGGGGACTGGGTTTGCTGACTTATTGAGCTTGAGCTGAATGATTTTGGGTTAAGACTTCTATTGGAATGGCATGCCCTTTGTGCATTTCTTAGCAGCCATGAAATAACTCTATAACATGTCCTGCCTGAACAACTGTATCCTAAGCATTCTTCCCTGCATTACAACCTATTAACTACATTCACAAACCTGAACATTGTGAGCATTGTCAGTGATTTCTGTGTGGACATTGCAATGGATTATGGAACTTGGCAGTTGAAAAAGTAGAAAGCATTATGAATGACAGAACACAGTCTCTGTGGTGCTGTTGGTTTAGTGTGGGCTAGGTGTACAGCTGCTAATAGAAGAAGAGTTGTTCAAACTCACCAGGCAATTCATAGGAAAAGGATGAGGCTGTCTCTTGTAGTATAGATTTACAGTTACAGGAATGATATTCAGAGTCTTTATGAGTTGTATTCAACTAGATGGCACTGTGGAATTGGTTAGTAGCACATATTAGGCATTCAATAAATATTTGTTGAATAAGTTAAATTAAATTATCTTAATTAAAATGCTGCCTTTGTTAAAAAATAGCCAACTACAAAGAATGGAGAGGGGTTCCTCATCAGAAACTATGAAGAAAGTATAAATGGATTACAAGTAGCAAAAAAATTTGAATATCAGTGCATGAGCATCTGAAACTTTTTGTAAAATTTTGACAGTGGTTGCAATATTGGACTGAAACCTCAAAATGGTTCAGAGGTTGTTACAAAAGTGGGCAGTGTTTTGTTCTGTTGTACATGACATTTCTCTGAGTCAGAACCAGCTCCATGGCACCAACCAACAACTGAGTTCTTTATGCATTTTCACCACCATATTCTATTCAGTCTTACTCTATTTTCTGTATATTTTCCTTTGTTTTCTATTTTTCTCCTAATATTTTTGGAAACTGTTTTGAAATGTGCCAACATGAAGAATGAAAAGCACCTTGTTTCCGTATGAAACTGTGACCAAGTACTCAGACACATACAAATCTGAGATTTAGTCACAAGAGCAGAGAGCTTTCCAACCTTAGCACCTTCGATCACCTCGATAGAACCTCGGTAAAATAACAATGGCTTGAAATGAAGAGCGGTTTAAGACATGGATTCTATTGATAAAAGAACATAGGAACATCAAAGACTACACAAGAGTTCGGAAAGGGACCTTGATGACGATGATGTTGAAGCTTCTAGTACCTATAACTATAGCAAATAATAAACACAGTCCAGATAATAAATAGGATAGCATGGAACCTCACCCTAAAAGTGTATTAATATTAGTCTATTAGTAAAAATAAAATACCAAGTAATAATTACTTCAATGCCCATTACCCACTACAACATGTCCAGTTTTCAACAACAAAAATTACAAGGTCCACTGAAAGACATAAAAAACAGACTAAAAAGACAAAGCAAGATTAGAAATATACTTAGACAAAGAGTTATAAGGCGATGATGATTTTTTTTTAAGTAACATTGAGTTGGTTCCAACCCATAGCAACCCTTATGCACAACAGAAAGCAAAACACTACCTGGTTCTGCACCACAAGGCAAGAAAAATAAACTATCTATGACTAAGCTATCAATGTGTCTAGTAAAGGGAGGTTAATATTTAAAACAGAGGAGCACTAAAAGCAGAGAGGGGAAGTTTTTTGAGAAAAAAAATCCAAATAAATGCTAGAAATCAAAAATAATGTTAAAGAAATAAAGAACAACTTTGATGGGTTCATCAGTAGACTGACTATCACCAAGACAGGAATCAGTGACGTTGAAGGCATGTCATTAGAAGCTGCCTAAATGTAAGTGCAAATAGCCTGCAGGTGTCAAAAGGGAATAGAACACCCAAGACGTTTGATATAATTTCAAAAGATATAGGATATGCATAATAGAAAGACTATCATGCATATAATAGTAAGAGATAGTAAAAGGATAAGAGGATAAGTAAAAGGATAAGAGATAGTAAAAGGATCTGAAGAAATATACAAAGTAACAAAATCAAGAATTTTCCAGTTTATTATAGACACAAATCCACGAATCTTGGAGAACACCATGTAGGTTAACATTTTTAGAAGATTACATTCAGACGTCTAATATGAAGCAAGGAAAGAAACCAAAGGGAAATCTTGAAGGAATCCAAGAGCGCAAAGAAAATGACAACACCCGCAAAAACCAAATCCCTCATTTATAAGCAGAAAGTAGACCCACGGCCTAGAACAAATCATAAAAATTAGACCACAAACCCTAATGAAAACTATAGAGTTGAGATCATAATAATTTATCAATATTGGTTACTATTAGTAACAAATGTACTTCAGGAATCACAACAAAGTACTAAGAAGGGATAGACTGTCCATTGCTGAGGAATTAGCCACAGCGACTTTATGAATAGCATGAACAATTGAAATCAAATTGACTACATCTCTGGGAAGAGACTCACATCAATCCACAGAACAGAGTAAAACTGACCATGAGTCTATCTCACCTTAATTTCAAGAACATCTAAAGAACAGATATGGTGCATTGAACTTGAACAAGAAAATACCTGATGAGCTGTGGATGACATCAAGAACATCATACGTGAAGAAAACAAAAAGAAGTAAAAAAAATAAGAAAGAAAAGATCAATTGTATGACCAAAGAGACTTTGAAATTTGCCCTTAATTGTTGGGTAGCTAAGAGAAATGAAAGAAATGATGATGATGAGATAAATGAACTGAAGAAAGAATTTCAAAGGACAACTCGAGCAGGCAAACTGAAATATTATAATGAAGTGTCCAAAGAACTAAAGTTAGAAAACCAAAAAGAAAGAACACTCTCAGCATACCTGAAACTGAAAGAATTAAGGAAAAAAAATTCAAGCCTCAAGTTGTAATATTGAAAGATTCTATTAGAAAACATTGGACAATGCAGGAAGCAGCAAAAGGATATAAAAAGGATGCACAGAATGACTGTACCTAAAAGAAAGCGTCCACATCCCACCATTCCAAGAGGTGGCATATGAGCAAGAACCAATGATGCTGAATGAAGTATCCCAGCTGCCCTGAAGGCATTAGGCATAAACAAGTCTCCCAGGATTGACAGAACAGTGAGTAGAATGCTTCAAAAAAGCTGATAAAGCACTAGAAGCACTCATTAGTCTATATTAAAAATTTAGAAGACAGCTATTTAGCTAACTGACTGGAAAAAAGAGCTATATATTTGTGCCTATTCCAAAGAAAGGTGACTCAACAGAATGTTCAAATTATAGGACTGTATTATTCATGTTACATGAAAGTAATGTTTTGCTGAAGATTATTCAATAATAGTTGTAGCAGTACATGGGCAGGGAATTGCTAGAAATGTAAGCTAACTTCAGAAGAGGATATGGAACAAGGGATATTATTTCTGATGTCAGGTTGATTTTAGCGAAAAGCAGAAAATCCCAGGAAGATGTGTGTTTATTGACAATGTGAAGGTATTTGGCTGTCCGTGTGTGTGTGGATAACAACTATGGGTAGCTATGAGAAAAATGAACATCCCAGGGCGCTTCACTGTGCTCCTGTGTAACCTGTTCAAGGATCAACAGGCAGTTGTATGAACAGGACAAGAGAACACTGCATTTAAAATCAAGAAAATTATGCACCATGGTCATATCCTCCCACCATGCTTATTCAATCTGTACACTGAGAAAATTATCCAAGAAGCCAGGCTGGATGAAGAAGAATGTGTGTTGTGTTCATTAATACTCGTTTTACCTCTTGGTTGTAATATCCCTTGCAATTGCTACACAGAACTCATAGTCAATATTCATGGTTAAATAAATTATTAAGAAAGTTAAAATTTTGTGATGCATGGTAGAAATGTTCAGGATACAGATGTTCATCAAAACATGTTAAAAAGTTCTTTCGAGTGTGCTAACAAATGCTCAAAGGGCATACCATATGGTCAGCCTCAGTCCAAACACATTCATTCAGCTTTACTCTCTGTGGGCCAACAAATTCAGCTCTCTGAATTAAGGGACCAGTCACATCTCACTCCAGTAAGCCTCAAACTGAGTACACTCAGCTCCACTTTCATGGGTTACAAATTCAGATTCTCCAACTAAGTGCCCAGAGGCACCCCACTCTGCAAGCCAGTTTCCTGCACAAAAGCACTCAGCCTTTCTTTGCTCCATAGGTTGGGCAGTGCACACTTCGTTCCATGCTCTGGTTCTGCTGCTGCTCCTGGGTACAGCTGTTTCCTGGGTAGAGGAGGTTCACTGTGCAGGGAGCTCAGGTGCAGAAATGCACTCCTGGCTCTTGCTGGTAATGTGACCCCCTTCCTGCTTCTAAGAGGGCACACTTTACTCACATAGCTGAATGACATTCCAATGAATCCTGCTCACCGATGATGATTCCTGTTGGTATCTTCCGCCACCATCTTACCAGACCCATGCAAGGAAGCGCCATTTAGTGGAGTTAGAGATTTGGGTTAGATGAGCCACTGTTGCTGTACAGTGTCAGGATTGGAGGAAGGCTTTTTAAAAACCTTCAATATGCAACTTTGCTGGCTGAAAGGGAGGAGGACTTGAAGCACTTCCTGATGATGATTGAGGCGTGTAATCTTCAGTATAGATTGCAGCGCCATACAAATTCATCAAAACTCCGTACTATTGCACCAATACGTACCATCATGATCAATGAAAAGCTTGAAGTTGTCAAGGATTTCGTCTTTCTGGAATCCATAATCAACGCTCAAGAGATTAAAGAACCCGTTACATTTGGTAAATCTGCTGTACAAGACTTCTTTAAAGTGCTGAAAAGCACCGATTTCACTTTGAAGACTAAGTTGCACCTGACCCAAGCCATGGTATTTTCATTTGTTTCATATGCACGTGAAAGTTGGACATTGAATAAAGAAACCAAAGAGGAATCAATGCATTTGAATTATGGTGCTGGCAAAGAATATTGGAAGTACCATGAACTGCCAAACCAACAAACCCATCTGTGTTGAAAGAATTTCTGCCAGAAGGCTCTTTAGAGGCAAGGGCAGTGAGACTTTGTCTCATGTACATGGAACATGTTGTTCGGAGAGACTAGTCCTGTGAGAAGGACATCCTGCTTGTAGGTGGGCAACGAAAAAGAGGAAGGGCTTCAAAGGGATGAATTAACCTCGTGGCTGGAACAATGGGCTCAAACACAATAACAATTGTGAGCATGGTGCCAGATTGGATGGCGATTTGTTCTGTTGGACGTAGGGTCGCTATGAGTTGGAAAAGCCTGAAAAGCACTGAACAGCAATTGTAGCACATAAGCCTCAACAGTGAATACATGTCTAACAGAAGAACCAGTGCCCAGACGAAGAAGCAGGCTGTGAGGTGACTCTATTTTTTGTACCCATTTTCTGTCAACTGAAAACTGCTATAAACTTTTGAGAATGGAAATAACTGCAATTAGGAGCAGCGATAAGATAATGAGAAAGAAAATGCAGCAGCAACTTATAAAACTAATTGAATGCTTTTTTTAGGTGAAAATTCCAGACAAAAATCAATAGTTGAGGCATAAAGCAAGTGAAGGTTGACTGTTTAGAGATCAGAGTCAACTCCTAGACAGAGAGTCTATTCACCTGCGCCAGGTGGGAAAGCCCAAATGGGAAACATATCCTCTGGTACACAAGTATATGAATAGGTTATTTAATTCAAAGTCATGATTAACCACCTTCGACAACATAAAGAAACTTTAGCCAAGAGAAGACTGGACATTAATCATAACAGAACCAACAAATATTACAGGTTAGAAAACATGAGGAGAAAAGTGTTAAGACTACTTGCATTTATATGCATACCAAGACCTTACCAGAAGCCAGTAAGGACCAGTAGTGCACAGTATGATGCTGTGTCCTGCTCTAAGATAAAAGCATCTTTTTATTCCAAATGTTTTCCTTTACCAATAATATTTTTAAAGGAGATAAAATCCACTACATATATTTTGTGATATATATATATATATCAATCACTATTTGGTGTCTCTGTAGATTAATGCAATAACCCATCAGTAATGAGAAGTCATAGCAGTGGCTGTGATAGTACCTATAACAATATTCTTGTTTGAATATGTGGCATATCTTTAATCTGGCATTGCCATTCTATAGTTAGCCTATGTCCTCATTACCATATATTAACTTCAGAGAGGATTGTTCCCCAACTATAATGTCTGGGATATGATAGGTACAAGACTAAGAACTTAATTTCCCTATAAGTGTTAGCTTTTTATTTTATTTTATTTATTTATTTTAAATCATTTTATGGGGGCTCGTACAATTCTTTTTAAGAAAAATACTTTTATTGGGGGCTCTTACATCTCATCACAATCTCTTATCACAATCCATACATGAATCACAATTCATCCAGTGTGTCAAGCACATTTGCACATATGCTGTCATCATCATTTTCAAAGCATTCTCTACCCACTTGAGCCCCTGATATTAGCTCCCCATTTCTTTCTCCTCCCTCCCCCGCTCACCATCCCTCATGAACTAGATAAATTATAGATTATTGTTTCCATTGCTTACATCATCCCCCATTGCCCCTCACCCACTTTTCCATTATTCGTCTCTCTGAGAGGGGGTTCTAATTTGATCCTTGTGATCAATTCCTCCTTTCCCCCCCACCTCCCCTAGTCCTCCTGGTATCTTTACTCTTCTTGTTGGCCCTGAGAGGTTTATCTATCCTGGATTCCTTGTGTTGCGGGTTCTTATCTGTAGCAGTGTGCATGCTGTGGTCTAATCCAACTTGTAAGTTAGAAATGAGGTCATGTTAGAAGCACCAAAGAGCTAGAGGAAAGTTGTGTATTTCATTGGTGCTATATGCACCCTGACTGGCTCATCTCTTCCCTGTGACCCCTCTGTGAGGGGATATCCAATTGTCTACAGATGGGGATTGGGTCTCCACTACATGCACCCCATCATTCACATTGGGTATGGTTTATTACGGGTCTTAGATGCCTGATACCTGATCCCATCGACACCTCATGATCACACAGGCTTGTGTGCTTCTTCCATGTGAGCTTTGTTGCTTCTGAGCTAGATGGCTGCTTGTTTATCTTCAAGCCTTTACGACCCCAGATGTTATACCTTTTGAAAGCCAGGCACCATCAGCTTTCTTCACCACATTTGCTTATGCACCCATTTTGTCTTCAACAATCATGTTGGGAAGGTGTGCAT
>NW_022103898.1:38130636-38132679 GCF_000313985.2 Echinops telfairi | reverse complement strand
CATTGTTAATAAGCCTTCCTCCAATCATGAAGCTTCATTCAAAAGAGATTTTTGAACAATACTAAATATTATATCACATATATATAACAGAGTTTTTCTTTACACATCTTGCTGAAGAAAAATGGAATTGCTTTTAGTTCTGGGTGATTATTAATAAAACTGCAATAAATACTCCTGTAGTAGTTTTATATGTTTTCAATTTAATTAATAAATGCCTAAAAAAGCAATTGCTAGATCATATGATGATATGTAGTCAATTAATATGGCCCTTTTTACCATAATTCCTTATGTGATATATTACAATCCTAGAATATGTGTAATTGTGTTTATTGACTATGCAAAGGCATTCAATGTGTGGGTCATAATAAACTATGGATTACCTTGAGAACAATGGGAACTTCAGAACACTTCATTGTGCATTCTTTATTTTGAAGAACTTGTACATGGATCAAGTGGCAGTTGTGTGAATAGAACAAGGGAACACCGCATAGTTTAAAGTCAGAAAAGGTATGGGATAGGATTGTATCCTCTCACCATATTATCCAATCTGTATGCTGAGTAAATCATCATAGAAGCTGGGATATATGAAGAAGAATGTTGCATCAGGATTGTAGGACGGCTTATTAACAACCTAGTGTATATAGATGGAACAACCTTGCTTGCTGGAAAAAGGAGAAGTTGAAGAACATATTGATGAACAGAAGGATTTCAGCCTTTACTATGGATGACAACTCAATGTTAAAAAGACCAAAATCCTCACAAATGGCCCCATAGGTAACATCATGATAAATGGAGAAAAGGTTAAAATTGTCAAGGATTTGTCATGCTTGGGTCCAGAATCAATTCTCCCAGAAGCAGCGGTAGAAAGATCAAAAGATGAGTTGCATTTGGTAATGTTGCACACGGCCTCTTTAGAGTGTTGATGAGCAAGGATATTACTTTGAGGACTAAGGTGAAACTGACCTGAGCCATGGTCCTTTCATTTGCCTCATATGCACATAAAAGTTGGACATTTAATAAAGAAGACCAAAAATAATTGATGAATTTGAACTGTGGTGCTGGAGAAGAATATGGAAAGTACTATGGAATGTTGAAAGGGCGAACTAATCTGTCATGAAGTAAGGGCAGAGTATTCAATAGAGGCAAGATGGGGAGACTTCATCTTACATAATTTGGACAAGCTGTCTGGATATATCAGTCTCTGGAGAAGGCCATTATACTTGGTGAAGTAGAAGGGCACCTAAAAAGAGGAAGGCTCTCAAGGAGATGAATTTACACAATGGTTACAACAATGTGCTTAAGCATAGGAGTAATTGAAAGGATGGAACAGGATGGGCAGTATGTCATTCTATTGTGTATGAGGTCACTATGGTTTGGAACTACTGACTCAATGGAATCTACGAACAACAACATCATATCCTCCAGTTTACACAGAAGATACCCCCACACCCTTCCCCATGGACATAGCCAAGCCAAACCACATCAGGACCCATTATACAGTCAAATGCATAAAATAGCGGTACTCTATAAATGAGTTTCAAGTACCTTAAATCATGTTTGTAGTTTCAGCCACTCACCTCAGACAAGTATATAAAGAGCACCCACAAATCATCATAAACATTCTCCATAGACTCTCAGAATCTTTAAGATAGCAGGTATTTAATGCAATAAACTATCCAAAGCTTTTCCTGTATTTAGACCTCTATAAATGTCCTTTGCCTCCTGGTTTTTTCCTCTATTTACTTTAATTTCTCTTGTCCCACCATCATGTTTGGCCTTCATTCAGGTTTAGTAATTCCTGGCTGCTGCATTGCTCTTTATTAAGCCCCACTAGGCATCCTACACCCTACTCTCCATTGATTTTAATTCACTTGTTTTTCCCTTGTCCCTGGGTTGTTTCCCTCACCCTCTTCCTTTCTCCCACCTCCCTTTCTCCTGTATTCCCCTGGAAACATTGGTCCCGTTCTTTTCATTTCCAAATTATTTATCCTGCCTATCTTATCTACATAGACATGCAGATACATTAATAAGTCTAAATACATG
>NW_022103898.1:38127897-38130097 GCF_000313985.2 Echinops telfairi | reverse complement strand
CCACTATCATGACCTGAATTCTACCTTACAAATCAGATTAGACCAGAGCATGCACACTGTTACAGATAAAAGCCTGAAACACAGGGAATCCAGGATAGATAAACCCCTCAGGTCAACAATGAAAGTAGAGATGGCAGGAGGATTAGGAGAGGGGGAGGGGAGAAAAGAGGAATTTATCACAAAGATCAACATATACCCTCTCTCAGGGAGATGAACAATGGAAAAGTGGATGAGGGGCAATGGAAGATTATGTAAGGTATGAAAATAATCTATAACTTATCAAGGGTTCATGAGGGTGGGCAGGAGAGGGAGGGAGAATAAATGGGGAGCTGATATCAGGGGCTCAAATGGGAAGAGAATGCTTTGAAAATGATGATGGCAGTATATGTGCAAAGGACTTGACACAGCGGATGAATGTATGGATTGTGATAAGAGATTTAAGAGACCCCAATGAAAGTATTTAATTAAAAAAATTATTGTGAGACATGTGGATGAAGTGCTAATAAAAGTGTTAAAATAATTTTAAAATAAAAATGCCTGATTAAAAAAACAAAGCTATCCACAACTTAAAAGCCTCTCTGGGGTTATTCAAATGAAGTTTCTTTATGAAGGGCACCTGACTCTAACTCAGTGGGAGAGACCTTCTGAGCATATGTGTAGCCATGGAACAGTCAAAGTGAACCCAGCAAGCTCCATCTATCCTTTGAAATAGAAGTCGATATCCTTGAAGGCTTGTGAAGTTTAGAAACACATAGAGCCAAAAAATTCTGAAAAGTATACATGAAGAATTTTATTTGATTTTCAATGGCTGGTATTGGGAAGCATACAACCTGAGAAGTTACTTGCGGGCTCTGTTTAAGTAATGTCTAGGCACAGTTTGGGATCAAAAGATTGAAGGATGAACTTAAGAGGTAGCTATGCGCAAGATGTAATTTCAGGAATCTGTGAATTACCAGCGTCTAGAAAATCCTTATTTTTCTTACTCCCTTAGCTAAACACTGATATCCATTTAAAGATTTCTAACATTTCATTCTTAACAAAGTAAAGAATCTCTGCTTTAAAGTAAGATAATCTGATTTTACCATTTAGTAGCTCCTTAACATTGAAATGGAGTCGTTAAATGGTGCAATCAGTTAATGCTCTCAAAGTGGTTGGACATTTTAGTTCAAAGAAAGGTCTGGTGATCGACTTCCAGCAAAGTAGCCCTTGAAAAGGCTGTGCAGCACAGTTATGACTTACATGGGACATCATGAGAAGGATTAAACTCATGGGCAACTTCGAAAAATTCACTCTCTTTATGGCAAGTTATTTTAAAATATATAAAATAGAAAATATGCCTTGTTAACTATTTTTCTTCCTGACAAGTTTCCTAAGAGAACTTCATATACAAGAAACACAAAAAAATAAGAATTTGAGGACCACTCTGCTATTAACTGCTTCATTTCCTGACACCTTGATGCGGAGGCCTGTGGTGAGCCTGTCAAGATAATGCAGTCGTTACCCTAAAATGTAGCCACTCAATTAAAGTCTTATCCCTTTGGAGCAAAGCGAGGAGGTGTGTATAAAATGTGAGAGGAGCTTCAAAAACATGCTAGCAGCGCTCTGTGAGGGCCGAAGAGATCGGGATTCTACTAAGAAGTCAGCAAACCACCAAGCCAAAACACCCAACTCCTTACAAGTGGTCCTCAAGTGACAAGCAAGACCCAGTCATAATCGTGTCGTCAAAACAAGTCCTTGCCGTTCTTGTTTAGCATTAGATTTTGCATTTGTCAGTTTTATCATGGTATTAGCTAATCAGCCCTTAATTTCCATGCACTCTGGCTGTTGGGAGTTTAATGAAAGTGGTGACAGGCACATTCATAACCAATATCCAGAGTTTTTTGGTGGATCTTCATCCTCAGTACAATTTCTGGACCACGATACATGGGCACAGGACATTCCTGGTTCCTTTGACCCAGACAGCTTTTTTGAACCTGGTGTTGATTACTACATCTGGTAGTATATCTGGTCTTCCCAACTCCATCATGGCAAATTTCCGAATCTCCTTGGGTCCCCAAAAGCCATGCTTCTGGAAGTCCACACCATGGCTGGCCTCTTGAATGTTGATGGTGTCATCTCTGGTCATGATTTTATTGATAGCAGAATGACCCTTCATCTCTGAGATAGTTAAGGTTTATTGTGCCAACCTGGCCGATAAACA
>NW_022103898.1:38125078-38126797 GCF_000313985.2 Echinops telfairi | reverse complement strand
AAAAAAACTATTGTGCAGAAAATGAATAATTTATTGCTAGTAGGGATTGGTTCAATAGTTCCAAACTATAGGCAAACTTACATGACATTAAAACCAAAAACCAACCCACTGCCATGAGTTTACCCCTAATCATGTCTCACCCTATGTAGAGTTTCTAAGGCTGTAAATCTTCACTGAAGCACATAGCTTCATCTGTATCCTGAGGAGTAACTGGTAGGTTTGAGCTTCCAACCTCATCATTACAACATCTATCTCATAGTTCCACGAGGGCTCCAAAAAATATTAAAGGGCATGTAAAATTAGACATTTATAACCCAAGAACTGCCTTGTATAGTCTGTCAAGCGACTTACTACTTGGCAAAGACTGGCTTTTGAAATCCATCTTGGCATACTGGCCTGGCAGAAAACCTTGTGGAGCAATTTTCCTCAGCACAGATGGGATCAACATGAATTAGAATCCTGTGCACTGCAGCTGACAATAGCAAGCTTTCTTAAGCCTACTGCTTTTGCTACCTGTTGGTCACATGATCTATTATGAAATCACTTTTCATTTCCTATGGGTAGAAGAAAATACTTTAAGTCTAGGTGTGTGCTTTGAAATCTTATACTTAAGAAGCCAAATGATTCATTTGGCATGTCTTTCACTGATTTAAAAGATTTCTCCCGAAAACAGTGAAGTCAACACTCTAAGAAGCATTTATAGTGAAAGTTTGACTCTTCTATTGCTGTTTCTTAATGAAGGTAAAATGTGTGGGATATTTCAAAGATGTGAAGTAAAGTTGGAAAGTACAATAAACTTTTTTGTGAACTTTGTTTATACAAATGTTTATAAAATATAGACTAATCCAGTCATGTTTCTTACTTTAAGGGAGCTGTGAGGAATTTTTAAAGGAAATGTATTCCTTTTAAAATTTACTGTGAAACCTTTAGAATTATTGAATATTTGTGCCAAATTTGCATTTCAAAGCCAAGACTTGTCTATAGTTTAAAGTCAGAAAGGAAAAGGACAGTTGTTTTTCTAATAAATTTGTTTTATTTGTTTCATGTTGTTTTTCTAAATAAAATTGTATTTATTTGATTGCTTAGAATTCAAACAACCTGTACAAAAATTATTTTACTAAAAAATTAATTGTAAAGTATTATTACTGCCTAATTGGTATACTGTGTTATATTGAAATGTAGCACACCCCTTCTTCCCCCTTCATTTGCTCCCATGTGCTTTGATCAGACATGTCCCTCTCCCTGAGCTGCAGCTTCAGTGCTGTCCTCTGAAATAAGTTCTTCTGGTGGGAGGGGCAGGTGTCCACGTAGTTGGGATTGGAGCCAGGCCCTCAGACCTTTCCACTGGTTCCCTACTCTATGCCGGCATGTTGCATTCACATCTTGGAGCACCGGGTTGAAGTCTGGTCCCTCTTTCCCCATGGAGATATAAACCTCCCCTTGGGTGGGTTAGTGCCCTGTGACCCCGCTACCCATTTCTTTTTTAACTTTTTTCCTTTCCCCGCTCCTTTTTAGTTGGCTAGCATATGTATCCTGGATTTGATCAGGCCTCTACCATACTACCTGGTCCTTGCACCAGGAATGTTTATATACAGCATCTTTTTCCCTGTGCCCCTTTTGTGTGTGTGTGTTTTTTAAAGCTTACCACAGCGGATTCATGTTGTACTTGTCCTTTTGTGCTTGGCTTACTTTGCTTAGCATGATTTCCTCCAGTTCTTC
>NW_022103898.1:38100276-38123463 GCF_000313985.2 Echinops telfairi | reverse complement strand
CGAATACTTTTGATGTCTTTTCTTTGCCTTATGCTGTTAGCTAAAACCTCCAGTACAATGTTAAATAAGAGTGGGGGAAAGGGGCATCCTTATCTGGTCTCCTTTTTCAGTGAAATTGTGTTAGTCTTTTCTCCATTGACTACCACATTGGCTGTTGGTTTTTCATATATAGCTTGTATTGTCTTGAGGAATCTTCCTTCCATTCCTATCTTCTCAAGTGTCTTAAACAGGACTTGGTGTTGGATGTTGTTGAATGCTTTTTCTGCATCTATTGATATTATCATGTGGTTCTTATAGTTTTTTCTGTCAATGTGGTGAATGATACTAATGGTCTTTCATATGTTGAACCATCCCTGCATCCTGGTATGAATCCCACTTGGTCATGGTGAATTATTTGTTTTATATACTTTTATATTCCATTGGCCAGTATTTTGTTAAAGATTTTTGCATATATGTTGCAAACCTATGGTCACTGACTGTATACTTGGAGGTCAACAGCTTGAAGGTTGTCTGTCTGAAGGTTCTCAGCCATCTAGAGCAATCAGACCCTGCTGTCTGTCCCACTCTGAGTAGGACCCACTCCCTTCTGATTAGGATAATGGGTTGCTCCCCTGAAGAAGAACCCAAGGACACCTAACGTCAAGGCAATTCAGATGGCCAAGGCTAGGTGGCCATCTTGATTCTAGAGCCCTTCCATCTTGTTACATATGTGCCTTCCTACCATATGTATGCCTCTAGTGCCTCCCCTTCCTATTGCATATATGTCCCTAGCTTGTCCCTCTCTTGTTATTCATATGTCTATTGTACAAGCCCTTCCTGTTGTGTATGTGCTTACCGTGGACTGAGTGACCCAGATTATATAAACTCATGCGATTACATTCCTCACTCTCTCTGCTTAGACCTGGCTCCTGAAGTCATAACTGAGGTGAGCCCTTGCATTCTTTATTTTGTCTGATGTCTCTTTAATTTACCCCTCAATTACACAATCCCCTTCAACCCATTCAGTTGTGGGGAGGCTGGTCCCCCACAGAAACTTTATTGGTCCAAGAGTTAGCTGCCAAACATGTTTGTGGTTGCAACACAGTGACTACAATACTTGTTCTCTGAGAGTGTATACCAATGAACACTCCTGTGCGGGGGCAAATGCAGGTGCTACCAAACGATGAGCTTGTGGTTAATGGGCCAACTGCCCTAAGGTATTATAAAAAGATGAGGTGTAAGATGGAGGAATAAAGAATATGGTGAAGAGAAAGTAGGACTTTAAATAGAGGAGAAAGGGGAAAATGGGAGGAGTAACAGTATCGATTCATTAGCCACCACACATGGCTGGAGTGGGCATGTGGAGCTCATTCTGGGGATGCATAGCATGTCCTTGGAGAGGTGGGTTCAGGCACTGAAAGCAGATGGAACAGGCACCCACTTCACATGATCCAAAAGCATAGCTGGGGAGAATAAAGAAAAACAAAGAATTGCAAGTGGGAGCGAAGAGGAAAGAATTAAGAAGGAAAAAGGAAAGAGGGAGAAAGAACAAACAGCGCAATACTGCTAAAAGTACTAACCATTAAACCTAGCTACACGAGCAGTGCAGCTCTTGTTCTGTGTGAGGGCACAGCAGCTATTGAGGAGGGGAGTGGGCACCCACTTCTGTCTGCAAAGGCAGCAGGAGGTTTAAACTGATAGGTGAGGAAAGTAGAAGAAGAAAAGAGAAAAGAGGAAGATGGAGAAAGGGAAGAAAAAAGAAGAAAGATATATATTAAAGCAGCATACAATTATAAGTGTGTGTGTTGCTGGGGTAAGTGTATTGTTTGACCAGTCTGGAAGGTGTGGCTCTGGTCCCTATGAGATTGTGCAAATTAAGGGAGAATATCACACATCTCTGAAGAGAGTCCTGGGTGGCTAGGACCAGTTGTCTGGTTCATGCTCTTATTTGAATGCAGCCTACGATAATTCAAAATGGCCTCACTACTCACTGGCAGTTTACTGTTCTGTAAGTGTACTTCATTGTTTTCCTTCAGGCTTAGTCTCGCATCAGTATTTTATCTACAACTTCCTCTATTTTTCCTTTGATATTCTGAGTTTCCAGATGTCATTCATAGCTGTTCCTCTTGGCTTCTCAAGTCTTTATTGTATAAAGTCTAGATAGTTATATGGACCTAATCAGCTATCTTGGATCTGCCAGCATATGTTTTCTTGAATAGATGATAAATTGGTAAGAAGAAATATATTTTAGGGGAAATATTAAGTTCAGGAGTGAAAAATTTGAGCTTCTGGAGTAATCATCACATAAATATGTTACAAAATTTTGATGTGAAAATGGGTTTGAATTATAAAAGATAGGTAGGATTTAGAGACATAACACAATTTCATTGGTGAGACTCTATTTTCATTTACTTTATAACAAAAAGAAAGTCTCAGAAATCTTTCATGATTTTATTTATTTTTTTTAGCTACTAGTCTCCAGAATTCTAATGCTTTAAGAAATCAAGTATTTCATCATGTAAAAGAGATGTTGAGTATGTAGGCAATGATAGCTAATGGAAGAATACTTTAATTTGTTCAGAAGACTTATTGATTATCCAGGCTCATACCAACTCTTGATTTTTATAAGTTTATTTCCTACTGCTAAAAATGGTGCTTTTTCTTTGCAGAAGTTCTTTGTCTTCTGTTTTCATGATTAACATCTGGCATCAATAACATGGTAGTTTAGGAAATAATTTTAGTCATATGATTTTTTCTTTTTTTTAGCATCTGATTTGCTTGGGAAAGTACTTTTATTGCTTACATATGGTGTATTTCTCTTTAAAATTTAATATTAAACATTGAGTACTACTTTTCAAGATGTGGAGAAATATTGCTATCATTATATTTTTGTAAACCACCCAATTACTTAAACAGATAATTTGATTTCTGCATGGAGAAGTTTTGTTTTAGCCATGGTAATGTGTTTATTGTATAAATTGGGAAGGTATTCTAAAAGATAAATGTAGCAGTGAATGCTTCTTGGCAGAGAGTAGAGTTCTTATAAATCTATCAAAATGCATAGAATCATTGCATTTAAAATTGGAGGAACAGTTCATTTCACCACTAATTCTAGCTCATCATTTCTCAGATGACAAACTGCAAGACCCAGACAGAGAAATTATCGCATGTTATTTCTACCTCGTGGCAATATCAGAATAAGCTCAAAGACAAGTGTCCTGAATGCATGCATGCTGTTCCCGCTAAAAGACAACTTTGCTACACTGTAAAAGCACATGTTTTAATATGATATTATTCAGACTCTCTGAACTTGTAATGTCCAGTTACTCATGAAGTGGTGAATATCCATTTCCCGTTGTGTATGGAAGACAATTTTAATTGGTAAGAGTATAGGTGGGTACATAAATATCCTAGCTGCCCAACCTCTCAAAAGAAAATGTTGAGAAGTATTACACACAGCCTTTCACAGAATCTCCATTGCATAATTGCCCACAGTGCTACCATTATCCATGGAGTGTTTTCTACCACAGGTGTGTCATGTGTGTACCATAGGATTTCTGGCTTTTTGGGGAAGGAGATCACAAGGCATTTCTTTGAAGTCACCACTGGGTCAACTGAAGCCTCCATCCTTTCAAATATAGCTAAATATATTAACCCATTTTTACCATTTTGGTAAAAATTCACAGTAGTAGTTGTCCATTAACACATTCATTAATTATTTATCTGGTTTGAGTCTCACTTGCTCCTTAATACTTTCATGGAATAACTGTTATTCATTATCCATACACAAATCTTTGCTTTAGAATTCACTTTGGGAATAACTGAAATTATGATCGAGATGGGGAAAGTTAACTGTATAGTCTTTCCAGTCTCTGTAGAGAAAGTGGAAAATAGAAAATGAAAGTCAGTTATGACTTGGATTTGACAATAAAACATATCAACTTTGTTATTATTGTTGTTGTTTTTGCTGCTGTTTGGTGCCTTCAGGTTAGTTCAACATATACTGACCCTACATACAAAAGAGATGTCCTGGTGGTGTAATGGGTTATGCGTTGGGCTATCACAGGGCCAACAGTTCTACACCACCAGCTACTGTGTAGGGGAAAGATGAGACTTTCTACTCTCATAAAGAGTTACCATCTTGGAAACTCACGGGGTTCATTCTACTCTGTCCTAGAGGGTCTCAATGAGTCAGAATCAGCTCTACAGCAGTGAGTTCTTTGTTGTTGCAGTTTGGGGGGTGGGGTTTGGCTTATGTACAGCAAAACAAAATACTGCTGGGTCCTAATGTATCCTCACAATATCTTTCTACTTGAGCCCATTCTTGAAGCTCCTATGTCAATCCATCTTGTTGAGGTGTTTTCTCTTTTTTTGCTGCCTTTCTACTTTACCAAATGTGATGTACTTTTCAAGAGCTAGTATCTCCTTATAACATAAACAAAGTATATGAGATGAAATCTCACTATCTTTGATTCTAAGAAGTGTTCTAACTCTTCTAAGACACATTTGAGTCCTGGTGCTTTAATAGGTTATAAGTTGGGCTGCTTAACATACAAGTTAATCAGTTTAAAACTACCAGGCACTCTTCAGGAGAAAGATGAGGCTTTCTGCACGCATAAAGATTTACAACTTTGGAAGCCCACAGAGAGAGTTCTATCCTGCCTTATAAGATCACTAGGGGTCAGAATTGAATCGACACAGTGAAGTGAGTTCTGCTGCCAAGCGCATCAAATAAGGTCCAGCTCAGAGCAACACTACGTACAACAGAACACCGCAGCCCCCCTCCCCCAATTCTGCACCATTGTCACACTCATTGACATGTTTGAACCCATCGTGGGTTCAACCCACTATGCCAGGCTCTCTAATTTTTGCCGATTGACCCAATTCCATGCATATTATCCTTCTCCAGGCACTGATTGCTCTAGATGACATGTTGAAAGTACAGGAGTTAAAATCTTGCTTCTAAAAGAAGTCTGGTTATACTTTTTCCAATGTAGGTTTGTTCTTTCTTCTTGCAACTCATTGTTTTCTCAATATTCTTTACCAAAATCATAATTCAATAGCTTTGATTCTTGCTCAGTCTTCCTTATCAACTGTCTGGCATTCCCATGTATATGAGGCAATCAAAATTACCATGGCTTGGGTCAGGTCCTAGTCTTCAAATGACTGTTCAGACTTTAAAGAGATGTTTTGCAGCAGGTTGGCTGAATGCAATAGGTCATTTAATTTCCTGTTGTTGACTGTGGATCCAAGCAAAATGAAGTCTTTGACAAGTTCAATCTCTTCTCCATTTACTGTGATGTTGCTTGTTGGTCTGGTTGAGAAGATTTTTGTTTTCTTTATGTTGAGGTGTATTCTTTATTGCAGTCTGTAGTCTTCGTTCTTCATGGGCAAGTACTTCAAGTTCTCTTCACGTTGAGCAAGCAGGACTGCCACATCTACACACTGCAGATTGTTAGAGTCTTCCCACCGTCCTGAAGGCACTCTCTTGAAGCTTCTCAGATTCTTTATTTATCATTCAGATTGAACGAGTATGATGAAAGAACACAACCCTGATACACACCTTTTCTGATTTTAAAAACACGAATTGTGTCATGTTCTGTTTTAATGACCACATCTTGGTCTAAGTATAGTTTCTGCATGAGTAAAATTGAGTGTTTTGCAATTAGCACTCTTTTCAATGTTATCCATAATTTGTTATGATCCACACAATTGCATGCTTTTGTATTGTCAATAGAACACAGATAAACATCTTTTTGGTCTTCCCTGCTTTTAGCCAAGATCCATGTGGCATCACTTATACCATGTCCTCTTCTGAATTCAAGTCTGAAATTTCTGGCAGCTCACTGTTGATGTAAAAATGTACCTGCTTTTGAATTATCCTCAGAAATTTTTTTGTATGTGATATTGATATTTCTTGATAATTTTCTCATTCAATTGGGTCACATTGTTTTGGAATAGGAATAGATATAAATATTCCTGTAGATTAGCCAGGTATTTGTCTTCCAGATTCTTTGACATATACAAGTGAGTGCTTCCAGCCTGGAACTCATTTTTGAAAACCCCAGTCTTTATTCTGTTAATTTCTGGACCTTTGTTTTTTGCCAATACATTCAGTGCTGTTTGTACCTCTTCCTTCAATGTCATTGGTTCTTGATTATATATTATCTCTTGAAATGATAGAATATTGCCTAGTTCTTTTAGGTACGGTGACTCCATATTTCTTCCGTCTTCTATTGATGTCTCTTTGTTGTTCACTATTTTGCCCCTTTATTATTGGAACTTGAAACTAGCCATTTTCTTTAGCTCTTTCAATTACTTTAAAAATATTACCTCATAATCCAAATAATATTAAAATCCAGAAAATTGTGAGTTGTTGGAAGTCGTACCATAAGCCAGTAGTGGAACCGAGAAACACAACTTGTCATTAACCACCAAATACACGATATGAGGGAATGTGTCTTGTGTCTGGAGTAAGCAAGAAATTGAAGTAGACTTAACTTCTTTTGTCTTAGTTTATTTTTCAATGTTTTTCTTTTCTTCTATAGATTGAGAAAATAGCATACTTTATTTTTTATAACTATAAAAATGTATAACATGTTTCTGTGCTTGAAACTTCTATTACAATTTCATATGTATTAATTTCATGTGAACTTAAAGTATTATCAATATTTGTTTACTTATTTACATCTAATGATTAGAAACAGAAAAATGTAGTTTTATTTTTAATGTCAACTATAACATTGATGACTATTTTAATTTCAAAAACTGTGGACTAATTGATTATAGGGAGTTAACCATACTAGGACTCAGGAGTGTGACATGATTTCAAAGTCTGGTTTCTGACTTTTCTTCTTCTTTTTAATGTAGCTTTGGTTTAATATTTGAGCACATTGTTTTTGGCTACTATTATCTGGTTAATTTATTTCTTAACTATCTAAGGTAAATTGGTTTCATGCTATTCCTTTTAAAAAAATATGTTTTTTAATTGTACGTTGCATAACTTGTAAGTTCTCCTGGACAAAGCAAATGCATGGTTCTGTAACAGCTTGTTAAAAGAATCATGAGAAAGACCACTAGTGACTTCAAATCAGTGAGTCTTTTGGAAAATGCTGTTGTTTGTTTCTGCCACAATGGTTTTGTAACAACTTGGCCAGGCCTGAGTCACAGTGGATTTATGTAATCTTCCTTCATTTGTGATACGATGTGAGCAGCCTCTCAGGTGAAAGTCTATCAATTGAAAGTAAATCAGGTTAAATAGCCAATCAGTTTAGAGCCAATCAGTTTGTTTTTGGAGACCTTTACTGAATAGATGGATGCTCTGGCAAAATTCTCTCTGAATCTTGCATTGTCATTTTTGGACCTCTGGTTTTGGGAGAATGGACAGCAGCCTGTGACCTGACCAGCAAGTCTTGGGATTTTCCATCAGATGAGTCCACAGGCTTCTTTCTGCCTTGCCTGCTGATTATGGGTTCATCAGGCCTTCTAGGTATAAAGTTAGCATAACCCTCAGCCTGATGCATAACCTCAGACCACGTCCACAAATGCACGAATCATTTCCTTGAGATAAACCTTTCAAGAAAATGGTTGTGTGTGTGTGTGCACGTGCGTAAGCGCGTGCGTGTGCATGTGAGTGTGCGTGTGTGTACTTCATTGCTCTTCCACTCCCCGCCCCCATAGAGAACCAAATCTAAGGCTCCTTATCAGACATTAATACTTTTTGCTCACCAACAAAACAGAAGAAAGGAGCAGCGGAAATGAAGGGAACTCTAGGGTACTTACACATGAAAAATATTTTATTTTGCAAAAGAGTGTCATGTGCTTGGACTTACACTTTTGATGAATGGGATTATGTAAGATGTACTGCCTGGAGTCAAAATACCTGTCATGTAATAAAAACAGAACATTTAGATCTTCCCAGTATGCTCATAGAATAAGCAATCTTTTGGCTATAGCAAAAGATCCCTGAAAATCAAATGTTATTTTATTTTTTAGCTATTATTTTTTCCCTTGTTTGTATAAAAAAAGGAGAAATTAAATGTCAAACTAGTTCTCTTGCAAACTATTCCTTTGGCTTTGCCAATAAAGAAATGATATAATTTTTTCCAGAATTGCACTTGTTTGATTCTGTATCATGGGGTGGGGGTGGGGGAAACAAGAATGTGCTAAATGGCCTATCATTTTGGAATGCTGTTTTTCTTTTAAAACTGCACAATTTAAATTTACTAAAGTTACAGCACACTTTTGGCATGAAGCCCCTGAACTAATTATGTGGTGTTTAATGGTAAAGCCGAGTGGTGTATACTTACATGCCATTTGTAAAGATCATTTCAAGTGGGTGTGAGCTTTTTTCCCCTTTTCTGTGAACATGTTGAGATTCATAACTTCATTTCAGAAAGATACTTTGAATATCAATCCATTGCCCCCAGGCTCCCCAGTCACAGCTGTTTCTTTAGCAAACACAGACACTTTGATGTGGCAATTCTCATTTTATTCTGCTGAGATCTTTTCCCCAACATTTGAAGTGATTACTTATGGTTAAAATTTTCTGTCAAATAGCTTTAAAAGTGTTAAACTATCTTGGCCGTTACAATGGAGAACTTAGGTCCATCATTCATTCCTTTTCATGTTTATTCTCAGAATTCTCAGAATATAAACATTAATTTTCACAAGCAGTTAATAATTTCAGATAATATTTCTTAATTAGTTTTAGTTTTATCAGGCATTATATATATTTATATTGATTTTCAAGTTGGGTATATTTTTATGCCTAATAGCTGAGGGTTGAAAACAGTAGTGACTGGATTCTTTTATTTCTCATTTTGAGTCCTTTGCATTTTAATATTCAATTGAATCAGTTTTATAGCATAATAATTAATGCAGCCTGATGTTATTTTAAACTCTAAAAGCTTTAATTTTACTATTTGTCTATTGATCTTAAGTGTCTACTCTGTAACCAAGAATGGCGATGCCATAAGACTGAGTAGTGCACCGCTTCACTGTACCTTGAATTTCATAGTCTGGCCCAGTGGAGGTTAACAATGGAAACAGCTGTACTGTGGACATCTTGTATATATTTTCTTCATCATTAAATAGCTACCATGTGAGGTAGTCCTCATATGGTACCAGATGAACACTTTCTCAGTGTTCTCTGGCATGTCTAATATTCAGATTCATGTGTATATTTCTCTGCTTTTTCCATGTACAGCTTAATATACCTCGTCATCCATGATTTGAGCAAATCAGAGTATTGAAACATTCAACTTCCTATCTGTCCCTTTCCTCCAAACTCTGTAGGATGTGTCAAGATAGAAATTTGCAAAAGTGAAGGTAGTTAATTTCATGAACAATCATATTTGCTTCATCTCTCTTTGCATTTCTCTGAAAGCAGTTTTTCCACTTCTCAATTGGGTTTGTACTCTATGTATAGACTTGCTGACTAATGTTTTTAAATGTTAATTTTAATGCAAACATGGGTCTTGGGAATGGAACGCTCCCTAGAATGTGGATGACAAAACTCCATTCTACATACTTGGGACGTGGTATTAGCTCAGCAAGTTGGCTCAATACAATTGGCTGCAACAATGGTCTCAAGCACAGCCAGGATTGTGAGGTGGCGCAGCACTGGACAGGGCCTTCCTCTGTGTCAGAAAAGGTTGCCATGTCTCAGAACCAACCAAAAGGCACCTAAGCCAATAATATTGATTTCTACTTTTTACTTTTGGAGTTCTTGCAATGTTTTGCCCACGTTGCCCAGGGCAACATTTCAAGTTATTGTTTTTTCTTCAACATATTCTTTCACTTCTTTGGAAAATGCATTGTTGCAGATGCAGTTAGGTTGAAATTTAGCACCCTATCATTTGATCTCTCTAATGATCCATTTAAATTTGTTCTAGTTTTTAGTATGTTCTGCTTTCTTCTCAATTGAGCTTTTTATCTGTTTTACTTTGTTATTTTTGTTAGTTTTTGTTTGTAGATATTTTTCTGTACATAATATCCAGGATAGGTAAATCTCCTGAGACAGTAACTGGATTAATGGCTCCTTGAGCCATGGTGGTGTAATGGTTGCACATTGGGCTGTAATCTTTAAGGCTGACAGTTCAAAACCACCAGATTCTCTCTGTGGGAGAAAAATGGGACTTTCTATTCCCATAAATACCAGCTCAGTCCTATAATTTACTTCCATAAATACAGTTAAAGACTCCAAAATTCACAAGGATAGTTCTATCCTGTCCTGTAGGGTCACTATGCATTAGTATTGACTCGATGGCACCTACTTCAGGTTTTGAGAATATGGCAGGGAAGGATAGAGGAGAATGGGGAGCTAATAATGATAAGCACAAAGTCAACCAACAGCTTTTGAACTATTTATAGGCTTTTCTAATTTTTTTCATTGGTTCTTTGTCGTTATTTTGTTATCTTTTGTCTCTCTGTTTTGCTCTGTCTTGCTTTTGTGCATATTATTATCTCTGCAAGTCTATCTAGATAAGATAGGCTAGATAAACAATCTGGAGGAAAAACAATGGGACCAATGGTTGGGGGGGGTGTGCATGGAAGAATGGGAGGTAGGGGAAAGGAAGTGGTATTAACAATCTCAGGGACAAGGGAACTACAAGTGGTCCAAAAACAGTGGCGAGGAGGGTGTAAGAGGCCTGGTAAGGTTTGATCAAGGGCAAGGTAACTGAGAGGAATTCCTTAAACCCAAATGAAGGCTAAGCATGATAGTGGGACAAGAGGAAATTGAAAGGAAATAGAGGAAAGAACTAAGAGGCAAAAGGCATTTACAGAGGTCTAAATACAGGCATGTACATATGCAAATATATTTATATATAAGATGAGGAATAGATCTATATGCATATATTTATAGGGTTAGTATTAAGGTTGCAGATGGACATTGGACTTCCACTCAAGTACTCCTTCCATGCAAGAACACTTAATTATTTTAAAATGGCATTCCATGATGCTCACCTTCCCAACATGATCACTGAAGACAAATCAAGTGCATAAGCAAATGTGGTGAAAAAAGCTGATGGTGCCCAGCTATCAAAAGATATAGTGTCTGGGTTCCTAAAGGCTTGCACGTAAATAAGCGGCCATCTAGCTCAGATGCAACAAAGCACACAAGGAAGAAGCGCACCAGCCTGTGTGATAACAGGGTGTCGGAGGGATCAGGTATCAGGCATCAAAGAACAAAAAAATCATATGGTTGAAAATGAGGGTCAGTGTGGAGTGAAGAACCAAAGCCCATTTGTAGACAACTGGACATCCCCTTACAGAAGAGCTGTGGGGAGGAGACAAGCCAGCCAGGGTGCAGTGTAACAATGATGAAAATACAACTTTCCTCTAATTCTCAAATGCTTCTTTCCCCCGCAATATCATGATCCCAATTCTACCTTACATATCTGGCTAGACTAGAGGATGTACACTGGTACAGATAGGAACTGGAAACACAGGGAATCCAGGACAGATGAAACCTTCAGGACCAGTGGTGAGAGTAATGATACAAGGAGGGTGGAGGGAAGGTGGGGTAGTAGGAGGGAACCGATCTAAAGGATCTACATAAAACCCCCTCCCTGGCACACAGACAACAGAAAAGTGGGTGAAGGGAGATGTTGGACAGTGTAAGATATGACAAAATAACAAAAATTTATAAAATATCAAGGGTTCATGAGGAAGGGGAGAACAGGGAGGGAGAGGAAAAAATGAGGAGTTGATACCAAGGGCTCAAGTAGAAAGCAGATATTTTGAGAATGATGATGGCAACGAATGTACAAATATGCTTAACACAATGGATGGATGTATGGATTGTGATAAGAGTTGTATGAGCCCCCAATAAAATGATTTTTAAAAATGAAGAAAATGTTTAAAAGCTGATTATGATTATGATTGTTCAACTCTTGATGAGCTTGGACTATTGAATTGTATGATATGCCAATTATATGTAAATAAAACTGTTGAAAAAATGCTCTTTGGTCAACTAATGATATATTATCATCTGTAGCTTTATGACATAAATTATTCTAGACAATGGGTGATTTTTAAAATAATAATTAATTTGATTCTTGCCTTCACTTGACATTTTCCAAATTGGTTCAAAGAATGTTAATTGATCCCCTCACTCTAAATACGTTTGTGGGCAATTCTCCATGTGATATTCTCTTCTTAGAAATTCACTTTATAGAAGAACAAGTTAAGTTTTAGAGTGGTTGACTCTCTTTAACCTGTGATTTAGAAATTTACATATCCAGAGGAATCTTTTTAGGAGAACATATACCAATATTTATAGTATTTCAGGATACTGTTTATAAAATAGTTATGTGACTCATTGACCTCTATGGAATTTTGATGATCTTAAACCCCATTCCTTAGAAAATCAGAATGAGAAAGTAAAATATAGTTATTTACTACAATTCTGAAACGTTTTAACTCTCAGAGAACTGGACTATTATGTCAAGTGATGGGAGTATAAATTTTATCTCTGTGTGTACTATATAAAAATTAATGTAAAGGTAGAGAAACATTTATATACATTCATAGATAGAAAGTAGAAATAATTGTTATTCTCATATTTTTTAATTAAAATATATTTGCATAAAACTTGTGAATCATGCCCCTAAAATAATGATGTTATGTCTATTTATTTTAGAAAGCACTCATTCTTTTTATTTTAAAAAGTCACAAAAAAATAACAAATATAAACGGTGAAAAATTTGCAAGTGCATTTCAAGTGTTAATACCCTAAAATTATATCTGAAATATGATACAGTAATGTAACATGTTAGCACTTGTTTTATTTTTAGCATACCTTGTAACATATATAAGAAATGATAAGAGAATATAAGTGCTTGTGGCCTACCTATTTCCTGTAACACGATCCTATTGTTATGAAATCTTTGATTTATTTCATTATTGTATTACTCAGTTTTGAGCTAAATATCTATTCTTGAGCAAAAGCTACTTAGAAAGTTGCATTTATTTCATTATGATAATGATAAAACAATATTTTGTTAAACATTTTTCCTCATTCCTTTCTACCTCCTGCTTCATTACTGAATTTATACTGTGAATAGAGTATCTACATAAGTACTGTTGAAGAAACGCATATATCCTTTTTATTGTGTAACTGCAGTTAAATTTCTTGTTAATAAATTGAGAAAAAAGTAAAGCATACCACTTTGAGTTGACAATAACTCTGTGTCCATACTATGAATTAAAATACAGCCAATCACAAGAGACTATGCTCGGTGTCATTGGCGCAAGCATGTTGCCATTGGGAAGAGGCTAGAATCAAAGAAGCTGCACAACTGAGGAGAGTGGTAAAGAGCAGTTGAAAATGTGATTTTTTTTCTGAGCACACGAATCATAACGAATTTCACGTCAGGACTCGTAACTCATTGAACCAATCATAGATCGCAGATGTGCTTAAACAATGAGAGCCTGAAGGAGACTGAAGCAGTTCATTAAATCCATGGGGGTTGGGGGTTCGATTTCATTCCCATCCAGACGGAGGTAGTTAAGACGAGGTCCGTAACTGAACAAATCTCGTTCTCCAGGCACGGAAGGAGGGGGCGGACAAATTACAGAGACATTCACACCTGCAGAAACAAAGATGACATAAGCAAGTGACGTGAAATATAAGAAAACCTAGAATGCATTGACCAAGAAATTATACGACTATCCCAGGAAGACCTGGGAGATTTTCTGGGAGACTAAAAACTGGAAAAGCCAGTTTTGCTATAGGTTGAACATATCAGTTTTATATAATGATCATGTAAAACATACAACAGGTACAGTAAACTCACTGTACACTTGGCTATACTTAGTACAGGATAATGAAAAGAAATGTTAGGAGCTATGATGGAATCAAAGGTAAGTCCTATTTATCTCTTTCTAAGCTTGCAAACTGGAAGCGATTCTTCACTGTACATCAGCATTTTGGTGAGGCTTCCTGTACTTTGCTTTCATCTTGTTCTAATCTCACAATTCTGTTAGAATTCATGATGAACTGACAAACATTTGCTGTTTCCATTTAGAAGGTAAGGTTAACCCATCTCCATTTGAAGGGCAGCTAAAAGTAACTAGCCAACATGGACAGGCAACATAAATCGGAAACATCCTGTACTCCCCTCTCCTTCTGTTCTAATCTCAATTTTGTTAGACTTCATGATGGCCTAACAGACTATTAGTGCTTTCTTTTAGGAGATAATACCCAGTTTCCCTGAAAATAAGACAGTGTCATATTAATGTTTGCTCCCAAAGATGTGCTAGGTCTTATTTTCAGGGGATGTCTTATTTTTCCATCAAGAAGAATAAGGTACACATTTATTGTTTTATTAAAAGAGACCTCACACTTCCTGTCTGCTCCAGCTGCACTGTGGCCAACAGTGAGCTGCACGGCGGCGCTCAGCGCTATGGTCCAGAGCCCAGAGTTACGGTAGCTTCAGATGGCCTTATTTTCGGGGGGATGCCTTATATTTCAGCGAGAGGCAAAACTGTAAGTAGGTCTTATTTGGGGGGATGTCTTACTTTTGGGGAAACAGGGTGGTAACCCATCTCCATCTGAAAAGCAGAAAGTCAGCTAACAATACTTGCAGCTGGAATGTGGATACGCCCATGTAAGCAAAAATGATCTGAGCACCAGAGAATCTACTCACAGGCCAGACTACTCCAGAAGACCCTGCCTGCAAGACCTGCTTATCAACTATCTCCTTACCTGTTGCTTCAGGAAGTGGATTTTTATTTTTATCTGTGTTTTTAGGTACCAGGAGTCAATACATTTTCTCACTCTCCCTCTGTCCCTGCCTGGTGAACTGGCTTACTTGGGACAGGCGGCCCACATCACTTATTTTGCATGAACACAAAATGTTTGCAGAGATCATTGTACAGTGAGACAGTATTTAAAGCAGGAGAGAAAGGCAAGAGCATTGGGTGCTGGTGGCACACCTGGTTGAGTGCTGGCTACTTGTTGAAAAGTCAGCAACTCCAACCCACGCAGGGGTGCCTAGGAAGATAGGTCTAGTAATCTTCTGAAAGAAGACTCATGGCTTTGAATCCTCTATGGAGTAGTTCTACTCTGCACACCTGGGGTCTTATTAGTTGGAATCACCTGTATGTCAACTAAAGCTAGCAGAAATAGTGAGTAAGTGCATGGGAGGAGAGAGGAAAGATTGGTGAACAATGGGACAGATGAATGTAGAACAGAAGGGAGAATAAATAGTAAATGGGTAGAACAGCAACCTCATAGATCAGAAAATACTTGAACATTACCTTAAAACTTGCACAATTTCAAATCACCGGGGTACGATGCCAATTTTTTTCAAAAGTACAATTAACATATGTTATATTTTCAAAAAGCAACCTTGAATCTTTATACTTAAGTGTACTTAATTGGAGAGGAAACATTTACCAAGAATTGAATTACAAATAACTCAGCCAGGAAGCTTCCCATCAGCCTTTTCAGATGGCTAAAATGTGAGAAATCACACATGTGCCTTGGATCAGAGCCTTTGGCACCAATGGCTGTGCTGAGAGTTAGGAGTGTTCGGGAGAGAAGGCCAATTAAATTGGCAAGCTTCAGGGAAATGTGCATGTTCTCTAGCCAACCAAGGTCAGGCTGAAATAGCTGATTTTAACTGTGGAGTTTCAGTCCTTTGTTGAACTATTTCCGGCAAGAAATCCTCCCTTATTAGGTACATTTACCTTAGAGGAAGGCTCTTCTCTATGTCTTACTTGGTCATGTGTGTTTGTTTTGTATTGAATGCTTTCTTGTTTACCAACACAAAAAATAACAAACCGATTGCTATGGAGTCAATTCCAACTCAAAGCAACCCTGCAGAGCAGAATGGAACTGCCCTTTTGGGTTTCCAAGACTTGACACTTTACAGGTGCCTCCTGACTCATCTTTCTACCATGAAGTGACTGCCGAGTTTGAACGGCTGCTTTTCCATCAGCAGCTTAATGTGGAACAAAATACGCCACCATGATTCCCAACTCACTGCCATCCGGTGGACTCACAGTGACCCTGTAAGACAAAGCAGAGCTTCTCTTTTGGCTTTTCTGACTCTGTAAATCTTTACAGAAAAAGGAACCTTCATCTTTCTCAGCCCAAGAGTCTGATGCCTTTGAACTGTTGATTTTATGGTTATCAACTCAACTCATAACCCACTATGACACCAGGGTTGAATAGCTCTGATCTGAAACTATTTTGTGAGTTCAACGTCATAAAAATACTTCCTCATAGTAATATAAACGTTCTACACACACACACACACACACACTTCATCATTCTCGCTATCTGAACATTATGGAAGCAGTAGTCGAGAGTGCTGAAGTAATGTATACAAACTATTTCAAGAAAAAGAGGTAGAGTTGAGTACCAGTCTATTTCTCTTCCACTACTCGGGGTTATTAGTGAACTGAGAAGAACGTGCTCCTTTTCATGGGCCATTTTCTGCTTACCACCCTCATGTCCCATAATCGATGCAAGTCTGAATAAAAGAAATAACATAAACAAGTGCCTAAAATGTTAATTATATTTTTGAACTAATTATGGCATTTCTAAAAGAGCACCATGGAAGTAAGTCATTCAAATACATAAAATATTTGCCTAATTTGAGTCCTTTAAAGTCCAGAAGAAAAAAATCACCTTATTTCCATAATTTTAGATAAGAAATATTAGTTGTTCTATAAATTCTGATGACCCGTTATATAAACTGCATTCTATTGGAAGTAAACTATAATAGATTAGTGGGGAAAAGAACTAAGCCCTTAGTTACTATAACATTCTGTAAGCCAACAATACTAGGCATGGAATTGAGATTCAATGTTACTCATATTGGAATATTGAGATGCCCATGTTGATTTCAACATTAAGAATAAAATAAATCAATCCTCTTTACTGATGCTATGGCTGTTATTTTAATTATTATTATCATTTTTTATTACCTTATCGGTCAAAGTTTTCTAAAGTCCTGTATTATGGATATTAAGGAAAAATGTGTTGTGAATTTATGAGTGAAAAGACATAATCATTTAGGATTAACATGAGAAGCCCTTGCTCAGTGCTTGGCTATTCCCCTCACTCTTTAACTGTGGGCAAATATTGCCATCTAACTTAGCTTTAGTTGTGCTTTTTGTAGAAATTTTAGTGAGTTATGCGTTGGGTTACTAACCTCAAGATCAACAGTTTGAATCCACTGTCCATTCCTTATGAGAAAGATGAGGCTTTCTTCCTGTAAGGAAGTATAGTCTCCGAAGCCCACAGAGACGGTTCTCCCCTCCTCTATAGGGTCTATATGGATCAGAACCAACGATGGCAGTGGTTGCGTGAAGAGTATCATGAAGAATTCTGGTAAGGCTTAATAGTGCAGTCTTCTTCAAAGCGTCCTAGGAAGAGTGAAAGCAATACTATCTGGGAATTAACTGACTGGATCAGGGCCTAATGATTTGTGTCTTTACCAGTTCTCCAATTTGGACTCATTCATGGCAAAGTCAAAGAAAGAGTAAAATAGTAATATGTGAAAAAAAGACGCAAAACTCTCTAAAATGTGGGTGGACCAAGGATAGCGTCATCTTCTTCAGATGCCGTTATGTAATTATGTAAGTGCCTAACATACGTGTGTCGACCAGTCTGACTTCACTTTTGAGCAACCTCAATAGAAAATGCAAGAAGTAAAACTCAAAGTCAAGTAGGGCTTTACATGAACTTTGATATGGAATGTCTGTGAGGCTTTTGTTGTCATGCAAAGCGGCAATGTAGAAGTCAAGAACTTTTTACAAGAAAACATGCATACATGTAGGTTCATGTTTGCTGGGATACTACTTTATTCAGCTTAACAGATTCTTCTCCTAGCAAATCTTTTCTGTGGTATCATCTGCTTTTGACTAGAATTAATCAATTTCTCTCATTGCCATGGAAAAATAAATGCTGTGACAGCACCCTCTCCTTTTAGTTCCTGGATTTTTAATGTTCTTAGGAAAATAAAACAGAAAATCATGAAGAAGTGAGTAGCATCAAATGAAACAGTGGTACCTCTTTACCAGTGGTATGTTTATCTGGTTACTTTCTCAAAGGAAACTTTATTGAATAATAAGCAACATATGTTTCTGACAATTAGCTGTGTTGTTTTTTTATGAACTAGACTGAATATCACCTTATAAGTATACATTTTAAAGATGTTCAGGAGAAATCTCCCTAAGGATCAGCCTTTAAGAGTTTTGCTGAGGTTAAAGATACAGGAATTGGTTCCAGGCTAGGTCTAGTACCCTTATGGATGGATCAAGATATTGCCCATTTATATACCAGGTCAGCGTGCTCTCAAGGATAATTAAGAAGATGCTAGGTTTTCTTTAAGGTTTCCAGATTCTGCTTTCTACAAGCACTTCCTTCTTCGTGCTTGCCTCACTGGCACTGTGCATCCACTTCTCTTCCCCTGTGAAAACCCATTTTGGGGAAAATTTACTCCATCTAAAGAGATGACACCTAGCAAGGGAGTATATATATCGATTTTAACTGAGCAAAGCTAAAACTACTTCAATGGTTATCAAATCACAGTCCTCAAAGAAGCAGTATTAGTACCAGCTGGGAGCTTGTTAAAGCAACACTTATCCAGCCCTACTCCTGACCTACTCAATCAGAACTCTGGGGGCAGGTCCATCAATCTATGCACACCAAATACACAGCATTCACTAAAACCAAAGAGTATCATTTGGGGTGTTACAGCATCAGCTGTCGCCTAAGTTTGCAATCCAGGAATCATCTTAGTGTCACATCAATTCGCTTACTAATCACTAGTGTCGGTTACAAGCCTTAAATAGGGGAAAGGTAGAAGTAACATGACCTCCTCATTATAGTAAAACACGATAAATGTATTGCATGTTTCCAATAGAAAAACCGAACTCAGTACCACCGAGCCAACTCTATCTCATAGCAGACTGTCCCGTAGTCGCACTGTCCCTGTGGGTTTCTGAGACTGTAACTCTATGAATGTAGAAAGCCCCATCTTTCACCCACAGAGCAGCTGGTGGTTTCGAACTTCAAACTTTGCAGTGAGTAACTGAACAGGTAACCACTATGTCACCAGGGCTCCGATAGATAAAATGCGGGTACCAAAGACCTTTTCTTTTTCAGCCTTCAATTCAAAGACTTTGGCATGTTGATTCGTTAAGACCGTTAGTGAATAGACAACATTTAGTTCTGAAAATCAGAATTATATTTTTTTTAAAATTGTAGGGGCACGTTACTTAGGAAAAGCAAACAGAATAACTAAAACTACAACCTATGGTTGATATGTTCAAAGGCGCTGAAATAAACTCAATTACCATGAACTCAACCTGAGGATTACTTACTTTTGATTTTGTTATGATCGAGGTGCAGGTGCTGGAGGTGAGCACTGATGCGGGGAAACTTTGTGAGTCTGTTGTAAGACAGTTGAAGATCTAGAATGGATGAGACATCAAAACCACTTGAAGGGAGACCTACATCAGATAATTTATTGTGGTTTAGCCTCAGGAAGGCTACTTTAGGAATCACATTAAAATAATTGTCTGGTATTGCTTCAATGGAATTGTTGTCTAAAAACAGTTGCATTGTGTTGGCTGGTAATCTTGGTGGCATCTGCCTCAGGGCATTCTTGGCCATATTTAGCTGCATAAGGTTCTTGAGTCCCTTAAAGGTATCTCTTTGAAATGCATTATCTAAGAGTTTGTTGTGCTGCAGGTCTAGAAGGGTCAGGTTCTCTAGATTGCTGAAGGTCCCTTGAGGAATTCTGGATACCTTGTTTCTAGCGAGCTGTAATTGTTCTAAACTTCTTGGCAATGGAGAAGGCACCTCCTCTAGTTCATTATCTTCCAGAAATAAGAAAAGAAGCTTTTTCAATTGGCTCAGAGCTCCTTTTGCAATTCCATAATTGGTTATTTTGTTCTTGTTTAGGTTTATCCATCTAAGCTCGGTGGCATTCTCAAACGGTTTCTCAGGAATCGTTTCTATCAGATTGTTTTCAATATAAAGATACCAGATCCGTGATGGGATGTCAGGGATTTCTTTAAGACCTCGATTTTCACAGTAGAGAGCAGTAGGGAAACTGGGAGGACAGAAACATTCCCTGGGACACATGAAATCATCCACAGCCCAATCTTCAGGCTCATTCATGTCATGAACCTGCCTCACACTCCGAGCACATACTAGTTCAGCTATGAGCAATGCCCAGATGCTGAAATACATAGCGGCTGCCATGATCGTGCCTAGAATAAAGGGATAAAACAATTAAATGATAGATGACCTTGACTTTAGTTAAATGTATGAATCAAAATACTCAGCACACATTGCTTCTCTTAGAGAGAGCCAAAGTAGTTTTAATTTATTTTATAGATTATGTATAGATATCCATGATCACATATATGTTTAGTAAGCACAATGGGCAAATCATTTTTGCAAACACTGGAACTGATTGACCATGTTTAACTCAGTCACAATAAAAATGGAGAAATAGAAAATTTTAGCAGCTATGAGTATCTTGCTATTGCAAGCTATTTAATGCAAGGGAGTTAAACTGAAACCAGTAATGAGTACTTAAAATCATCGTTTAACAGTTTAAATTGACAGTCTGTGTTAGTCCTAAAATACCGGGGTGTGTTTTTACTTTGGCACTGAAGTAAGCATAACATCTGGATGGCATTTCTCAGGACCTTGGGCCCTTGAACCAAAGCACTAGAGAGATCAAAGAACATCTTTTAACAGTTTGTTATGGAGGAAGGTTCTAAGATCTGAAACAAAGTGTGTGATTCATCTTGCATTCTATTGCTCTACTTCTCAGGTAAGTTCCATTTTCAGGGAGAAAGTTTTCTAATATTATATGGACAGAATCAAGTGGTTCAATCCTGGAAATTAAATTATAAACTCTATATATGTATACATAGATCTCATAATTGCATAGGTAATGCATTTAACTGTGGTATTATTGTGGTTGGTTAAAAAATAAACAAAATGACATGTTTAAGATAGAGATAAAGCTTCCTTGTTTTCAGTATTATTCTTGCTATTAGTTGCTTTTGAGTTGACTGATTAATAAAAAATAATTGATCAACACAAATTGACAATTAATACATTTAAAAGATACAACAGCCCCCTCCAAATAACATCAAAGTTACACATTAAAAGAATTATCGTAACGCAGGACAAACTGCAAATAATAACATTCTTATCAACTTGCATTTAATTCAACTACTGGATTGGACATAATAAGATTTATGGATTCCTTATGAAAAATGAAGTCAGCAAAATGCTGACTTTCAGTTTTGTTACTTGTATTTCTGAAAACGACACGTGCAGTGTTGCTTCCACAAGCTGTCCAATTGCCTACAATTGCAGCATGGCCAACTTTCAATAGAGGTGCATTCAAAAAAGAAAAAAAAAATCAGAATAGGGATTTGCTATAGGTATTGCGTTTGCAGCCCTATCTCTGATGAAACAGACTTTCACATTCTTAACTTGAAGAGTTTTTAAAAGTGCGAAAATAGTTTACCTTGCTCTCCAGAAATATACCGTTGAGTCCTGTGTCTGGGTCTGAAGTATGCTAAAAAATCAGAAAAGAGATAAAACTTTGAAAACTTTTCTTTTATTGCATGTTCTCAAGTCTCCTAATAGACAAAGTAAAACCTGCCCTGACCCGTTAGCAGAAACACCTTTGGATGTATTGTTTCTCCTTTGACAGGCTGCAGAAGACAGCCTACCTCAGCTTTCCTGGATCTTCTTCTTGCCCTCCTATTGGTCACTGCTTGCTCACAGTAATAATATGACCCAAGTTCCACTGTCGTATTTTTATGAATCCTCCCTAATATATGAGCACCAGTGACTCCACTTTAACCCCCCAACAACCACAGTACCTCAGTACCTAGAGAGCCAAGTGCTGGAAATTCTGAATGTAATCTTCAGCATTTACAACAATTCAAAGCATTTCCCCCTCAATATTAACAGTTTCAAAGATATTGCATTGTACTGCTATATAGATCTAATCTACCAGCAGGTAACTAAGGACAGTATTGATTTTATGTATAACAAAAAGATTTTAAGGCATTTTTCTCTGGATGACTTAAAAAATGAATTCAAGGAAATAAAGGCCAACCTTCTCTGTTTATATGGAAATATTTTATTCATTTCTGATGCAAAACAGATGCTGGAATGCTATTTAAATATATTATGTTTGACTGAGAGTAAAAGATGGAAAATTATAATTTCAGAATAAAAATGTTCAGGCTAGGAAGCTTTGCTTGATGTTAACAGTAAACCTAGTGTTATGCTTTGTTTGGTAGAAATAATTATTTTATCTCTGTTCAGTACTGAATGCTTTCTTTCCAAATAACTTTTAAATGAGTGCTATTTTTTCCTCATCATAAAATGACACATGTTTTGAATTTAGTCCAGTACAAGACATTATGTGGCATTCTATTCTTTCTTTAGCCCAGAAATCTAAGATAATGTGTCTTCCAGCTCTTAAATGTGTGGAAATATTTGTTATGTCTCTTGAGAAAAGATGCATATACAAAAACACATTTTAAAATATTATTATTAAAGATGTTATATACTGTTGATTAAAATAATCATTTTTTCTTCTAAAATGTACTCTATTCTGGTATCACAGAGTTTAATTTATATATTATATTTCATATAAGTATTATCAAACAGGTTATAGTCCTGAGGTCAGTGAAGAGGTTATAAACCTGGAGTCTGAGAATATTTTCTAAAAGGCCCCTCCACCTTCTGACAATAAGCAAGTCCATCAGAGTCTCTGAAGTTCAGTTAAGTCACCCATAAAATAACAATGGTTCTACCTCATGTGTTGGCCCTACATTGTCTTAAATGATTATGTTATATTATAACATATGAAATATTAGCCCTTCTTTCACATTAGGCCTATAATCTCAATTGGACAATATTTAAGTTGAAATATTTTTATAGATTGTTTACTTATTCCTAATCTCTTAGGAGTCCTATAGGCTTTAAGAATGCAGCCAAATTCCATGATGCACACCTTCCCGACATGATCACTGAAGACAAATATGTGCATAAGCAAATGTGGTGAAGAAAGCTGATGGTTCCCGGTATCAAAAGGTATAGATAGCATCTGGGTTCTTAAAGGCTTGTAGGTAAACAAGCAGGCATCTGACTCAGAAGCAATAAAGCCCACATGGAAGAAGTGCACCAGCCTGTGT
>NW_022103898.1:38081262-38093729 GCF_000313985.2 Echinops telfairi | reverse complement strand
ACAGAAAAGTTTACATCAAGTTACTACCAATGCATGGCAGCCCCATATATGATGGATTAGAGCTACTTCATAAAACTGTTTTGTCTGATAGTTTGAGATACTATTTCACACTCACTATAATCAGAGAGATGGAAAATAATGTATGCTTGAGAATGTTTAAAAGTTGTTGAAATGTGGAAAATTTGTTCAAAACTTGAAGCTATGAATGTAAAATGATACAGAAACTATGGAAAAATGCTCAACAGTTTCTCACAAAGTTAAATATATAATTGCCACATGACATAGTAATTACACTTTCATCACATATGATTATAATTCTATTGGCTCTGTATACCCAACAGACTGAAAGGAGGGGCTCAGCAGTTACTTGAGCACATGTTTGTTGTTGTGTTATTCACAATAGCCAAAATGTTGAAACTATCCAAGTTCCATCAGCAGATAAATAGATGGATGAAATTTGTTATAGCCATACAATGAAGTACCCATCCCTGAAAAGAAATCAAGTTCTATCACACACTGCAACATGGATTAACCTTGAAGTAATTATGCTGAATGAAATGTCAGTCATGAAGGACACAATTTTATGATCCCTGTTAATGATGTACCTACAATATTCCATTGAAGAGCAGCAGAAGTTTTTTTCCTGGCTACCCGGGCCAAGTGGGATGGTTTGTTGAAGGGATACTTCCTAAGGCTGTTTTGTCCGATAGCATTTTGAGTATTTGGGGAGAGTGATGGAAAGCTTTTGGAAATACAGAGAACCGATGGGACCACAACAAGGTGAATGTAACTAGTCATTTGAAATGGTCACAGTGGTGAACTATTTGCTACATATACTCATGTATATATTTTCTAAAACAATAAAAATTTTAAAAATAGAAGAATTTTTAAAAAGTATGTTTAGTCCTATCAAATTCTGCTCAGATGGAGAAAGAGCAATGAGTGTAACTAATAGCTGTCTCTTTAGATAACCTAACATTTTAGAAGTCCATGAGTAGATTTGTAATCAATAGTTATGGAATGAATAGATAACTGAGAAGCACCTTGACCACATGTATAACTTTGATAAGTGACAGGATTATTAATTAGCCTGTCAACTCCAAGACAGCATGGGGAAAGGGCCTTGAGTCTATTACCAAAGATCTTGATTTAAGGTTCTTTTTAACAATTTTCTAGTCATGTGGACCTTACATAAGCTATTTAACCATCATGCGTCTGTGTCTACCCATGTCCACCTTGCTCCGATGATGACACAGGGTGGTTTTAAGATAAAATGAGCTCAGTAAGATGACTCAGATGTAAGTGATGAGCTAGTGTCGGAAAATTGTGTGGGATGCTTTTATAGTGAACAAAGTTAGAACTCAAGGAGAACTGAATGATCATCTACTCCAGCCCGCCCATTCTACATATGATGAAAAGACAGAAATCTGTGTCAGCAGGGACTGTGACAGTCAACACAGCAGCCTTCCTGTGAGCAGTTCCGAGAAGGACCTGAAGCCGTACTTGTTAAGTTCCTGTTCTTGTTTTAGGCTTCTATCTTCCTGTTAGTACATCTTAATAACTCCTCTTTGCTTCTGTTATCTCTATCTTGTGGCACATGTATGCTCCTTCCTACTAAATGAGAGAATACTTACAGTCTTACACTGACCAACATAGTGTGTTATATGCTTGAAGATTATTGACAAGAAAGGTAGTGTGTGAGGGTCTGAAAAGCATGAAATGTTGCCAACATGCCTGATGTGTTCACCAGCACTATGAGCAGAGGTTGAACTACTTCCTAGAAGGGCTTTCAGGAACTTCTGTATGTAAGCTTGACTCTACTTTTGCTAAATTATTTTCATTTAATAGATCAATTTTAATCCTATGTGATTAAAGTGTCAAATAATTTTAAAATGTAAAATGAATCTACAAATATACATATATATATATAAAACTCATGTCATTTTAAAATTTTATTAAAAGAATGTGTTCTGGTCTACCACATATTTTTCAAATGGTTTACCTAGATACATATTATACATGTGTACATATAACAAGTGGACATGACAAAATTATGTTTAAAAAGTTTGGCATAGGGCACTCAGACCTATACCCTGCATATCACATAATAGTTCCAGAAGTTAATTTTGGTCTTCTTCATCCACATTCAGTAGTTTGAAAATATGTAAAAAATAGGTATAAACACTGGTCATGGATTAGGTTTAGTAACGTTCAGGTAATCAGAAAGTAAACGACTGAAATGACCCGTTTTCTCTCAGCAGTTGGCAACTTGGCCTGAGGAGAGTGGAATTCCGTACAGCCAATCTGCACTTGTCTGCATTAGAGCCCCAGAGGAGGTCAGGCAGAGGGCCCCTCCCAGGTGTGCTACAACCCAAGCACGGGCTGCCCACATCAGGTAAGGCCATGGTCCATGTGCATCCGTCAGGGGCTGGGGTGCCAGCTTGCCGTGACACCAGCAAGAGAGGTAGCCTGCCTTGAGAGGGGCTCTGACAGAGACTGGAAGGGGGGTTGTTGCGTCTGCTGCCACTGGGAACAAAGCCTCCTCAACAGGCAGCAAAGTGAATTCACATAAAGTCTGTTGGACAGAAATTAAAGGAATTTATATGAAAGAATGGTATATCACTCTTATGAAAGCCATATATGGAGGTTGAGATTGCGTGGAATTTAAACAAGTTTAGCTTCTGTGTTAGTTGTGAAAAATACAGTAATTCACTGATAATGAAAACAATGTCCCGCAAAGTTACCTCCTTCAGCACAATTTCGTTCTGAAGAACCCTTCATTTTCTAATCTCCTCAGGGTTTCTTTAGTATTTACTAAATATTCCTTTTGGCACTCTTTTTGTTTGCTCCCTTGGTCTTAAGTATTTTCTTTTGTTATATAAAGGGTTAGCATACTTTGGTTCTACTCCGTGCTCCTACCAAGAATCATACTTCTCTACAATGGGTTGTAATGTCATGTGTCACAAATTTTGATTAAAATTTAGTGTGCCCCTTATGATACAATATTGTTCATGTCTAAAAACACAGTGTAAGTTATGTATTTTCTCTGTAACACAGACACACAGAAGCTTCAACAAGTTCATGGAAAAATTTCATGAACTTAATTCTATTTTCCATGAACTTTATATATAATATATATAATTTCTGAGATATAGATATATTCCTTTCAACAGAACTGTAAATCTACTTTGAAAACTTTTTTTTCCCATTCAGTCACCGAAGGCAAAGGTTGTGGTAGTATAGAGCCGTACCTATTTACTGTTTACCAGCTATGTAATCTTGCAAATTTTATTTGTTTATTTTTATTAATTCTACTCCTTTGGAAATTAGTTAGTTATCATCCTTATCTTCAACTTTGGCAGCGAATATACTGATCAGATCAACTAATTTTCTTGTTTTCTTCCTTTTACCTCTTATCTCAGCTTTCGCCATGCTTCAGATGGGTTTCTTTCATGTTTTCTTTATCATGCTCTCATGGCTCAGAACTTTACCACATGTGTTTTCTGTTCTGAAACATTTCCCTTCGGTTTCACACATGAACTAGCTTCCTTAATTTGCATGTTAACTGAATGGCTGGTTGGTAGTGTAAGAATTTTTTGTGCTCTTCATAATAGATATATTTTTTAATCATTCTGATTTATTTATTTTCCCCCCCGAGATTGAATTTGACCTTTGATTATTCATCTTGGAGGTTTTTCTCATGTATCTGATGGTACTTTATTGAAGTGTTATGTTTAAGAGGGAATAACTAGCAAGCTTATTGGAAGCCCAGTGAGAATTGATGGTGCTTGTCAGCCTCGTGGTAGAAGACCAGGTGTGGACCCATCTCCCTGTGCTGGTTTCCCACTGCGACCACACAAAGCATCACTGAATGACTGGTCCTTACTGTGAGACTGAAACCACAGACGTTATTGTTTCAGAGTTCTGGAGTCTAGAAGTCTAGTTTAATATGTTCGCTGGATCATGCTCCCTCTGAAGGCCCTAGAGAAGAATTTGTCCCATGACTCTCTTTAATTTCTGGTAATTTTTTTACTATTCCTTCGTTTTTATCTGCATCACTTGTTTCAGGTTCTGTCTTCATGGGGTTGTGTCTGCTCTGGGCGTGTCTCGGGCTTAATGACTTGGTTAGCTGGTTAGTGGATACAAATGGATGAAGACAAACACAATCAGTACTTAGGGCTTCTTAGTTTCCTTTTCATACTGAGCATTTTTATAATCAGTACTGCCAACTTGCCTTGTTTTGGGTTATTATGAATAAAAAGAAAATAAGCTTTCATATAGAGTGAGCTTTGTGTCTGAAGCACCGTGAGGCTGTGCTTATTCCAAAATTGATCCAAAGTTAGTGATCATCCTATCACTTCTAAGTTACTTATTTACATGTTTATATTTCATATTTATAACTCTCTCTGGCTATAGTTGTTATGCGCCTTTCCAGGAAGGTTTTGATCAACTGCTCATCAAAAAATCAAATAAATAAAGCCCTGTAATTCTTGCATGAGCTCTTTGATTGATTGATTGATTTTCTGTTTTTGCAAACCATTGTTCTCTAAGGTCATTTTCTTCCAGCGCCTCTATTCCTCTGTGTCTACCAACTGAGCCATCACGTCATGACTCTTCAGAGGGCACTAACATCACAGCAGTTGATACAGTATGAAGACAAATGATTCTAAATTTCATCTTCAAAGCTATTCAGGAGAGGAATTTTATAAGACATCATTGAAACAGAATACTGAGAAAGTACTATTAGTCACAATGTCTCCAATAATCTTGGGGCCAATCTATTAAACATGCATTCTCATTACTTTTATTCTTTTCTAAAATTGTCCTTTTAGGCCTTCCCAAATTGGAACCATACTATTATGGTTGTCAGTTCTCAATTGATTTCTGTATATCATAGAAAGCCAACTATATTCTTATTATATTTATACATTTCTCAGAGACAGATGCTCATAGATAAAACCCTCAGAAGAGCCCTCCTGAAAGAGCACCATTGCCACAGAAATGCAACTATTTGGTCCCTTTCCCATGTATGTAACATATTTGTTGAGTTAGCACTGTTGGGCAATTCAGATTAGGTTAAATGGAGCTAAAGTACTTGGGCCATGTTATGTTCTAAGGGAGAAAATTGACCCCCACATCAAATATAATTTATGGAGGCATATTTATTGAGTCTTAAACAGGACAAATACAGGCAAAGGTAAAATATACATTATTTAGATGAGGAAGATTCTCAACAAGGGGTCATTTCAATAGGACCTGGGGTACAAGGGAAACTGTCACAAAAAGCATCATGGTTACAAGTGGGACCATAAAAATGGAAAAGGGACCAAAATCGGTGTGCATACACTATTCTAGATGGAAATCTTACAAGATTGTTTCAGGACCCTTCATCCGAGACAGTCAGGGTATGATTCATGACCATCTGGATTCTAGGACCCCAATTCCATCCCAGACACAGTCAAGTTAGACCTCAAGGGTCTAGGTCATCCTTTCTTAGTCTGGTGAGGGGAGTGGTAGCAATCTACTTTCAAATACATTTTGGTTGTGAGCAAAGTTGCTCACATTATTATTTAATGGTCAGAAAGAATTGAAGGGAGATGAAATCTATGTGGATACAGTTTTAGGGTTTTCACTGTAAAGTACAGCCTTCCTCAAACCCCACTGCACAGAATTTGAGCTCTAACACAGTTTAGTAAAGTAGAGATTCAGTGAACTAGAAGTAGCTTTTCAGTGAGACTGGTATCATAGTTGCTACAATGGGTTTATGCATAGTTTCTAACCTCAAACTTCTAGTGGTAAATCATACATAGTTCAGCAATTTGTTTGACTTTGACCAGATGCCACAATATTCTGTAGATACTTGGACACTTATACTAAATGAATGACTTTGTATCCCTATGGTCTTCCATTGGATTTGTTTCCAATGTCCTGGCATTCCTGTGTCTAACCAAGTTTACCATATAAATGACAGCACATGGATAGTCTCTGGGATGTCCTGTCTGCATTCTAAACGGTATCACACAGTGAGCTTTCAGCACACTTCATAAACAGAATGTCAACATCATATTTCTATTTGTGTCGGGTGAACAGATCAGAATTTTTACTGGTCATTTTGATTATTAGAATAAAGAAAATGACATGAAATTCAGTGTCTTTATGGAATGTATCAAAACAAGACCATAAATGGAACAACAGCTGCACTGTGAACAGACATCTAAATAAGCTTTGGAACATGTCTTGTTATACACTGAGAGTATCCATCTACTGCATGGCCAACCACTAGATTGAAATGAAATTTGCTGGAAAACATTAGTCCTACAATTTTAAGCCTGTGAAGGGGCACTTATAGTTCCAATTTTTTCATCAAAATGATTGCAATTATAATTTACCATTTGGGTGTATGTGGGGATAATTCTGCCATCTTCCACTTGGGTTTGTATAATCAGAATAATGCTTTCCTCATGACTTAAAGAGTCAGTAGAGACTTTATTATTTGCTGGATTTACCTATGTTAACTCTACACACAAGAAAACAAGTATCAGTAGAGTATGAACTCCTTGGTAGAGTATGTTCTAAGTAGGTGCTCTACTGCCAATCTCAAGGCGGGTAGTTCCAGTCTGCCTAGAGGTACTAGGGAAGAAAGGCCTGGCAATCTATTTTATTATTTTAAATGTAATGATTAGAGCAAATTACTCAACAAGACAAATTGATGAAGTAGCTCTAATCTGTACTATATAGGGTTGCCATGAGTTGGTATGAACTTGATGGCAACAATTATTTTTTACTGAACACTGAGAGAGATAAATTCTCAATTTATTATTTGAATACTAAAGTCCCTCATTAATGAAATATAAATTTGCCATGGATAAAGTAATCATTATGGTTCAATTTTATGTTAATTTGCTGGTGCCTTTGTGGAGGTAGGAAAAGAGTTCAACCTATCGATAAAGTCATAGTCAAATGATGCCTCCTTGAGGAAGTGGACTTTTTATAAGAAAAACTCTGAGAGCTTCTCTCTTTTGCTCTTCACCCTCTTGCTCGATTGGGTCCTCTGTCTCACCTCTGAGGCTGGTAGCGTGCATGACTTGCTAAACCTGGGAGCTGTCAGCAACCTGCCATTCCTGGGGCTATGCAACTATGCCACCACTGGTCTGTGATCTTCTAGCTTCCTGCTTCTCCTTTCTGCTTCATCTGCCAGCAGCTGGATAAGTCTGAGAGCTAGCATCTTACCCATGGACTTGAGTTGGACTAGATTGGTTCAGTTTCTTAATATAAAATCCCTTCTTTATTATATATACATATGACAGACATTGGTTTTAGTTCTCTAGAAAACTTAGACTAATACTATCATCTTGTTTTAAACTATGTTTTCTTCTTCAGGGCACAGTTACTCTACTGATAAATTGTCCTTGTTAACCATTTGTCAGATGAGTCTTGGCTTAAAGCAGAGAATACCAGAAAGATGTTTACTTGTGTCTTACTGATTATACAAAGGCATTTGACTATGTGGATCACAGCAAAATATGGATAACCTTGAAAAGAATGGGGATTCCAGAACACTTTCATTGTGCTCATTTGGAAATTATACATGGATCAAGAGGCAGTTGTGCTAACAGAACAAGGGACTACTGCATATCTTAAAATAAGGAAAGGTGTGGAACAAGGTAGGATCCACTCACTATACTTATTCAATATATATGCTGAGCAAAAATTAGAGACTGGATCATATGAGGAAGAGTGTGGTATCAGAATTGGAGGAAGGCATATTAACAGCCTGCGGTGCAGATGACACAACCATGCTTGCTGAAAGTGAGGAGAAATGGAAGCACTTGATGAAGATTAAGGATCGTAACCTTCAGAAGAGATATAATTCTATGAAAGGAAGACCAAAATCCTCACAATTGGACCAATAGGTAACATCATGATAAATAGAGAAAAGGTTGAAGTTGTCAAGGATTTTGTCTGGCTTATACCCACAACCAGTATTTATGGAATCACTAGTCAAAATACATATTGCATTATGTAAAACTGTTGCACAAGACCTCTTTAAAGTATTGAAGGGCAAGGTATTTCTTATATCATTATGGCTTGCCTGACCCAAACTATGGTAATCTGCATTGCCTCATATACATGTGAAAGTTGGACATTGAATGAGGAAGATCGTAAAAAATAGATGCATTTGAATTGTGGTCTGCAGAAGAGTATTGAAATTACCATGAACTGCTAAAAGGACAAACCAATCTGTTTTGGAAGAAGTGAGATCATAGAGCTCCTTAGACGCAAGGATGGCAAGACTTTATCTTACATGACATGTTGTCAGGAGAGAGCAGTCCCTGGAGAAGGACATCATGTTCGGTAAAGTGAAGGGGGATGAAAAAGAGGAAGGCCCTTAAGGAGATGGATTGACACAGTCGCTGCATCAGTGATCTCAGGCATAGGAAGGATGATCAGGATGGCTCAGGACTGCAGTGCTTCATTCTGTTGTGTAGGGAGCAGCTATGGGTGGGAACCGACTAGATGGCACCTAACGCTAGCAATACCTCAAAGGCGTGCATTCTTCTGTCGTCTTCCTTATTCATTGTGCAGCTCTCACATGCATATGAAGCAATTGAAAATACCTTGGCTGGGGTCATGTTCACCTTTGTCTTCAAAGTGATGATTGTTGCTTGTTTTCCACTTTAAAGAGATCTTTTGCAAAAGTAGATTTGCCCATTGCAGTAGGTCCAATTTTTTGACTGCTGCTTCCATGAGTGTTGGGAGTGGATCCAAGTAGAACACATCCTTGGCAACTCCAAACTTTCCTTCACTTATGATGATGTTGCTTATAGGTACAGTTGAGGTGACTTTCATTTTCTTCCGACGCAAGTGTAATCCATAGTGAAGGCTGTCGTCCTTGGTTTTCATCAGTGTTCTGAACTTTCAGCAAACACAATCTCATCATCCACATATCTTAGGTTGTTAAATGAGCCTTCCCGATGCCATGATCTTCTTCATAAAGGCCAGCTAACAGTACAGTGACATGATACAATCCTGACATGCAGCTTCCATATTTTAAACAAGGCAACGTCCCTTTGTTTCATTCAAATGACTGCCTCTTTGTCCATACCAAGTGCTGCATAATCACAATTGTTATTTTGGAATTTCCATTGTTTGCAATTTTATCTTGAATTTAATCCACACAGTTGAATTCTTTTTCATAGTTAAAAAAATGTAAGTCAACATGTTTCTGGTATTCTCTGTTTTTGACCAAAATTCATCTGACATTAACAATGATATCCCTTTTTGTAAATCTTCTGAATCTATCTTGAATTTATGACAATGTACTGCTGTAATTTTATTTATTTACCATGAGCAAAACCTTATTTCTGTAATATTAAGGATATTGTTCGATGATATCTGCCTTCCATTGGATTGTCTTTCTTTGGAATGGGCAGAAATATGTATCTCTTCCAGTTGATTGTCGAGGCAGCTTATCTCCAAATTTCTTGACTGAGAAAATGGAGCAGTTTTAGTGCTACCTCAGCTTGTTCATTTTGTATTTCATCAATGCCTGCAGTCTTGTTTCTCACCAATGCCCTACTCTGAGTATACTTTGATCAAACCAGAATGTTCTCTTTGGCAGGGTGCAGGGAGGACTGGCGAAGTCAAGTGCTCCTTGTCCTGATTTCCTGCTGGCGTGTTCACCCAGCGCGCCATCGCCATGCTCCCTGTTCTGCTCTCTGCTTTGGCCTATCTCAGCTGTTGGAAGCTTTATTCATTCACGTTCATGTCTTCAGTTTCAGGCCTTGCTTGTAGGGTTTTCTTTGTGAAAAATCCTCTTAGAATCCATCTAGCCATAGGACACACATTCGAAAACAGCACGACTTCTTCCCTAAAGGAGCCCGTGAGTGGTATCAACAGTTAGCATACTGTCTAACTGACATGTAGGAAGTGGCATTCACCTTGAGGCACCTTAGAAAAAAAGGTGCCATGATCTGCCGTTGAACCATCAGGCAATGAAAGTGCCATGGAGGCCAGTTCTACTCTGACACATTAGGGATTAATGACAACTACCGAAGGAATTTTTGTTTTTGTTTTTTCCCCATGAGAGCTTGAAATATCTCATATTTACCACTCTATAGAAATAAGTACATTTTCCTGTCAGAAACCACTATAACCCAGATAGCCTCAAGTAAATTTGCAGAAAACAATGTGTGCTTGTTTTCATTCCTTGTCTTCTAGATCCTAGTTCTTTGATATCAGACATCATTTTTTTTTGGGGGGGGGGGGGGTTAACATTTTGTAATTTATTTTATTAATGACATTTTTAAAGATTAGCACCATGGCAGTCATAAGTGTTCAATAGACGATTATAAAAGAGAAAAAAACCGAATTACATTCAGTTGATAAATCTCATAGCTATTTTATACCCAACAATAAAATAACTTTAACCTTTTCTTTCTCTTAAATTCTAAGCATTAAATTCTTACCTCTTTTTTTACATTGTAATATCAGACATCTTACAGAAGAAAATTATTCAATATTTCTGATAATTAGCACATTCATTCTTATTATGTAAGATCTTTCCGTTCTATTGATTTATAATTGTGGGGGTGCTAAATATCTCAATTAATCATGTTGTTATTTTTAAGGGTTTTGTGGTAACTGTGCTGATGGTTAGCAGATCAGATCAGTTTACCATTCAACAATCCACTTAAAGTTGTGCTTTGTGTCATTGATTGTAATCCCCATAATGTAATATCATTTATTTCACTTCCTACCCATGATTCTCATTTAATTCCCCTTTCTTTCCTTGTCCTCCTTGTCCTTTGAACAGTGTCCCTGAGCAAAGGCTGCCCTTTTGATCTCAAATGGTTGATTATTCAATGGTGTGTTTATCTCCATGATGCCATGTACACCTTGATGATATTATGCGGTGGATGTTCCCCTTTTCAGCCTGGCTATAGCTTGGTTGAAAATTGAGCCATGAGCATGTGTTCTGTTCTGAGCCAGGGTGGTGATTGAAGGTCATTGTCTTTGGGACTCCACTAGTCTCTTTCCAACAATCTCCTTGTTTCATTTTGTTGTTGATAAGGTCGCTGGAGGAGGTTCCCACTCTTAGCAACCCTACTCACAACAGATTGAAGCACTGCTCATGGACCAGTCTCACAATCACTGCCATGTTTGAGTCCATTTTTACAACCACCATGTTAGTCCACCTCATTGAAGGCCCTTCTCTTTATTTGTGACCCTCAATTTTACAAGTCATGAAGTCCTTAGTCCCTTCTGATTATGTGTCCAAAGGACTTAAAACAGTCTCACCACCCTCGCTTCTAAGGAGCATTCTGGCTATATTTCTTCTGAGACAGGTTTCTTCTGGAAATCCGCAACCTATTCACTATTCTTTGCTAGCATCATAATCCCGACAAATCAGATGTTCTTTAGTCTTCCTTATTTATTGTCCACCTTTCACATGAATAGGAAGGAGATGATTAAAAATACCTTGGCATTGGTCAGGTTCATGTTAGTCCTCACAGTGGCATCTGCCTTTCAACAATTTAAAGAGATGTTGTTTGTTTGTTTGTTTGTTTGTTTGTTTATTTCAAAAGATTTTCCCAACGCAATCTAGTGTTTACTTCCTTGACATGCTGCCTTCAAGGTCACTGATTGCAGAGCAGTAAACTGAAATACATCTGGAATGTCAGTGAATATGCAGGACTCCAAGTGCTGATACCTAACTAGCCTTTGTGACTCACTGATTTCACGAAGCATCTTCATTAGTAATATAGGAATAATGATGGTATTTATCGCATCAGACTGCTTTGAAGATTAAGTAGAATGTGACAAAGGAAACATTTAGAGCATAGGCTATTATCGAAGCTTATCTTGTGTTCTTACTACCGTCAAAAGGAATAAGAAAAATAGAATGCTATGAAAAGAAGGTTGAGCTGGAATTTGTATAAAAAAATTGGTTCCTGGAATTTTCGGTCAAGATACAACTTAAGGAAAATAGGAAGCTAGCATTATATTTGTTTGTTTACTGTATCTGATATTAGGAATGACTCATTGTTAATTATTAATATAATTCCCCTCTCATTATATTTCTTATTTTTCTTTTAACCATTTCTTTTTTTTCCAGGCAGTATTTTTAATAAGGTTAATGTACACATTTTTGTTTGTAAAAACACTTGCAAAATTAATGTTTATAAAATGTATATAAGTACTGTTGGTGATCCATTGTTTATTATTTTTCAACCACTTTTTTTTGATAATTCAATCTTCCCATGTGTACATCAAGTCCATTATTTCCTAGTGAGATTTGACTTTTAGGGATATTCTTTCAGAAACAGGTAGCATGTTATATAATACCCTTTTTCAATATTTTTCTTGTTGGAAGAGTTATATGTGTTTCTGGCTAGAAAGTCACATCCATATTTTCCACATTCACAACTTGGAATAAGGCATTTCTTTTTATAATAAAAGGCATA
>NW_022103898.1:38078646-38079702 GCF_000313985.2 Echinops telfairi | reverse complement strand
GATAACAGTTGTATGAGCCCCTAATAAAATGTTAAAAAAAAAGTTTTAAAAAAAATTTACAAGCGCACACACAAAAAATACTTCTTAATAATAAGCCTATTTAGCATATCCATGCTATAAGTTATAATTAAGTAATTATAACTAAGTAATAACTGGTACTAAGTAATTAAATGAAATCAATTGGGAATTTTGAAGTGTGTGTGTGTGTGTGTGTGTGTGTTTCTTGCTGTTGCTAGGTGCCATTGAGTAGATTCTGACCAATAGTAACCGTGTGTACAATAGAAGGAGGCACTATGTACTCCTGCACCATCCTCACCAGTGTTAAGTTTAAACTCATTGCTACAGCCACTGTGTCAATCGTTCTCATTGTGGATCTACCTCTTTTGAGCTATGCTCTTTAGTAAGTGGGATGTCCTTTCCCAAGGACAAGTCTCTCCTCATTACAGTTCCAAAGTACCTGCAGCAACATGTCCTCATCCTCCCTTCTACTTCCAAAATAGATTTGTTTGTTTTCCTAGTAGTTCATGGTACCTTCAATATTCTTTGCCAACACCATGTTTCAAATACATCAATTACCCTGGTTTTCCTTATTTATTTCCAAACTTTACATGCATATGAGGTGACTAAAAATACTATGGCTTGAGTTAGGCACAATTTTGTCCTTAAAGTGACACCCTTACTCTTCAATAGTTTATAGATGTCTTTGCACCAGACTAAGATCAGACTACTAAGAAGGAATTGGCAATCTGTAAATTCATAATTGATATATTGACTGCAGCTTTAAAATGTTGGCACAAAGATAATCTATTTCATCTATGAACTCTTAAGCTCCCTTATACTAACATGCTTGCTTATTCAATATTTTATATGTAGAATTCATTGATGTCAATGACATAGTTGTGTTGTGTAATCATCACTAGTATAAATTGTCAAGTTTTTATGGTATGTAGATTTTAAGATATTGAGAAAGCATATTTAAAAGGAAAAAGGAAATGCCCATTCACATTTTTTCTTTAGGAAATAGAACTTCTTATAGGACTAATTTATGCAGGTAGC
>NW_022103898.1:38077288-38078391 GCF_000313985.2 Echinops telfairi | reverse complement strand
TCAGTGGAACTTCCAAACTAAGATCAGACTACTTTATAAGAAGGAATTGGCTGCCCACTTAGGAGGAAGCAGCTGCTAAACACATATGCATAACTTCCAAATGCTGTCAAATACTACAGACCCAATTCAAGGCAGCAGAATGCTGTCAGAGACAGTACCACAGGATGGGCCTCTCGAATGGAAGACACCAATCGGTGACTTAGGAGCTGCTTTTTCTGTGCCTATGTGAATGGATAAATATTTGTAAGAGGAAAGCTTTGGGGATCATCATTTACCAATGGGACATAAATCAAAATGAGCACAAACAGTTGCAAAAAGTTACTAATAATTGGAATTTGGAATGTATGAAGTATGAATCTGGGAAAATTTGAAGTAAACAATAATGAAAGGGAACACATAAAGATCAAAATCCTAGGCAGTTAGGAAAAATGGACTGCTCTTGGCAATTTTGAATCAGTGAATCATGTGGTTTACAATGTTGTGAATAACACAATCAAGAGGAATGGTATTGCATTAACTGTCTCAAAGGATAGTTCAAGGTCTATATTGGGTATGATGCTCTCTGTCATAGGAGTATATCTGTCCACATTCAAGGACATACAATCAGTGAAACTATTATTCAAATTTATGCACCAAAAATCCAAAATTAGTGGCAAGGAGAGTATGAGAGGCCTGGTAGAGATTCAACAAGGGCAATATAACTGAGAGAAATTACTGAAACCCAAAGTAAGGCTGAGCATGATAGTGGGACAAGAGGAGAGTAAAAGGGAATAAAGGAAAGAACTAGGAGGCAAAGTACATTTACAGAGGTCTAAATACAGGCATATACATATGTAAATATATTGATATTGGATGATGATGAAATAGACCTGTGTGCATATATTTATAGGTTTAGTATTAAGGTAGCAGATAGACATTGGACCTCCATTCAAGTACTTCCTCAATGCAATAACGCTTTGTTCTATTATATTGGCATTCAATGATGCACACCTTCCCGACATGATCACTAAAGACAAATTTGTGCATCAGCAAATGTGGTGCAGAAAGCTGATGGTGCCCAGTTATCAAAAGATAGAGCATCTGGGGTCTTAAAGGCTTGAAGA
>NW_022103898.1:38063111-38076301 GCF_000313985.2 Echinops telfairi | reverse complement strand
TTTGAGAATGATGATGGCAACAAATGTACAAATGTGCCTGACACAATAGATGTATGTATGGATTGTGATTAGAATTATACAAGCCCCCAATAAAATGATTTTTTAAAAAAATAAAGAACATTTGTTTGAAGCAACAGAAAATTGAAACAAGTCCACAAGAGCCAAAATACAACTTTGACTCATCCCATATGAATTTTGAGAATATTTCAAGAACAAATTTGCTACAGAAAACACTGTCAGAAGACTTGATGAACTGTGGAAGAATAGACAGCCAAAGGTTATTCAAAAATACAGGGAAGAAAGAAAAGATCAAAGTGGATGTCGGAAGAGACTCTGAAACTTGCTCTGAATCAGAGTAGGAAGGTCCATATATGAAATAATAATGTCAAAGAGCTGACCAGAACATTTCCAACAATGGCATGAGAAGACAAAGCAAAATATCAAAATGAAATGTGCAAAGACCCAAAGTTAGAAAATCAAAAAGGAAGAACATGCTTAGTATATGTTAAATTGAAAGAACTCAAGAAGAATTCAATCTTTGATGAAAATATTGAAAGATTCTATGGGCAAAATATTGAATGCTGCAGGAAGCATCAAAAGAAGATGGAAAGGAGGCACAGAGTCATAGTACCAGAAAGAACTGGTCAGCACTCCACCATTTCAGGAGAGAGCGTACAAGCAAGAGGCAATGGGACTGAAGAAAGTTCAAGCTGCATTGAAGTCATGAGCCAAAAACAAGGCTCCAGGAATTAATGGAATACCAATTGAAATGTTTCAACAATCTGATGAAGCACTGGAAGCACTTACTCATGTATGCCAGGAAATTTGAAAGAAGGCTACTTTGCCAAATGGTGGGAAGAGATCTGTATTGGTACTCATTCTAAATAAAACTGACCCAAAAGAGTACTCAAATCATAGAACAATATCATTAGTATCACATGCAAGTAAAATTATCCTAAAGAACATCCAACAACCGTTGCCGAAATACACTGACATATAGCTATCAGAAATTTCAGCTGAAACCAGAAGAGGACATGAACGAGGAAGATCTTCAGATGGGCCTTGACTGAAGTCAAAAATACCCCAAAGAGATATACTTGTATTTGATTGACTATGCCACGGCATACAACTACAGAGATCATAACAAGCTCTGGATAGTCTTAGAAGAATGGGAATTTCAGAACACTACAATGTGCTTATGCAGAACCTGTATCTAGATCAAGAGGCAATTGTGGAAACAATAAGGGAATGCTCCATGGTTTGAAATCAAGAAAGGTGTGCTTCAGTGTTGCTTCCTCTCATCATGCTTATTCAGTCGGTCTGCTGAGCAAATTATCAGAGGAGCAGAATTCTATGAAGAAGAATGTGGCCTTGTGGGAAGGCTTTTTAACTATCTGTGATATGCAGATGATACAATTTTGTTTTCTGCAAATGAAGAGGATTTGAAGACCTTGCTGGTGAAGATCAAGGGTGATGCCTTCAATATAAATTACAACTTAATGTAATAAGTCCAGTATCCTCACAACTGGATCAATAGGGACCATTGTGATAAATAAAAAGAAGGTTGAAGTTGTCAAGGATTTTGTCTTCCTTGGATCCACAATAAATTCCTTTGGAAGCAGCAGTCGAGGGATAAAATGATGCTTTGCATTGTGCAAATCTGCTGCACAAGTCCTGCTTCGTGCTGGAAATCATGGAGATTACTTTGAGGACTAAGTTGTGCATATGAAAAGTTGTACCTTGTATAAGAAACACTGAAGAAGAGTCTAAGCAGTTAAAGTATGGTGTTGGTGAAGAATATTCGAAGGACCACGGACTGCCAAAAAGACAAGCAAATCGGTCTTGGAAGAAGTACATCCAGAATATTAATGAGAGGCAGGGATGGCGACACTCGTTCTTACATAATTTGGACCTGTAGTCAGGAGTGGCGTGCCCGGAGAAGGACAGCAGGCTTAGGACAATGGAGGGGCAGTGAAAAAGAAGGCCCTTTACAAGCTGCATGGACACGATGGGTGCAATACGAGCCCCCAGCACAGGAACCATTGTGACGATAGTACATAGGGTCTCTCTGGGTCCCAAACAAGTTGATGTGACCTAACATCTATGTCAAAATTTAAAATATGCTTTAGGGTGTTAGAAAAACTTGAGATAAAAACTACCACTGCATTTTCTAAGTTAGAAAGTCATACATTCAAAACTTCTTACTAAATTAAACAGCTGTGTTTTCTCATATTCAACTTTTATTATGAAGTGTCCATGGCTGATATCTACCACATAATTTTAACTGTAACTGATAGCACAATATGATTCAGCATTTGGCTGCTGACCAAAAGGTTCAGCTGTTCGAATCTACTCAATGCCTCCACAGGAGAATAAACTTGAAAATCCACTTTCGTAAACATTGCAGAGTAGGAAACCAGATGGTGCCGTTTGATTTTGTCTTCTTTTGTATCTGTGACTGGGGATGGATTCAGTGGTAGACAGCAACAAAACAATTCTGAGCATTGTATTTTTAGAGTGCTCTCTGTGCATGTCATTGCACCTCCCCAAAGTGGGTTTATCTTACTGAACTCAAGGGAAGGACCAATACGGAATTAAATTTTATCCAGTCTCATACTCTCCAATTTTGCCTAGAGAAACATGATCAACTGAGCCACCTGAGATAACACCGTGTCAAATGACTATGAAAAACCCTTTGAAATAGTCTATCCTCACTGAAATAACATTTACTGCTTTAACAAAGGATTGATAGACAGTACATTTTCAAAGCTATTTTTCTTTACCTCTACAAATTATAAGGTATTTTCTTTGCATCTCGCTGAAAGTATGCAGTGGTTTCTAGCATGTTATTTATAAAGAGGTTTGCATCCAAAATTAAATACTTGTTTCTATCTTCACCCTTGTATATATTTGTTTATACTCTAAATTATTCTGAGATGTGCTTAAAATTCTCTTAAAGAAAATTAAATAGACGAAAAGATGGAGAACAAAAACTGAACAAACATGCACATTTAATAGGAAAGAACTCTTACAAAATAAAAAGTAAAGCTATTGGAATGAATATTCAGTGACTTGGCTGGGAGTAACTGCCACGAAGCATATTTTTCTCCATGCGGAGATTTGCAGATTGTATTTGACGTGTTAGGAACTTAGAAGGAACTGGAGACGTAGCTCACTATATGTTTCCCAAATGTCTCTCAAGCCAAGTAACTTAACCCCATGTAATATTCTCAGGCAAAGTGCAATAAATGTATTTTACTCTTAAATTCATTTTGAATGTTGAGAAAGTCTCAAACCCTTTGGTTTGATAGTTGACAGCTCCCTCCTTGCAATCATTTCCAAGATTTTGTCTAATAATATGTGTACTTTTGGAACTTTTTGAGTCTTTTAATGGTCCAGATGAATTATTTTTTAATATATTTACTCTGTGAATTTTGGGGAGGGTAACCCAAATTTGATTTAAAGCATAGTTTATCCTTTTTCAAAATATTAGAATATAAAGATGATCTTTTAAAATACAGACTTTAGAAACGAATGTGCTTTTTTCAAATAATTTGCATTATAAATAATCTGAAAAGATAAAATGAGACCAATTTAAAACAAATATGCTTTTTGGAATCTCTCAATATTTTTTCAATACTTTTACCCCTGAGATTCTTATATCTTAAAAGTATCTGAGGATCATAATAGGAGCTACTTTAAATGCCATATCCCTGAACCTTGCTTTTAGAAGTTTTGACCTTATAGATTTGAAACAGGCCCAGTAATCGACATATTTATTAGGGCGTTGGCAATGTTAGCTTAGATTGTCCAAGAATAACAGTCTGAAAAAATGTGCACTATAGTTTTTATTAAATTGAGTTTTCTGATCTCATTTTATTTTCCCCTCAGATTTCTAAGGTGGGAGTATCCAAAGCTACTCCTTGAGCTCTATTCTCTCTATTAGTAAGAATTCACTTAAGCTTAGAGTGGGGATGAGGGCAAAGAATTTCACTTCATCGCCTCCCAAACTGCCTTGTCTTATATATTTTAGAATTTTCCATAGCCTAAGAGAAAGAGAAAAATAGAGAAACCTCACATTTAAGCTCTTGCCAATTGGCTGCTGTGTGAATCTGGGGACTGTAACATAAAACCTGCACCATTGTCTTGCCATTTTCACCAGATGGAATCTATTGTAACAAACCATTTATTAAAAAGGAAAGACAGAAAATCCTTGGTCTGGGTGGGGTGGGTTGAAGGCAAGCTGTTAGCACTGATGTTGACAGGATCCCCATTTCTAGGCAGTGCTTCTATCTCCCGGGAAACATATAAAGAGTTTCACAGAGGGTGTGACTTGCTGTTTATAATGATTCTATTTTGTGCACCTATTTACCTGTTAGCATGAGCTTATTTCTTGGGCATAAAGAAAGAAAGCTTTACACTTTTCTTTACTGGTCTAGCACAGATTTTTACTAGACTATAATTACAAGTGGAAAGCTACTTTGTGATCCTCACACCTAGGATACTTGTGCTGAAATTTTCAACCCCTTAAATCATTTGGTGAAATTATCATGCTCCTCAATCATTTGGATGACTAAAGGAGATATACAATTCTTCATAGGACTCTGATTCTAAATGTGTTTAAAAGTAGCGCATTAACAATTGTATTATGAGACCCAAAGGAGAAAGTTTCAGGAGACACAAGTTTAAGAAATATGAGAGAGAGAAGTGCAAGGACAGAGTTATGACCTATTTCATGATAGAAAATAATGAGTTTAGTGAAGGGGAAGATAGGTATGTTAGAGATATTGTTGATAAACACATCAAAAGATCCTTTGTTTAGTTAATCATTTATTTAAGTAGTTTTACTGGATTGAGGTGCGTTAGGGAACATTTAAAATGCAAACCAAATAAAAAAATGACTTAGATTGAGTGCCTCAAAAATCGGTTATAAAAGATCAACTCTCCATTCCTCTTTTAAAATGTTGTATTAGGTATAAGATTCATTTTTTAAAACTATTTTATTGGGGGTTGATACGGATATCATATCATTCCATTGTTTGATCACATCAAGCAGTATGGTACAATTGCTACCACAATCAGTTTAAAAGTGTTATTTTCATTACTGAGCTCTTTGACTCCAACTCCAATTTACCCCACCCCCCCCCACTCCTGTGCACTCCCAGAAACCCTTATTCTACTTGCTGTAGGTTGATAAGTGCTGGGTTTCATACACTGTAAAACATATCATGCAAATTCAAGAGGGGTCCCCCAATGACATCACACACCCGAGGTAAACCCCAATATGAACAAACAAAAACGAAATACAGAAGCTGTTGAAAATGACATCAGGTGTAAAGTGCCTAAGAGTGGGGATCAACTGACAAGTCAGGTTTATCCTTTTGATTTTCTGTAGTCATTTCTTCAATGTACCCTCTGTAGTAACCCCTTCCCTCCCCTGCCTCCACAATAGATCGAGGGAAGTCACAGGAGGCTTATTTCCTGTGTGAACCGCACACCCAACATACTTACGATTCCCACTGTCAGCCACAGCCTTCTGCAAACCAGTTTCTCACCATTCAGGCTCTGGTACTATCACCTTCTTCGACTTCAGATTATATGACTTACAGTTCTTTGGTGACTGATGTTGGTGTGCTTCTTCCATATGGACTTAGTTGACATCTCACTTAAATGGTTACTTGTTTGGAAACAAGCCTTTAAGACCCCAGATGATATTTTATCTGGTAGCTGGTCACCATCTAAATCTTTACCACATTTTTCTATAGCACCACATTTTCTATAGGATCTCCTGTGTTCCCTTCCTATGGGCGAGTATTGAGTAGGGCCGTGGTATAAGAACTAATTGTTATTAAGTTGAAGCTAGGATTTAGTACAAGCCCCAAACCCATTCCTATAGTGTTTGTTTGGTTTTTAAATCAGACTTTGACTCACTTTCAAAACCTCCTGGTTAATTTATGGTTGAGAGTATTAATGATACTTGACTCTAGTGGGTTTCTTCATAAAATGAAATTCAAAGTTTATCATTATTAATATGTCTATCTTGATTAAAAATGTTTATGTATATGATCTCAGAACAATGGAATATCAATTGAAATATTTCCACAATTTGATGAGGCACTGGAAGCACTCATTTTCTATGCCAGGAAATTTGAAAGGCAGCTACTTGGTTAGCTAACTCGAAGAGATACATATTTGTACCCATCCCAAAGAAGTGTGATTCAACAGAATGCTCAAATTATAGAATAATATCATTAATATCACATGCAAGTCAAATGTTTCTGAAGATCACCCAACAATGGTTGCAGCAATACAGTGACAGGGGGCTGCCAGAGGTCTAGACTGGATTCAGAAGAGGACATGAAGCAAGGGACACCATTGCTGATGCCAGATGGATCTCGGCTTAAAGTAGAGAATATCAGAAAGAGGTTTGCTTGTGTTGTATTGACTAGGCCAAGACATTCAGCTGTATGAATCATCACAAACTATGTATAGCCTTGAGAAGAATGAGAATTCCAGAACACTTCATCGTGCCCGTGCAGAACCTTTCCATGGATCAAGAAGGAGTTGTGTGGACAGAACAAATGCACACTGCATGGTTCAAATTCTGGAAGATTGTGTCTCAGGGATTTATCCTCTCACCATACTTATTCAATCTGTATGCTGAGAAAATAGCCAGAGAAGTTGGATTATATGAAGAGTTCAGCATCAAGAATGGAAAAATAGTTATTAACAATCTGGGATATGCAGATAACACAACCTTGCATGCTAGATGGGAGGAGGCCTTGTATCATTTGCTAATGAAGATCAAGGATTGCAGCCTTTAGTATGGATTGCAATTCAATGTAAAGAAATCCAAAATCTTCACCACTGGCCCAGAAAGATCATGATTGATGGAGAAAAGACTGAAGTTGAAGAAAAAAGAAAAGATTGAAGTTGTCAAGATTTTATATTTCTGGATTCACAATCAATCTTACAGAAAGTGCTGTTAAGAGATCAAAAAATGATTTACATTGGATAAATCTTCTATTCAAGACCTCTTTAATGTGTTGCAAAGCAAGGGTGTTATTTAGAGGACTAAGTTATGCCAAACCACCTCATTATATTTTCAGTGATCACAAATACATGTGAAAGTTGCAAACTAAAGGAGGAAGACCAAATAAGAATCTATGCATTTGTGTTATGGTGCTGGAAAAGAATATTTAAATTACCATGGAGTGCCAAAAGGACAAACCAATCTGTCTTGGAAGAAGTAATCCCAGAGTGCTCCTTAGAGGCAAGGATGGTGGGACTTCATTTTACATATTTTGAACATGTTGTCAGGAGATGCCAGATCCTGGAGAAGAAATCATTGTTGTTGTTAGGTGCCTTTGAGCTGGTTCTAACTCATAGAGACCCTCTGTGCAGTAGAATAAAACACTACTCAGTCTTGCACCATCCTCACAATTGCTCTTATGGTTCAGCCCATTGTTTCAATTATTGTGTCCATCCATCTTGTCGGGAGCCTTCGTTTCTTTATTACTGCCCCTTTATTTTAACAACCCTGATATCCTTCTTAAGGGTAGAAACAGGGAGAGAACATTTATGGCATTGCTCTTAGACTCTTTGAGCATTCTTCTGGTAGGACAGGGCTTCTGGACATTGAACAATTTAGAAGCCATAGACTGAAATTAGATTATAAAGCATAAACTAACCAGAGTGGGCCAAAGACTAATTTTGTTTTCTTTTGCAATATAAGGTAAATCTGACCCTGCTCCTTGCAATTGTCTGAGTTATTTGTGATTACTCCTTAGTAATTAATAAGGCCAACCAGAAATAGTAATGAACCAGACAGTCAAGATATCTAGTTATCTCAAACGTTTAGTTCTGTAGCCTTGAAGCAACTAGAGAACATACAATCTTAGGACTCCAAAATCTAGGGCTGATTTAATGCAGTCTTTCTGAATTATGGTGGCGGCGGTGGTGTCTCTTCATGGCCCTTGTACAGCAGAAGGACACACTGCCTGGTCCTGTACAATCTTCACAATTATTGTGATGCTTGAGTCCATTACTACAGCCACTGTGCTATTCCATCTCATTGAAGATCTTCCACTTTTTAACAGCCCCTTCACTTTACCAAGCAGCATTGCTCTTTCCTGATAACGTGTCCAAAAAAATGTGATATTAAGGCTCACCATCCTTGTTTCTAGGGAGTATTCTGACCATACTGCTTCCAAGACAGAGAAATTCAAATTCAATCACTTGGCTAAATACTAAAAAGCAGTACCATCGCTCTGATTCAGGCCTCTTTCCACCCTTTTTAATACTCTTTCTTTGGTATGACCTCCCCCTTGGGACAGAATACCTTGCTTCATTTTCTTCTTTTCAAAAATAAATGTCAATGCCTACAGAATAGTTCAGTGGTTAAATACATATCTTTCAGATGAGATGAATCTCAGTTTAAGCACCAGCTATAAAAGTTACCATTTGTGTGTAATTTGGCTGGCTAATTGAACTTTTATGAACATAAGATACCTGGATTTTAAAATAGGGGTAGGATTTTCCTTTTGGAACGGTTGTGCTGATTAAAAAGAGAAAAATCACATGTGTTTTAAGCTAAACAAAGTTACTGATTGTAAAGTAACATTTCTGGGTTGTGTGGTATACATTTAATGATAGGTTTTATCCATTTGATTTGTGTCCATTGTCTCAGCGTATGTGGTCTTAGGGTGTCTGGGTTGTCTGAATGATATAGCACCCTGGCAGGCAAGTGAATGATGGGAGCCTTAAGTTCATTCAGCAGTAACTCAGAACAACAACCTGACAATCTAATTCCCCCAAGAAGCAGTCAGTAAAAATTTCATGGGACACTGTTCTACTCTGACACACAGGGGGGTCTACACAAATCAAGGCAACTGGTGGTGTGGTCTTGATGTGTTCTCTGGAAAAAGGAGGATGTGAAGGACAAAAGGCAACAAGTGCTCTACCCCCCAAGCTGAAGTCCCTTCAGAATCAGCAAACCCCCAAGCTTTGTTCTCACTTTCAGCTTGAGCAGGGAAGGGTAGCAATGGGGTTAACATAAGGGTTCTCTCTCCTCAGGGAAGGAGGCAGAGATTCATGCTATTGGAATTTATGCACCCAATGCTTCAGTTCAGCAGGTCTGGCATGGGTTTACTTGAGAAACAAAGGAAGCATTTTATTTTCCCTGTAAAAGAAACATTTGGAAACTGGCAGACTCCCACCTGATAATTACCCCTAAAGAGAGAATGAGATATAATTCAGAAAAGCAGTACAAAAATGAAAGACTTCTCGGGTGTTGAGTGCTGCGGCATCTACCATGGCTACAAACTGAAGTGTATCTGCAATTGCTCTTTGGACTGAGTGAAATCTAATGCCACTGGTTTCTTAGGTGTTCTGCGAGGTATCGAGAGGCTAGTGATAAAGACAAACTCAGGATGTTTGAAATTGAGAATATTAAAAAATATATCGATTACATGAAGTAAACTAAAATTGCTCTTTTAGGTCTTTTTAATGTGATTGCCTTTCTAGATTAATAACTCAACTTGTAAAATGAGGTAAAATAAAAGAACACAGTAAGAGGTGTTTTTTGTTTTTGTTTTGTTTTGTTTTAATGCGGGGGAGGAAAGTACAACCCCAGCAATAGCTGGACCAAACTTAGCCAGAGCTGAGACATCAATCTCTGAAAATTGGATTGGGAATTAGGGATTGTTTTCAGTATTTTATTTCTTAAGAAAGCCTTCCAAGGGCCTTTAAAAATATATTCCCAGAAAAGAATTGAAGTGCAGATCAACTTCTGAGAGGAGGTGATTTATTTTCATGGATGACAGTATTTGCCATTAAAAAGTTCGATGTCTATTTCCTGGCAATCCAGCTCTGAAGTGATCTAGATTTTGATGCTTAAGCTGTAACCAGAAAATTTATTAAATGACATTCAACCTTCTGTTACTTTATATATATCCTTTTAGCAGATTTTGGCTAAGAATTTGGACACCTTGACATTTTCAAGGCTAAGCTGTTTGAGAGCCTCTTTATGTGTCCAACAGTCATGCCAATATCATCTTGTTTTGTAATTCCCATATTAAGCAATTAAAGAATATTGTTTCCTTTAACCAATGAAGTTTAATAATAAACCTAGACTTGAGATGACTATATTTAGTACTCAAGTTCATAAAATAAACCAACAACCCAGAGAGAGAGACGGGGAGAAAAAGAAAGAAAAATAAGAGAAAGGGGGAAACAAAGACAATTTTTAAAAAGGAAAGAGAGCCTTTATCCTCGAGTTTTGGGAGCACAGTGCCAAGGAACAGAAATGAAAATCCAGATGGTGATTTGTTTTTCATTTTTGTTTTCCCTTTTGGCCAGAGAGTTGATAAATCCAAAAAAGTGACTTCAAAATCTTGGAAAGTTTTAATCTAGCTAATCAAAGAGAAGAAAAGCCATGCTCCAAACATCAAAATAGCTTCATTTACATTAGTGTAGGCCAGACTTTCAGTCCATGTATTTATATGTGGAAGAGTACTTCTCCAAAGAAATAACAAGGGTCAATTGTAATTATCAGTACAAAGAATCCTGCCCCTCATCTTTGAACAAAAACTGTTCAAGATAAACTTGAGGTTGAGTAATAATCTGTGTGGCCCCCAAAGAACAAGGGAATACTAGACAATGTCTCGGTTTGGTCATTTCAAACCAGGAGCTCTCCTGGTCTAAGAGGAACATAAGAACTAAACGGTTCTTGGGTTATTACTCTGTTCAAAGCTTCCAGTGATGAGAAGCAGCATCCATGAAGCAAAGCCATGTGACTGAGGTCCTTTTCAGGAGCAGAACTCACCTTGGAGACCTGATGGAGACAGGTATGCAGGTGGTTCAGGACCACCTAGCGCCTGGCTCTTCTCCCACAGAGGAGTTGAAACCCTACATGGCACAAATAGCTTGGCACTCAGCTACTAGTGGAAAGTTTTGGGGTTTGAGCACATCTAAGGACACTTGGGAAAAACAAACCTGGAAATCTGCTTCTCATAGGTCATAGCCACAAAACAATCTTATGACTACACTACTCCTCAGATTATGTGAGGTTTTATGAATCAAAATCCACAGATTAGGACTGAATTAATGATTGGCATGGTAGCAGGTGTTTCTTGTTGTCCTCATTAAACCTTATGATAACTCATATATAACTCAAAGGGATGTTGGAAGGATACAATCTGTTAATATATATACCATATATACTCATGTATAAGCTGAGTTTTTCAGCCCATTTTTTATGCAGTTTTGTGGTAAAAGTATGTGCCTCGTCTGATATTTGGGTCAGCTTCTACTCGAGTATATACAGTAAGGTAGTAAAATATCTCAGAATTATTTGATAGCATTGTCTCTTTATTTGCAGTGCTGTGCTATTTTTATTATGGGAATATGACATAATCACAGAATGACAATATTCAATTCTGTATGTGTGGGTGTTGGAGTCTGAAAGAAGCTCATTTTAATTATGTAAATATGAAAATTTATAGGATACTAAATTTCAGTTTACCAAGAATATAATAGGAATGTTGTGTTTTCTGGAGGCCTAGAAGAAAGGATAGTATGTTACGCATTGGGCTGCTAATCATCAGGTTAATGGTTTGAAACTACCAGCCCCTCCTTAGAGGGGAGAGATGACTTTCTATTTCCATAAAGATTTAATCTCACAAACCCAAAGAGGAAGATCTACACTTTCCTATGGGATTGCTGTGATTTAGAATCAAGTGGATTGCTATGAGTTAGAATCAGTGGTTTGAGACGAAGAGATATGGCAATAACAAAATAACAAAAATATGTGATAACAAAGCTCAAAATCCAGAAGAATTGACACAGAATGGATGGAAGAGGGAACAGTATCAACTTTCCAATATGTTCTGATGTATTTATCAGAAACTGGCCATTTTGGGCATAATTAATGGGAAGCATTGTCAAGGGAACTTAATATTTTAAACAATACAGGAAAGTGGTATACTATTGTAACTGGCCTCTATAAAATTAAAAGGAGGGGTTTTCGGGCTTAAATTTTCTTAGCTTATTATTTATTATTTCATATACCATATCTATGGTTCATGGTTCTCTTGTAGCTTTGAGATGAAGTCTCACTCCACACCTCAATGCCTGTTTTAAATAAATGTTTAAACTTTTGTCAAGATAATGCAATGTATCATTAGAAATCAAATAGCTCAATCGAGTATATGGAGGGAAATACCAGTTTTGTGTCCAACCTGTTTTCATGTCCATCCAGAAGCCCACACTTCGGAGGCCAAGCATGTCAACATTTGCTCTTGGATTGGTTTGGTCACTAACAGTGTGACTACTATTACTTCATTTGTCAACTATTGACATCATCTCTTGACATAAATGAACATTATCATACATGTATATTACCTTATTTCTGCTTCCCTTGGTATCCCTTTTTAGATATAATACTATCATAATCATTGATCAGCTCTAAATTTGCATAAAACACACCACCCCAATTTCTTTTTTATTTTTTTAATTTTATTGGGAACTCTCACAGCTATCACAATCCATACAAATATCCAGTATGTTAAGCACTTCTGTACATATGTTGCCATCATATTTTTCAAAGCATGTTCTTTCTACTTGAGCCCTTGGTAACAGCTTCTCATTTTTTCCTCCCTCCCAACCCTTGCACCCCCATGAACCCTTGATAAATTTATAAATTTTTTTCATGTTTAAACTGACTGCTGTCTCCCTGCATGCACTTTTCTGCTGTCCACTCCCCTGGGAGGGGGCCAGTCGATCATTGTGATTGGTTCTCCCTTACCCCTCCCCACTTTCCCATACCCTCCTAGTATCGCTACTCCCTTTATTGGCCCTGAGGGCTTTATCTGTCCTGGATTCCCTGTGTTGTGAGCTCTCATCTGCACCAGTATGCATGTTCTGGTCTAGTCAGATTTGTTAGGTAGAATTGAGGTCATGATAGTGGGATGAGGTGGAGGAGCATTAAAGAACTAGAGAAAGGTTGTGTGTTCTGTCGGTGCTATACTGCACCCTGACTAGCTTGTCTCTTCTTTGTGGCCCTTCTGACAGGGAATGTCCAATTGACTACTGATGGACGTTGGGTCTCCACTGTGCCCTCCCTCTCATTCATATCGATATTTTTTGTTTTGATTTGTGTCTTTGATGCCATCAACATCTTGTAATCACAC
>NW_022103898.1:38058389-38062224 GCF_000313985.2 Echinops telfairi | reverse complement strand
AGGTGGGGGTGGCACGGGCCCAATAATCTTTTATGAGCACTGGCTGCTCTGAGCCAGACTGTTGTGGGCCGAGATGTGTTCCACACTCTCTGTTCTTCCCTCTGTGTTTGCTCCTGATCAGAAGTGCCCCTCTTCCTGAGCTTCAGCTTCAGTGCTGTCCTCTAAAAAGCATTCCCCTGGGTGGGGGGGTGGGGGATATCCATGTAGTTGGGATTGGGGGCCAGCCTGTTGGCCTCTCTATTGGGATCCTGCTTCATGCCTGTATATTGAATTCATGTCTTGACACACCGGTTGCCTTTATCATTGTCCTGTGGAGATATAAACAATGCCTTCCCCTTTATCATCCCCATTTCTTTTATCACCAAAACACCAGTTCTTCACCTATTAATGTAGGTAAATCTGTGATTCACTAATTCTATTATAGCTTTTCTATGCAATCTCCTCCAAAATCTCTCAGCTCTTTTAAGTACTTTTAAAGTTAATCCAGACTGACAATATTATATATATTTATATCAATATTTCCCATTTTTATTACCATATATACGTCTTCTGAAACGTTCCAAATTTGAAAATTCCATGTATGGAGCATTGCTTATTTGTTTATTTTTTCTACTGACAAATATCCACTACCATCTCCTTATTTCACACTCAGTCTTTGCTTAGAGATTCATCTTGTGTTTACTTATCCAATAATTTTTGCATCCAAATTGAGTTGGGGAAGAATCTGCAATATATTGGTGACTACCAGAATTATCAACAAATCATTTTTAGAAGAAATACAACCAGATTGTTCCTCAGAAGTGAGGATGTTGAGACTTCGACTAATGTGACCTACCTTTGGACACATCAGCAGAAAAAAAAGATCAGTAGAAAGGATAAGGTGATTGGTAATTAGAGGATCAACAAAACTGATGAAAACTCTCAATTATATGGATTAACACAATTGCCTGACAATGGACTTGAACATACCAATAGTCATGAAAATGTCAGAGGCCTGGGCCATGCTTTCTTCTGTTAGGCAGAACATTATCCTGGGTCAAAACCTACTAGCAGGCAACTAACTACAGAAACAGCAATCAGTAATCAAACTATATAAGGAGAATCTGTACCATGTTAGAAGTGAGGAGGAGTCAGAATATTAGCCGAGGTCTTCAGATACAGGTAAATTGACATTTTAAATAGACTTAGTTGCCCAGGTAAGGCTCAGTAAGATGATATTTAAGCAAATATTATAAAGATGATGCAGGGAAAGAGGGATTAACGAGATGCCAACCGAAAAGCTTCACCAACATGACAAAGCACTGGAAGTCTCACTCATCTGTGCCAGGAAGTTGGGAAGAAAGCTACTGTGCCACCTTACTGGAAGAGATCTGCATTAGTGCCTATTCCGAAGACAAGTGACCCAGCAGAATGCTCAAACTGGAGGTCAATTAAGGCCACAGGTTGCTGATGATCATCCATCAGTGATTGCAGTACCATGACAGGCAACTGTCAGAGGTTCAGGTCAGATCACAAGAGGACGTGGAACAAGGGACACTGCTGGAACATTATTGAATGACAAATTAATGATGTTAGTTGCACTCGAGTCTACTGGGACTCATACAACAGAATGAACGCTTGCCTCGTTGTGTACAACCTCACAATCCTGGCTGTGCCGGAACTCCTTGTCATCGCTGCCATTACTAATCCATCTCTCTCTTTTTCTCTGACCTTTGACTTTAGCAACTATAGTGTTCTTCTCTATGAATGGATCCCTCCTATATAGATATTGCCAAATATTTCATCTTTCTCAAATTCACAATCCATGTTCATGGAAGCATCACTGAGTACATCTGCTGTGCAGGGACCTCTGTAAAGTGTCGGAGAGCAAGGAGGCTGGAGGACTAAGATAGACCTCACCCAAGCCATAGTTTTTTCAATCACCTCATATGCATGTGAGAGCTGGGTATTTAATAAGAAAGAATGAAGCAGAATCTATGCATTTGATTTATGGTGCTGGCAAGGTATATTGAAAGAACTATGGAATGCCAAAAGAAGAAAGAGCTCCCTCTGGGAACTAGTACAGCCAAATGTGTTTTGAAAGTAAGCATGGTGAGACTTAGTCTCATGTACTTTAGCCATGGGTTCAAAAGAGACCAGTACCTGGAAAAGGACACCATGCTTGGTAGATGGAGGAGCCAAAAATAAGAAGATCCTGGACAAGATGGAATGACACAGTGGCTCCAACAATGGACTCAAACAGGAATCGTTGTGAAGATGGTGCAGGACAGCGTGGTTTTGTTCTGTTGTTTCCTTCTATTATACATAGGATCTCTATGAATCCGAACCAGTGAGGATTTTTGTATTGTGTTCCTTTTTAAATGATATTCCCAAGATGGAGGCTGACCATCTTTTCATCGAAAGAGCATTCTGGTTGTTTTCACTCTAAGATTAATTTGTTCATTTTTGTAGTCAATATTATTCACCAATACCACAATTTAAATGTATCAATCCTTATTCAGTCTTCCTTGTTCATTTGCTGTGTGAATAGACTGTCAACAGTAGGCTTTGAGCAGGAAGCTGTCTGGTTGAGTTAAGTGTGCCAAGGTGCTTAATCAAGGGACTTAGGTTACTGACCCACAGAGCTAGATTTGAGCGCCTCTGAGCTGAGGCTCAGTATGGAGTAGGGTGCCTTTTGGCATTTCTAAAAGAGCTTTGTGACATTTCTGGAGCAGAAAGAGGCCACAGTTTTGGGTGCCTGGGGGCCAAGAACTAGAGAGAGACGTGCCTATAGTCTTCAGTGACAGGAGGCTATAGAAGAACCCAATCCTGAATATTTCTGATACCACATTTGTAACCTGTTAGCTTCCCTAATCAACTCTAGCATTGTGAGTAGGATCTGTGAGTTCTGCAGGGTGGTTGGGATGCATTATCAAACTCAGCAAAGAAGGAGGAAGTGGAATGGGGGCAACCGTTTATGCTAGAATTATTAAAGAATTCTGACCTCCGGCTCCTAGGAAGCTGCCTCGGGCTGATGATGAACACGGTTCTCCCTCCCCCTTGTGAAGTCAGTGGAGGGCCAATGTCGACTTCAACACCCTTTTTATTGGGCAGGATTCCTTTACCCGTCCACCTTTGCTTTATAAACTTTAAAGAGCTTTACTGATCTTTGCTTCATAAAATTTTAAACTTGTGTGCAGTAAAATTTTCCTGATGCAATTACCTGGTTTGGTTTCTAGATTACTGCTTCCATGGGAAATTTCATATTTCTAAGCAAAACGAATTCATTAACAACCTCAAGGTGCTTTACGTTTATCATAATGTAAAAATATTGGTATATTTATGAGTGTTTTTTATCTTTTAGTTGAGGTATAGTTCATATTGAAGGCCGTAGTCTTTTAATTTCATCAGTAGGTGTCAAGTTGATGGATTAGATGTGAAGAATAGATTAATGTTCATATATTTGATATCTCAAGTTTAAGAGTAAAGAATTTGCTGTTAAAAATCAATTTAGTAAATACAAGTGGATGATCCCATATATTGGGATATATTTATGACCCCGTAGGATAAAATGCTGTGTATAAAGTTAAAGAAACAACACTAAGACAATTCTACTGAGGCTAGCCAGGAGGAGCCTGTCTCGGGATTGACCTTCTTAGTTCATTCCTGTCTCCATCGTTTAGCCCAGTAACTCTACCTCTGTTCAACAATCATATCTCAAGAGCTTACTCCCAGGCACTGTGCTTTATCTGCGCTTAGAGAAAAATGTATGGAGCCTCATATGTAAACATATATAGGCCTCTTGTAATGCCGTGGGAGATTACAATGTTAAAACACAGGCCAAGAACAGAGATCT
>NW_022103898.1:38055961-38058074 GCF_000313985.2 Echinops telfairi | reverse complement strand
TTTTTTTTTTATCTTGCTGACTTCTGCATTTCTAGGGATCAAAGCCATTTCTGAAATATAGTGGGAGTTCAATAAATATTTACTGAATGCCTGCAGGGAAAAGGAACAGATGGAAGTATAGTGAAAACAGTTATTCATTCTAGAGTAATGTGTGATAAATGATTTATAGTAATCTAATCTGAGAATTCAGTATGAGTTATGGTGTAGTGACAGAGCAGTGTAAGTAAATCTTGAAAGATGGGTATGCGTTTCCAGTTGGATGAGGTAAAGGGTATTCTAGGAGGACAGCAGTTTTCGTAAACACTGGAGCAACAGTCAGCCACAAACCTGCAAGTGAGATTGAAGCAATCCAAGCAACTTTTATGATGGGTCTGGCAAGTCCTAGGAATAGATGAGGTTCAAGAGATAAACCAGGGAGGGCCTATCTCCAGGGGCCCTGGATATACTGGTCTGTCCTGTGTGCTGTGCAATGGTACATTAGTGAATGATTTATCATGTTAATAGTCAAGAGTCACATTCACATGAGAGACTCTTCAAAAAGGCTGTGGAAAATTTTTGGTATCTTTTTAATTTCATTCTCCCACAACTTTTTAAAGCCTCCTCACACTGTTAGCACGATGGATGATAAAGTTAAATAAAGATGCAACCATTCAGAAATCAAGATGAAAATTGTAGAATTATTTTTATAAATTAATGGCAGTGAGGAGGAGAGGGGAGAGAATAAAGAGAAATCATAGGGTCAGGAAATTAGGGCTATTGAATATTGATTTTTTTTCATGGAAACATAGGAATATTTTAGGATGGCAAAGCACACATGTATATGATGTTTTTGGGTCAATGGAAATTCTCAAAGGATCTGTTGAACAGTGGACATAAAGTCTTGGGTTATTAAACATACATATGCCTTCACTTACATTACTTAAATTTATATTTTTTATCACATGTGCTATAGTTCAACTTAATATACTTACCTGGACACAAAATGTTAGAGGAGTGTGTAAATCAATAACTATAACTTATTAGATAAAATCTATTTGTATTTTCCTATATACTTGTGACATGACCATTTTAAAATGTATAGCATTTTTATCTTATATAAAAAATTGAATCCTAGCAGGAAAGTTGTTTTAAGAGGTCACTTTAAACAAAAAATAAGCATTTTCTTCTACTAGTGAGTGAACGTTAGACAAACATTTCTGATGGTTGCAAAATCCAACCAAACAAAAATTTAAGCCATCATTAGGATAAATTACAGCTATAGAAAAAGCCAGAACCCAAACAGAAGATCACAAGAAAAAAAGTTAATAGTCCTTTGTAAAACCAACCTTTTAAACTCTGCAATATTTCCAAAAACATAGCTATTACCAGTTGGAGAACATTTGATGTAGAAATCAACATTCCTCCGTTTCATTCAGTGGTCTATTATGCATATGGGGTTTTGGGGGGAGGGGGTTGGTTACTTATTAGGGCATGATTTTCCTCACAAACCTCAAAGCTCAAGTACAAAGTACATTATAATTATCTTCCACCATAAAGGGCCAATGCCTGCTTTTCAAATGCAGATAGCTAAAACAGTTTTTTGAGTTTTCCCCCATTTACCACACCCTCCTTTCCTAAATCAAGGACTACAGTTGTCTCCAGTAAATGAGTTTTCAGAAAGAAAGACTCCATTTACATTGTGACTTTAATCCATTCATGGGACAGTTTACACAGAATGTAACAGCATCAGCATTCTTATTGTTGGTAACATGATTGAGTGGACATCCTGTTTTAACTTTCACATTCTTATATTTCCTGGTGGTGTAGTGGTTATGGGTTGGGCTGCTAACTGCAAGGCTGGCAATTCAAAACCACAAGCTGCTCTACTGGAGAGAGATAAAGCTTTCTCCTCCAATAAAGAGCTACAGTCTCTGAAACCCACAAGGGGAGTTTTAAGGTCCCCTACAAGATCACTATGAGATGGAATCCTTTTATAGTAGATTATTTTACTGTAAAATTAAACTCAAACTCACAAAGACCCTGTGTGGGTTTCCAAGATTTTAACTGGTTACAGGAGTAGAAAACCAAGTCTTTCTTTCACATAGCTGCTGTTAGTTTTGAACTGCCAATCATG
>NW_022103898.1:38024073-38055154 GCF_000313985.2 Echinops telfairi | reverse complement strand
AGTCTTTCTCCTACCACATGGCTGGTGGGTTCAAATTGCCCAACTTTGGCTTAGCATCTGAGCACTTAACCACTACGCTAGCAGGACCCCTTAGCAAAAATAATAAGAATGGGAATAATGGAAAATAATTTTTAAAAAGTTGTTAAATATACATGCATACGGTATGGCGTATTTAAAAGCTCTTTGGCACTATGGGTAAGGTGACAAACTGCTAATCGAACCTTTCAACTAGCTGCTCAGCAGGAGGAAGATGAGGCCAGCTGCTCTTGTAAAGACTGAAAGTCTCCAAACCCTAGGAAGGGTGACTGGAAGTTGGAATAAACCCAAAGGCAGTGGGTTTGGGTTGGACTTGGTGCAGGTAGATGGTAGAAATAAATAATTTAGTTCGTAGAATATTCTGTGTTAGCCTTGGTAATCTAGATTACAATGGCTCAGTTCCATTGAGCATCTTTTGACTCATACGGGCCCTCTTCAGGGATTCTCGACTGCACATCTTTACTGGACCAGAAAAGCTCCGCTCTCTTCCAAGGAGTGACTGGTGGTTTGGAGCTGCAATTCGTGCAATTAACAGCCTGATGCTAAATATGAGTTAGAGGTATCTTTTATGCTTTTCTATAGAAGAGATATACAATTTACACGTACACAAAATAAACAAAGTGATGCCTTTTGCTATGTTTTATTTTGCTATTAGCTTGTTAAACATAACATGAAAATAATAAAAAAGAAACATACACATGACTTAAAAGGAAAAATAATTCTAGAAAAAACATTTCACTAAATAAACATGTAAATTTTAATACTAAAAATAATTCTTGAAATGTGCCTGACTTCATGGATTTTGTCTAATGAATTTTCAAATTTATTGGTCTCAAAATATGCCCTCCACTTTTTATTGAGACAAATTTAACATATTGATATGATTTGATTCAAAATATAAAATACATTTGTATAGTCCATGTTTTTTGTTACATTAAGATTTAGAAATTAGAAAACTTGGCTGACTTCCATGCAACTAATAAAAGGCTATACATAGAATTCTATCTAGAAAATACTAAATTTACCAACCAAGTAGTAAGTTTGGATTCTACGTGTGTATGTGTGTGATGAAATAGGCCTGCCTTTCATCTTGCTTCTAAAAATAACAGTGATAAAATGTTTACAAAACATTTTTGCCTCAAACTTTAAACTTTATAGGAGTTAGAAGCATTACAAAAAAGTGACATAAAAAACATAGCCATTAAGTTTTGCTCCAGAAGATGCCTCACTATCACTGAAATCAGAAGCTATCAATTCACGGTGATTTCATTAGCTACGCGTAGACATTCATACATATCGGGGGGCAGGCTTGTGTGGGTGAGGCGATTGCCGTCCAGACGCAGATGCTTGATCTTGGAGTAGGTTAACGGCCCCAGGATCTTACAGAAGCTCTTCACTTCGAACTCTGGAAAAGAGAGAATGATGGATCTCAGCCACCTCTTTTAATCCACGGACTCAAAATAATCAATACGACAAAATAATCTAATATGAAATCTTATTTGGACCAGTCAACGGTACTGTTTACCTGGATTGAGAACGATTAAAGGTATACTTTAATAAAATGGCATAACATGTATGTAAGAGTAATTATGGCAGATTAGGATATTCAATGATATTTTTCAAAGAAAAATAACATTATTAGAAATTAAATTTTAAAAGGCACTAAATGTATTATATTATCTAAGAAGATTTTTGGTATTAGTGTAGCCTGAAGAATTATAGATTTGATGTTACTGTATGGACAAACTCACAATATAATCTTAGTTTTTTAGCTCCTTAAAATTTACTTCATGATTTCTAGCTTTTCCTAGATGAATTCTGGAGTCTTCCAGTTCCAACATATGGTGAAAATAATAACTCCAAGACACAAACCAAATTATGGAATGTTCACTCTCTGTGATTGAGCTGCTACGAATGAAGAACGAAATCTGTGACTGGGTTGTCTGTTCTATGTGCAGACAGAAATAGTCATTGTTTGCCTAAGTCTTTTTCAGATTTAATTTACCTACTCCTTTAGCTTGTTCTCTTCCTTCAACCTCAAACTCTGGTGAAATAAGACCTCAATGGATGCCCAAACACACTGTGCCCTTTCCCTAATGATGCTGTCTCAAATAACTTATCGGATGAATTGTACTAAATTTCCTTATAATACTAACCTCAGAGAAAGTATGGAACATCTAAAAACAAACAATCCTGAACTTAGAGAAATACTGCAATTCCATCACTTCCAACTGCCATCTGAGTGACCCTGGACGGTCTGAGCCACTGCTGAATGTCACAATGCTACGTGCACATTCAATTTACAAGATAGTAAACCATTTGAGAGTGTTAGGAACATTGCCAGCATAGTGGTTACACACGTTGGGCTGCAATCCACTAGGTCAACAGTTCAAGACCACCAGACTCTCAGCAGTGAAAGATGGGGCTTTCTAATTCAGCAAGAAGTCACAGTCCTGAAATGCACAAGGGCAGTCCTACCCTGTCTAATACAGTCACCATGATTCGGAATCAGCCCCAAGGCAGTGAGTTTGAAGCTTTTTTAAAAGCATGTTCTTTGTTTCTTGCTGTCAAATGATTCCAAGTCAGGGGAATCTGTCAATACAAAGCACAAACCCTCCCCAGGTGTACTGGACTCTGGCCTTTGGAGGCAGATCATCAGGCCTGTCTTCTGAGCAAGTCCAGGTATGTTTGAATCACCAAAGTTTTGACTTGTCATCAAGTGTCTAACCATTTGTAGTCCCCTCAATGACTATTAGTGTTTTTAGCCTTTTTTTTGGTATTAATTTGTTTGTGAAAGAATTGTGATCAGATCAATATTTAGTCACAACTTTGAAATAAGAGAAATGGATTTCAGCTATATATTTTCTCATATTAGAGAAGCATGAAAGGGTTCTTCATTTTGAGAGAATACAAGTAACTGACATGCATGATATTTGTCTGGACAAACTAAGTCAATTTAAGGAGGTGCATGCGAAGACAGACAACAAGTATACCTATCTAAATGTCAAGGAGAAGGAATCATTGGCTACACTTGGGGTTCAGTCTCAGAATGACATGGCTTCGGTTGGCTATCTTATCATTCCTCATAGTGCCTGTTTCAATCTTTACTCCTACAAGGAGGCCTGGTCTTTATCTTTCCAAATTTCCCTGCATCTGTGTCTGAAAAGAAAGTTGCCTTCATACGTTGGCTTATTCCTCATATCTAATGGATGGTTTCAGCCCTCAATTATCTTTCATCCCTGTAGCGTTTTGGCTTGCAAGAGTATCTTTCCTGATAACCACAAGAGTTTCAAATGTTGACAGACACTGTCCTATATGTGCCACATATAGTGAATGTTTCTCTGGAAACAACGGAAGGAATCAGCTATGATAGCTTCATTGTATTGTGTGACAAGTGGCACCAGCCCTTATTTCGGCTGGAGTCCAGATGCAAGAAAGAACGTGTGGGTTTTTCAGAATTGCTAATTATGGTTTCTTTCATTAGAAAACCCCAAATCAACTAGGAGTTGCATGAAACTCTTGGAGTGTTACAAAGTTTTGCACTCATAAGGCTTGATCTTTTATTTTTCCAGTAGCAACAGCAACACCTTTATCCAGTATGACAAAGGCCCCAACTTTTCTCAAATAAAGATGTTCAATTTTAATAGGTAATTTGGAATATCTAATTGCTTTTTGTCTGAATCTACCTTTACTCAACTGATTTTTCACTAAAAAGATAAAATTCAAAACTTCATCTATTCATGAATCATGGCTTTTCTCTTCTGCCAAACTGTGTTAAAAAGTAAAATGGGAAATGATAAACTTCAATTCTCCACCTTAATCTGTGTTGCTTATATTAAAGACTGAAAGAAAAAAAAAATTTAAGACTGTCCTGTTAGAGTGTATGAACAGGTCCAAGAGGGTCAGGTTAAACACCCATCAAGAAGATAAATGGGGGGAAAAATCATTGTAGCGAAGGGAAGAAGACATTGAAGAGAAAATGCGTGGAGGAGAAAGTTGTGAGAGATAGTGCTCTGTAATGCTATCTGAAAATGAGCGGTGTTTCCCTCCCTCGGATTCGTGCCCTCCTGAGTTTTCCCTCCAGTCCTCGTTAGGCACTGTGAAGGCCAAACAAGCCATGACCACAGCGATAATAGAGAGAGGTTGTGATCATTCCAGCAGTTCAATATGTTGGGTACCAAGTACATGAGTCAGGGCAAATATAGGGGGTGCTCTGGGGATAGAGGGAGGTGGCAAAGGCCCTGTTAGCTGTGCCTCTTGTGGGCAGGCTTGCTCCTGCAGCAAGACTTTGCTCAGAATTAAGTGTAGGCTATACATCTAAGTCATAAAAAGGCAGATAAATGAGTCAATATAATAAAAAACACAGATGAACTGCTTCGGAATATTACTTTTAAAGAAATCAAAGTTTATATTTTGTGATTTTAAAGGTTCCTTATCTTTAAAGAATAGTTAGACTTTGCATTTACTGAGCTAGAATTCTTCTAGCTTTGATTAAGAGGATATTCTGTTGACATTTTAAACTTTTGTTTTACTTTATAAATGGAATGGGGGCAGGGAAGATACCATTTTTGTGTCACCCACTTTAGGCTTTATGAACTTGAGGATGCATCAGTGAAAACAGGCGGATTTCTACTTACTTTCAAGTTCATTGACCTCCAGATAATAGTTTTCCAGGTTCTCATTGACAGTTGGTATGCTTTTAAGCTTATTATAAGAGAGATCCAGCTCCAGAAGGGATGACACATTAAAGGAATTCCCAGGTATTCCGCCATCAGCCAGCTCATTATGGGACAAACGCAAATACTGCAGTCCTTTGAACCCCTTGAAATACTCATCAGGAATGTTGCTGATCTTATTGTTGTCTAAGTAGAGTGTTAGGAGAGATGTAGGAAGACCACTCGGCAATTTGCTGAGCTGATTAAAACTCAAGTCAAGGTACTCCAATGATTTAAGGCCTTTTAATGCAGCTGAAATGGCATCTTCTTTCAGCTGATTGTACTGAAGTTGGACAACGGTCAGGTTTACCAGTCCATCAAAGGAGCCAAGTTTTGTGATCTTGTTATGAGTGAGTTGCAGGTCCTGCAGAGATTTGGGAAGTGGGCTCACAGACTCTGTCAGGTTGTTGTAATTTATATGCAGCTTCTTCAGTTGTTTCAGTTTGGAGAACACTTTTCCTTTTATCTTGGAATTTTCTAGTAAATTGTTGTCTAGAATGAGCCACTGCAGATCAGTTACATTTTCAAAGGCCTTTTCATCGATGTGGTCGATCTGATTATTTCTCAGGTAAAGGTACTTGATTCCGACAGGCACCATTGGCACGCTTTTCAGTTTCAGGTTATCACAGTACATGGCAGTTGGATAGTTCAGAGGACAGCTACATTCTGGCGCACAGTTGAATGATGAGTAGCCATAGATTGATTGGGGGAAGAACTCGTAGTCCTCATAGTAATAGCCACTGGCACCACCAATTAATGCCAACAAAAGAGTGAATGTACTCTGGTTCATTTTCACAAAAGTTTTGATTCCTAAATAAGGTGAAACATATAATATCATTAATTAATATGCTGTCAAGAAAGGGAACTTTGATTTACAGTGTTAAATTCCATTGTGTCTATGTATTTTATTATTTTATAATGCTATATAGTCATCTATGATGTCTTCTTAATTTTTATTTAAGTAATAAAATGAAGGTGGTTAGTTACAACTTTTCTGGAGGACAAGTGGGGTTAGGTTGCATGCACACGCCCCCCCCTCCAATTGAAGTGCCTCCCCAACCTCCCCCACTGCCAACCAGGGCTATTGCCAAGGCCTTGATTCTGACGCATAGTGGCCCACAGGGACAGAAGGAAGAACTGCTCCGTAGGACGTTTTTTTACTATGAATCCTTAGAAAAGCAGATTGCTACTTTTGTTTTTTCCCTGCAGAGCAGCTAATGGGATGAAACTGTCGTCAGCCTTTGGGTTAGCAGCTGAGCTCTTTCATCCGTGTGTCCCCGAGGTCCTGCTCTTGGGCAACTCCGGCCTAATTGTTTCAGTGAACTTCTCTAGCTCCTTCCCGATTTAAATGCCACCCTCCAAGAGACTTCTTCTGGACAGTGTTCATTGCCCACGAAGTCAAAACACTTCAAGACACCCCTCAAGCTAGGCCAGATGCAACAAGAAGTACAATTGTACATTGCACACTCTACCCTCTCATTCAACATCAATTAATATGTCTCCTTAAATTTATTAAGCAAGCCTTTACTGATAACCTGGAAATGTGTGATTTGTGCCTGTGAGAACTTTGTCTTCATATGAGTGGCTGAGTGAAGTACATTTCTTTAAAGTGATTATTATTGATGCTTCAGAGGAAGAGGAAGAACATTATTGGTGTGGGTGTTTGCGAGCATATAGTGCCAATTTCTGTTTGCTATTTCATGATTTTAAGTACATAGCAAAATTGATCTGAAACTAATAGTTAGTGAAAGTAATTTATTAATCAGGAAAAGGTCACAAATTCTAAGAATTTCAAAACCTAGCAATAGATCTGTCAAAAGGGGTTTGGCTTGTTATTTTGCTTCTAATTTTGGAATTAATTTTCTCATCTTTCTAAATGTTCTCAAGCTCTCTGCTTTCTTCATGTTAAAATTTAAGATGATTTTTCATTTATTTTTTACTTTAGGGGCACCACAGAATAAAAATTGGAAGGAGGTGGGAATTGAACACAGTTTATATTTAAGAAAGGCACTAAAATCCAGGTATGGAAGAATAAAACTGAAATATAAATTATGAACAATGTGCAACAGTTATATTCTCAAACTAAAATCATTTTTATTGTATCAACAAAGTATATTCTATTTCCTTGAGGGAAATTAAAGACCAGCAACTTAGGAAAAAATTCAGCTACATTATAAGCATTGAATTTGTGTATAATGAAGAGTTATAATCAAGGACAAGTTGGTAACTCTGGATGGGTACTCATTCATGTGAAGAAGAATCTATATTCCAATAGTGACCAGAGCTGAGTACATCTTCCCGTGAGAAGTATGTGATGTTCTTTCGAATCTAGGTAGCTCTAGTTAAGTAGGATTTGTGTTTTCTGGAAATTAAAATCGTATTTCTCTGTTTTCATTTGGCATTCTAAAGCACTCTATGTCAGCAGATGAAACACTCAGAAACATTGTTAGAAAGAATTTTTACTGCTGACACAATAGAAAATATGTAGCCAGATTCTTAAGAAGTTATTCTCTAAAATTATGACAAAGGTCATTTAAATTTAGTTGGTAAGACATGGCACCCACTGAATAGTATCAAAAATAGTAGAATTATTTTATAAATTATAGGATGTTAGTGCTATACAGATTTATTTCCTTCATGAACATGATTAAACCTTATATTAAATTGAATATACCCCAAAATATGACTATTGAATCATAATGAAAAATGCTTCCATACTGTTGGCAGAGTGAAAGACGAGAGCTCGGAAGTCAAAGAAGGGTGTGCAACCTTATAATGACTGTACTGTGAGGCACATGCACACTGTATTCCAACCACCCCCTCCCGCCCCAGTGTTTTCAAATACCTGTGGCTATTTTTTTTTAAAAAGCCAGGGTCTAAGAGGAAATCATATTTCTCAGAATTTCTTTAAAACCTTTTCCCCAAAACCTGTATTCAAAAACCAAATCTTTAAAATACTAACACAAATAGAAATAATCCACTCCTATGTGACTAAGCCTTCAGTCTGTATTTTACTTCATAACATTTTCATTATAAAGCATAACAACAATATGTTGATTATAAAATAAATTCAAATCTAATTAAAATATCCTTTCTTCACTGCCCATTAGTTTCTAATAATACTAACATACAACTCAGTAGCGTAAACCAGCAATTTCATTTCCATAATTTTTCCATATTGTGTCTAGTTAATGTATTTTGCTCATTGTCACCTTGTAGCGTTTTATAGCTTCCCTTGCCAAAGAACACAGTCTACATTGTTTAAAGTATATCTCGAAGCCATAAAACCTGGGTAGCTTATTAAGTGAAATGTGAAAGTAAATGCTAAAAACTTGGATTTGCTGTTGAATAGCAATTGGCAAAGTTGTTCTGGATTTTTTTTTCTGTTCCTGTTACAATAAATACTGTCCCAAACAGCCAACGTCCCCAGTGCTATAGTTAAAACAGCACTTACCTTGCTGTCTTGACACTGCTTTCGTTAATTCTTTGAGCAGATGCACTGAGGACAAGAATCCACCAATATATGCTGTAAACTCTGTCAGGACTGGACTGGCTGCCAGATTCTTAATGATACAAGAGCTGGGGGAGGTTGGGGGAAACCCAGCCCAGTCACGCCAGTCTCTGAATGGAGTTATTTCATTGTGGGGATCTTGTGGTGTGGCATGTGAGAGCTCTGTTCTCTAACGAAGTGCAGGTGGACGTGCAGAACAAGGACAGCCCAGCTCATTCCCTATGGAATGGAAGAGAGATACATTCTTAACAAATCTCAGTTCTAAAGCTTTTATCCACGAATGGAGTCCTGCTGCAGGAGAGGCAATAGACAGCAAAGACATTTCCCTTTACTTCAGAAAACTCTGTTTATGTCTCTGGTTGTGGCAACAGTTCAGTGAGATTGTCTCAGTCAACTATTACACTCATCCAAAGGTTTCATAAATCATATAGAGAACAACTAATTTGAACAAAATGCAAACAAGTGAAGCAATGAACTTGGACCTCTTATCCAATACTCTTGGAATCTGTATGGATTAACTTGGATTAATAAAGTTTGGCTACAGTAACATCATGATAACATATGTTAGTTTCTAAAATATATATTTTTTAAGTTTTTTATGTACTTCGATACCAATACAAAATGTCAACTTTCTCATTTAACATCTTATGTTGAAGGCAGTCTTGATAGGCAATTCAGGTCTGGAATCAATCAAGAATGCCTTGTCTGTTTCTTATTTTGTGGATTTCATTTAGGAATTCATCCAAAACCTAACTTGGGGATATTATTCTATAGCTTAATGCCAAAAACATAAAAGAAGAAAGAAAAAAATAAAAATATCACGAGGCAGTCATCTTTCCCTCTGTCATTGCATTCTAGCAATTTCTTTTCAAAACTGAGAGTTAATCACAGCTGTAAGACCCCAAAGGTCTCACATCTTTTTCATTGTCAGTTGCTCTTGCACCCTTTTAGCAGGATGAGAAGTCTACTCCAGGCCTTGTCTATTTTGTTCTGTGATTTTTTTTTGGCTCCATTTATAGGATTTTTTTTCTTCAAAAATTTTATTTCTTTGTTTATAAAACTCTTAGCATCAGATTTTTTAAAGTTCCCAAGTAATGTTTTCTCTTTTTAAAAAAAAAATAATTTGAATAGATTACTTTTAAGCTATGATATCAGTTCAAAGTTAATATCCGTAATCACCAAGGTATTCAAATACATTTTAATGGTAGATTAAATGTTTTTATTTGGTTGTGAAACTGTTGCTAACCAAAGGATGATATTCTTGAAAGTCATTCAGGAATTTTTCAGGTGATTTCTAAGCATAACATTGTATTACTCTGAATTAGTGAAGGAAAACCTCACTTTTAGGATAAGGTATGGTTCAAACTTTGAAGAAATCAAGAACAATGATAGATTTGTTCTTAGGTTCCTAGTGCTGCATAAAAACCATACCATAAGGTGGGTGGCTTAAAGAAGAATTCACTGTCTTACAGTTTCAGAAGGTTGAAGTCTAAACCAGAGTATCAGTCTACAGGAGAGTCTATGCCAGTTCTAGTGGTGTTTCTTGGAATTCCTTGGCTTGTAGATATTTCTCAGATGGTTTCTAACCCATGTGTCTATGAGTGCCTGTGTTCATGTGCTTTTGCCTGTATTTTCATTTATGAAAGGAACCTGGTGCGATAACGAGCTAGGCTTCAAATTACAAGGTCACCAGTTCAAAACCAAGAGCTGCTCCAAAAGAGAAAGATAAGATTTTCTACTCCCATAAAGAGTTACAGTCTCGGCAGCCCACAGAAGCAATTCTTCTCTGTCCTATTGGGTTGTTATGAAGCAGAATAAACTCAGTGGCAGTGAGTTTTGTTTTGTTTTATCTCCTTTATGAGACATTACTCAGAAGTGATTAGGTTTAAGACCCACCATATTCTTGTATTAATGTAAACCAAGCAAATCCTATTTTGAAACAGAGACATACAAGTACAAGGGCTATGATTTCAACATCGATTTTGAGAGCACACATTTCTATCAGTAACAGAGACCAAATATTCTTTCTCTAACAGCATTCTCTACTTTTAAATTAAATTCTACAATCCATTGCTATGTCCACACAGAACTCAGATAATGCTTAGGATTATGGGGTTTCATGCGGAAATGAACAATTGCAATTCAGTGGAAATCCTTAGGATAAGTTTGTTGAGTCAGTACGTGTTACAAAGTTCTATTCAGGGCTACTAATAAGTGCCCAGCTATGTATAAGCTTTTCAGTGGCTTTTTCCTCTGACGTGGGGCTTTGCGTCTTTCTTCTTGTCAGTTCTTAGTATGGAAGCTCTGCTGAAACGAAATCGGTTTGTTTACGGTGACCCTGCTAACATTTGAAATATCAGTGACATACCTTCCAGCATCATAGCAACACACAAACCACCGCAGTACAACAAACTGCCAGACGAGTGGCTGGACACTGAATAAGGGAGACCATAGAAGAAGAGATGGGTTTGGATTGTGGGGCAAGAAAAGGACACGGAAAGTAACGTGGGTTGCTAAAGGAAGAAGCAAGGTGTGCTTCTCAGAGGCAAGGATGGTAAGACTTCATCTTGCATACTTTCGATACACTGTCAGGAGAGACCAGTGCCTGGAGAAAAACATCAAATTTGGTAAATTGGAGGCACAGGGAAACAGAGGAAGACCTTCGATGAGATTGATTTGACACAGGGGCTGCATCAATGGGCGCGGGCATAGTAACTGTGGTGAGGATACCTCAGAACCAAGGTGTGAAGTATCCAGAGGTATCTCAATCCACAAACCAGCTCCTGACCTATAGCACTCCGATGTCCTTGTTCTCTGGGCTGAGACGTCCATGATTGTGTTTGGGCTCTGGCGTCTGGTTCTGATGCCTCTAGAGTTGGTGCTTTGTCTCTCCTCTAATGAGTTGGCTATCTTCTGGACCAATGAGGTTCATAGCACAAGGATTCAGAGGGCATGCTCCACTCCTGACTTGTGCTGGTAGTGAGATTCTCCCATCCGCCTTCAGAAAGGGCTCCTTTTAGATGCAGCAGGATGACAATTACTATGAGTCCTGCTAACAAGCCCTCAAAGTCAATCATATCCGTAGCTTCACCTTCCCAACCTAGGCTTATCAGGAAAAAGGTTATTAGATAGGAGTTACAGAGACTAGAGCCTCATTAAATAACTCACTACCCAGCACCGAATAAATAAAATTAAATTGATCTCATTGTGAAAGAATTGTTTAAACAACTCTTTTAAGCGTTCGCTTCAAGTAAGTAAGATTTTCTTTGTAATTTTTCAGATATCTCCTTCTAGGACTATACTTTACAAAGCAGTAACTATGTTGTGGTATTTGTGAAAGGGTTCAAATGCATTAAATTGGATTTAATCCACTGTGGAGTTGATATGGCCATGAATGCATTTAAGAAACAAAACTGCCTCTATTGGGCTACTAATGTGATGAGTATATCAAGGCATACTTTCTTGGACCATTAGAAAAAAAGATAGCTATGTATATCAGTAGGTAGATAGATAGATAGATGATGACAGATAGATAGTAGATGCAGTAAATGTGTTATATATATGATTATATAGTTACAATAATTGTTTGGGTTAAGGATATCCAACCTACAACTTTCACTCTCCCCTTAGTGTTATATAAATTTCCTCTCACTTTGAGACTATTGGTCCAATTCCAAAACCAAAAATAAATGAATGTCAGGCGCTGGGCAATTAAAAGGCAGTACCCTTTACAATAGTCAATACAAAAGCTGAAATATTTAGGGATATACCTGACTAAAAGAAACACGATATTTGTATGAGGAAAACTACAGAATACTATTACAAAAACACAAGAATGATCTCAACAAACTGAAGAATATCCCATGCTCATCAATTGGAAGACTCAATATAGTTCTGCCCAAGGCACTATATACGTTTAATGCTTCAAAAATTGGAAAAACTGATTACCAACTTCATATGGAGAGGGAAGAAGCCCAAAATTAACAGAGAACTTCTCAAGAAGAAGGACAAAGTGGGAGGGCTTGCTCTACCTGACGTTAGCACATTTTATACACCCACAGTATTCAAAACAGTGTGGTACTTGTATAATGATAAATATTCAGACCAATGGAAAAGAGCTAAAAACCAAAATTAAAAACATCAGCATATGGACAATGGATTTTGTATATTCTCAATTCTTGTGGTTTCCCTGCCCGCTTTAGGTATCAGAGTTATACTAGCTTCATAGAAAGAGGTTGGGAGTTTTCCATCTTTTTGTATGTTCTAGAAGAGTTTGTGCAGGATTGGTGTCAGTTCTTCCATGAATGCTTGTTAGAATTCTCCTGTGAATCCATCTGAACTGGAGGATTTTTTTGTTGTTAATCCCTTGATAACCTTGTCTATTTCTTCTATTGTTATGAGTTTGTTGAGGTTCTTGACATATATCTGAGATAGTCTAGGGAGGGATTTGTTTCCAAGTATTTGTCCATGTCTTCCGAGGCCTTCATAGTATTGTGTAATTATGCTTTTGATTTCATTAGGGTCCATTGTAATGTCCCCAGTTTCATCCCTCATCCTTGCCATTTAAATTTAGTCCTTCCTTTTTTTGGTTACGTTTTCCAGCAGTCTATCAATTATGTTAATCCTTTAAAGAATCAACTTTTTGCTACATTAATTTTTCCATAGTTTTCTTGGTTTTCCTCTCTTGTACCTCAGCTCTGATTTGTATTAATTTTTCTTTTGCTATTAGTAGAATTGTTCTGTTGACTCTGCTCTAATTGGTGTAAGTTTTGTGCCAGCATATCACGTATAAGTCTCTCATCCTTTTTCATGTGTGCATGTATTGCTATCAGCCTTCCTCTGATAAATGCCGTTGGTGTATCCCAAAGGTTTGAGTACATCATATTTTAACTCTCATTGGTTTCTAGAAACTTTCTCACTTCTTCTCTGATCGGGGCCTATGCACACTCCTTTTGCGATAGAGAGTTATTCATCCTCCAAATGTTTGCCCTCATTTTCTTATCATCCTTTTGTTGATTTCCGGACTACTCATAGAGAGAAGTCTATCAGGTTCGACTTGTGTCCCAGCATGTGGTCCATCATTGAGTATGTGCCACGTGGGCTTGAAAATAATGTGGATTTGTTTGCATTTGGGTGGAAAGCTTTGAAAATATCTATCAGGTCAAGTCACCTAATTGTTCTGTTTAGATCTGTAGCCTCCTAGTTGTTTATTTCCCTGTGACCTGTCTTTTTCAGATAGTGGTGTATTAAAATCACCTGCTATAATTGTTTAGCCTGTTATTTCTTTTTTGATCGTTGTAGTGTTTGATTTATGGATTTCTCGGGTCTCTCGTTGGGCACATATATATTTATTATGCTCACTGGTTCTTGGTCTACTGTTTTCTTGAACATTATATAGTGTCCCTCTTTGTCTCTTGTTAGCTTGTACCTTGAGATCAATTTTGTCAGAGATTAAGATCGCTACCCTTGCTTTTTTGCATTGCTGTTTGCTTGGTATATTTTTCTCTAACCTTTCATTCCCAACCTGTTTTTGTCTGTAAGCTTGAGATGTGTCTCCTGAAGGCAGCAGATCAATGGGTTATGTTTTCTGAGCCAGTCTGTTAGCCTCTGCCTTTTAATGTCTGAGTTCAATCCATTGATATTCAGTATTATTACATCCATCTGTGCACTCTGTGATGTCATCTTGTACCTTTTGTGTTGGCTGTTTTCCTATATACCTAACTTATCTGTTTGTGTTTTGTGTCTGTGTGTGGTTTATTCTTGCCTTCTTTTCACTATTGAGCTAATTCTCTCTTGGGGGCTGTTTTCTTTTTGTCACCCTCTGGGTGGAATTGTTCTATGTGATGGTCTCTTATTTGTGATCAGTGAATGCTGATCTTCTGCCTATACAGGGTTGACAAGGATCTTTTGTAGGGCTGGATTTCTTTTTATGTATTCTTTGAAAATTTCCGTGTCTGGGAAGACTCTTACTTCTACATCTATCTTAATAGATAATTAAGCCTGATATAGTATTCGTGGGTTTGTGTTATTTTCCTTCAAATTTTTTGGAATATGTTACTGTACTCCCTCCACTTCTTCATTGTGTCCACTGATAGGTCAGAACATATTCTTATTTGGGTACCTTTATTAGTGACTATTTGTTTTTCCCTTGCTGCTTTTATGATTTTCTCCTTTTCCTCATAGTTGGATATCTAACTATGTGTCTTGATTACTTCTTCTTGGGATTGAGTCTGGCTAGTGTTCTTTCAGCCTCCTGGATGGTTTCCTGATTTTCATTTATTAAGTTGGGGAAGTTTTCCTCTAAGAATCCCCTCGCTATTTTCACTGCTGACTTCTTTGTTGTGTCTTGGTCCAGTAGTCCAATTATTCTGATATTATCCTTCTTTATAGCATCAGACATGGCTGTCAGGCTTTCTTCAGCTTTTCTGATTGTCTTATTTGTCTGCTTTTCCCATTTGTTGAAGTCTTCCTGATTATCCTCTTGGTCACTGTTGCAATTTTCTGCTTCAAGTTTTTTGGCAAAGTCTGTTAATGTGCTAGTGGATTTTGTTATTTTATCCCTTACGTCTTATATTTCCCTTTGGTACATTGCCTTTATCTCCTCTATCATTTCATCATTTTTATGAATTTCTTAACTCATGTCCTGTATGACTCCAAGCAGCATTCTGAAGATTTCTTTATGTGGCAGGTCAATGTCTGCCTTTTCTAGTCATTAAGTGCATGAATGCTGATGGTATTGTCTTCTATTTCTCCTGATTTTTAATTGATGCTTTTGGGGCTAATTGCTGTTTATGTATTGTTGTAGAAGAACCTGTCACCATCTTCCAGAGTTGAAGAGCACTGGGCTCTTTCGTGGGGGACTCGTATGAGTGCTTCTATGAGCTACCTGCAGGTAGATGCACTGGGGGTTCAGGCTACCACTGCATCTTCCTGTGGTTTCACTCTTACCCTAGTTGGCCAGTATTCTGTTTTTTGGAATGTAACTTGGATGGTCCCCTTATGGGACACTGGTCAGGATGTTGTGGGCCCACAATGATGGTATTTCACTGGTTCATCTCCCAGGAAGCCGTAGTGGTGTGTCTCATGGGCCTTGGAGTGCTCAAATGGAATGGGTTGATTACCCCTGCAACTGGAGTCCCATGGAGGGAAGCTGGGGCAGGTGGAATTACCCTAGACAGAGAGATCACTGTGGAGGTTGGGTGGATGTTCCCACAGCAGCGTGGAGCACCAGAAACAGTGGACAGAAGTTCTCCTAGTCACTTGCAGCACTCTGGAGTGGACCCTGTATCCCCCAAAATAAGACAGTGTCATATTAATTTTTGCTCCCAAAGATGTGCTAGGTTTTATTATCAGGGGATGTCTTATTTTTCCATGAAGAAGAATATGGTACACATTAATTGTTTATTGTTTTCTTAAGAAAGACCTCACACTTCCTGTCTGTTCCGGCTGTGCTGAGGCCAACAGTGAGCTGCATGGCAGTGTCCGCCGCTACAGTCCAGAGTTATGGTAGCTTTGGGGGGGCTTATTTTGGGGGAGGTCTTATTTTTAGGGTATGCCCTATATTTCAGCAAGAGGCAAAACTTTAAGTAGGTCTTATTTTGAGGGGATGGTCTTACTTTCAGGGAAAAAGGGTAGGTGGGAGTTCCCCCAGTCACTTGGGGTAAGTGGAGCATGAGCATGATTTCCCCATCTGTGTGTAGAGCCAACAAGTGTGGGTGGAAGCTCCCCCAACTGGGCTGTCAGAGTTGTCCTAGGTGGAGGGGAGTTGCCTGAAGGTCAGAAGTGGCTAGTGAAAGGAAATAGAAGGAGAAGAGAAGAAAAAAATGGAAAGGAGAAACCAATGACTAAAGCTAAAATAAAACACAAACTTACACGAACCAAAGAAATATGCAAAGACAAAATAACAACAAAAACAATGATTCAAAAAAGAAAAACTGAATGCTGAGACTGTCACAGGAAAGAGAGAAGAGATAGAAGAAGAGGAAAAAAGAAGAAAAGCTAAAGAAGAAGAAAAGAAAGGGGGAAAATAGATAAGGAGCTAGCTTAGCCCCATGTTGTGCCATGTGTAACACTGCCTCATGATGCGTGCAGCACTGTCACAGGGATCAGGCTGGAGCTTTCCCCACTAGGTGATCAGAGTTGCCCTAAGCAGAGGGGAGGAGGCTGGAAGCCAGCAGTGGTTTGTGGAAGGAAAGAGAAGATGAGGAGAGAAACAGTAAGAAGGAAAAAAGAAGCAGAAGAAAAGAGAGAGAGGAAAGAAAGAAAAACAAAAGAGAAAGAAAGAAAGAAAGAAAGAAAGAAAGAAAGAAAGAAAGAAAGAAAGAAAGAAAGAAAGAGGGAAACACACAACTGTGCTCGCTAAGACACTGTGGTGGGAAAAAAGAGAAGAAAGGGAAGAAAAAAATAAAGAGTAAAGAGATAGCTGATCCCTGATTACCTGATCACGGAGCCAGAGGGATTTAAACCCCGCCTCAACGTGGCAAGTTGGTGTAAACTTTTGGTGTAGGGTTCCATCAGTGTTGGGCAGAATTGCTCTAGTTGGCAAGATCCCTGCAGAGGCCAGATGGAGTTTTCCTGAGCATCATAGAGCACTATAGAAGGCTTTCGCAGCAGTCTTGTGTGGTGTGCAGCGCTCACACAGAAGGCAAGCTGGAGTTCACCGTGCTGTTTGGGCATAGTTGCCCTAGGTGGAGTGTAGTGGCCCTGAAGCCAGTACTGATAAGGGAAAGGAAACAGATGGAGAGAAGATTAAAAAGAAAGAAAAAGAGAAAAAAACAAAATAGAACTTGGCCCATTGAGACCTACTGCAGTGGGGAAGATAGAACAGAAAGAGGAAAAAGAAAAGAAAAAGAATAGTAAGTAAGGAGATAGCTGAGGCCTAATCATCTGACTGTGGGGCTGGAGGAGTTCCAACCCTGCTTAACATAGCTGGGTGGTGTGACCACTTTGTGTAGGATCCCACAGATGATGAGCAGAATTACCCTCAAAGACAAGGTCACAGCAGAGACAAGGCAGCGTTTCCCATAGTGATGTTGAGCACTGGAGATCACTGATATAGCTGTATGCAGCACTGCAGCGGGGTGGGAGGTGGGGAGTTCCCTCAGTCATATGTAGAGCCCCAGGACAGGCAGGGGATCCTCCAGCCACATGGAGGACAGGCAGGACCTCCCCAGCTGAGTGTAGGATCACTGAGGGTGGACAGTAGCTCCCTCCGTTAGGCTTATGGCGTTACCCTAGCTTGTACCAAGACCACTGATGCCCCAATAGCTCAGAGGGTTTTTTGTTTTTGTTTTGTTTTTGTTTTCCCCGTGGCCAGCTGGCATTGAATTAAATTAAATTGCCCCCCTGGCTCTGGGCTCTGGGTTTGTGCTCAGTGAGATATTCTGAAACTGAGGCTTTTTCCTGAGGGTCTTTGTTATGTTGAAAGCCTCTGGGCTCTGTAGCTGCCCTGTTTCCCTGAAAGTAAGACATCCCATGAAAATAAGACCTACTTAGTTTTGCCTCTCGCTGAAATACAAGGCATCCCCCCGAAAATAAGACCTCCCGAAAATAAGGCCCCCGAAGGTACCATAACTCTGAACTCTGGACCGTAGTGGTGGGTGCCGCTGAGCAGCTCACTGTTGGCCGCAGTACAGCTGGAGCAGACAGGAAGTGTGAGGTCTCCTTTAATAAAGCAATAAACAATAAATGTGTACTGTATTCTTCTTCATGGAAAAATACGACATCCCTGAAAATAAGACCTAGCGCATGTTTGGGAGCAAAAATGAATATAAGACAGTCTTATTTTGGGGGAAACAGGGTAAATTCTGACATTCCTTAGCATTGGCGCCCTTATTATGCTAATGTATGTTAAAAGACTTGTTCTGCAAGTTTGTCTTGAAGTTAAATAATGAGCCTGGGATTTGAAGTTTTTACTGAGAAAATAATTTTTCTGTTTTTTGTATTGATCTTATGGGGTGCCCTGATTTGGGGGCTGTCATGCTGACTCCCAGAGGAGATCTAGTTGATCAGAGAGGTTGTTTTCTTCTTGGTCAACTAGAACTGAATTCACCCCCTGGTCTATTGCTACCAGTGTATGCTCTGTCACACACCAATCTGACTCAAGTAAATTCCTTGATGTCTTTTCAATTGCTCCAAATCTATGGCTACCTGAGCCGACCTGTCCCCCAGGCTATGAGCACAAGGCATCTAAAAGTGTGGGGAGCTCTGGTGTGGAGTCCTGTGACTAGCTTTCAGAGGTTTTCTTCGATTATGTCCAGAGCCAACGAGCCCAGCCCAACAAACCTAGAGCATTTCAGTGCGTTCTCAGTTCAATTTTTGAATGAAAATCAGAAAAAGCAGTGTACCCTAGTACCCTGATTCTCATTTTAGGACTCCTCCCCCAGTCTCCTTTACCTTACCTCTCAATTTTCTGGCCTGGCACCAGGAGCTCTGTGTGGATAAATTCTAACTGGACACCATCTTCTTCCTTAATTTCATATTTTGTGATCCATGTGATTTGAGTGCTACCATCTTATGTCCAGGACCCCTCGTGGCTGTGATCCACAGGTCAGCAGTTCAAAACATGCCAGCGCCTCTTCAGAGAAAGGCAGGGATATCTACTTCCATCCCATCAATGGTTATAGTCTCTCAAACTCACAGGGAAGGTCTGCCCTGCCCTAAATGGTTGTTATGAGTTGTCATTGATTCAATGGCATTGAGTGGGGGAATGGTGGGTTATAAATGGAGCTGAAAAACCACAGGACCAGCAATTCAAAACCACCAGTTACTCCTCGGGAGCTTTTTAGTCCCCTAAAGAATTACTTTCCCCGAAACACATAGGGGCAGTTCTAAGGTAGCTAACGGGTTGTTATAGCATCACTATGATTTGACATCAACTTGATGACAATGTTTGGTTTGGGTTTGAGGATAGTATTTCCAGAAGTGGAAGTGTATACAAAGCTAGTATAAATAATTTTCTCAAGATAATCTAAAAAGTAATGAAAGAGCAAGATGATAAATATCTTTTATTTATCAGAAAGAGCATGGACAGAATAAAACTGAGACAAGAGGAGAAATTCACACTGTGTAGAATATGTGATAAGTAATACTATTATCCATTGGAAAAACCCCAAACATTAACATATATATCTACATCTCTCTATATATGGAAGCCAATAGTATGTACTAGCTAGTTTCTTTTCTTGTTCATGGACATCACATACATATATGTATCTATGTCCACATGCACATTTCTGAACTTCTGCCTGAAGTGCGTACTTTCCAGCCTGGCAGCTGAAGATTCAGTCCATTTGTGGTAACAAACCCTGGAGGTTGAATGTGTTTCATCAAAACCAGTGCTGATTGGGTTCCTGTTACTTGAGACCAGTAAGGAGTGATGAATAAAACCCTGACTCTTTCATTCACTTTCATGTGAACATAACCACAGACTTCCTGAAGCCTCCAGACACCCAGGATTAGATTGCTTCCTTTCCCATAACCATTCTGGTGGTAGAACTTTCTTGTCCTAGGCTACCTGCCAAACTAGAGTCAGTCTTGCATTAAGGAATAGTAGGAACTCAAGCTTTGTGAGAAATTAGATACAGATTTGAAACTTTCTCAAACAAACTGTAGATAGTAAACAAAATCAAGTTATGAAATCTTGATAACCGTTAGTTTTTTCATCTTTAAAGCAATCATGATGATAGCTATTGTATAACAGGACCATCATCAAATGACAGCACATCTACAGTGCTTTCAGAATAGCACCCACACCATGTAGTCAATGCAGACTCATAGCAACCCTGCAGGACTGGGTAGAACTGCCTCTGTGAGTCTCTGAGACTGCAACTCTTAATGGGAGTAGAAAAATCTCATCTTTCTCCCTCAGAGCAGCTCATGACTAGCAGCCCAGCTGATAACCACTGTGCCACGAGGACTCCTCATTTTTAGTATAGTGTTTGGAAAAATACAAGTGCTTATCACATATTAGTTATAAATCAGACTGGTCTCAAAAAGTGCATGGAAAATTAAAATTTTAATTTTTTTAGATAAAAACGATAACCTTTATTTCTCAACATAAACACCACCAAGAAAAATACACTTTAGTAAGGATGGACACCACTTATTTACTCCATCCCTAAAGAACTACGTGTCCTGTGGCTATAACCATGTCAATGTAGTCTCTATTACATTATTAACTGAGAAAAGTAGGTGATCTTTTATTAATTTAGTAAGATTACAGGACAAAAATAATTCGGAAGGAGTTAAATTAGGATTGTATAGTGGATAACTAATGATTTCTCATCAAAACTCTTACAAGATTGTTCTTGTTTGATGAGAGCAATGAGCAGATTATTCTCTGTGTTGTGATGGAGAAGGGCTCTGGTGAAGCTTTATTGAGTGTCTTTCTGATAAAGCTTTAACTAAATTTCTCAGAACACTCTTATAATCAACATAGCTTATTATTCTTTGAATAAATGGAAAAATCAACCAGTCAAATACCTTAAGCAAACAACAACAAAACTGTTGCATATTGTTTATTCTTTTAAAAAAATAATTTTATTGGGGGCTCGTACAACTCTTATCACAATCCATACATCAATTGAATCAGGCATGTTTGTACATATGTTGCCTTCATTCTTTTCTACACATTTACTTTCTATTGAGTCCTTGATATATGCTCCTCTTTTTCCCCCCTCCCGCCCCCTGGTAGATTGTACTCCCTGATAGATTGCACATTGTTATCATTTTCATCTCACACCTACCACTGTCTCATTTCCCCCGAGTTTTCTATTGTTCTTCCTCCTGTGGAGGGGTGTATGGTTAAGTGTCAATCATTGTTTATTCTTGATGAGTCTGCTTTTTCTTTGGACTACTTCTACATCTTGTCAGTCTTTCCTTTGATTCTGCTTTGTCATTATCATTGTGCCGTTAATAACATGTTTCATCTCATGTTTTAAGTCTTCCAGTAAATGTCTCAAAATCTTTATCCCGCATTTTTAAAAGTCCTATAAAAATCTCTGCTCTTGTATGCAGCTGGTCTAGGCATAATGGTTTGGGCACCCATTTAACAACAACACAATTTTCTACTTTAATTTTTCAGTCAGAATTGAGTAGGTTGAGCTATCTGTCATGTCTATACTGTAGTGCTAAATATAATGTTGTTAATCATTTTACTTCTAGGGTATGAACAGGATTAATTACTTCCTCAAAAACTGATTTGGCTGGTCTGTTGCAGTGGGCTTCATTTTCAGCATCAAAATGTCCCTTCTTGTCATGAGCTACCCATGTGTAAACTATTGCTTTCTTTGGGGCGTGTCTCCATAAATTTTCACAAAGCATTAATGATTCACCATTCTTCCACCAAAGCTTCACCAGAATGTCATGTTTCTTTTTTGGAAATTTTAGCATAATCTATATTACTCTGATAGGGTTTTCTTTCAAATTGATATTTTATCCTTCTTAGTACCTATTTGTATGTATTATAGCAAGTTTGTACAAGTTTATTTTAGTATGAAAACAATTTGAAATCTGTGTGTATTTTTTTCATAATATGAATTTCCATGAACCTTTAAAAGATTTTATGTATGTTATTTACACAGATGTTATTTGTTATCTACAGAATTATAGGATCACAAATTTGGAATGAATTAAAAAATCATCAAAATTGATGAGCAATTTTAAATAAATATCTCATATTCTATGGAATGACTTTTTCTCATGTGAATATCTTAAGAGACCTGGTTACCCATTCCACATCCAAACAGATTTTTTCTATATTTCTTTGCCTCTGGGAAAGATATACAGTATGCCAGGTTTCCTTGTATAGAGTGACATGTTATAAGATTCTATATAACTAAACTTCTGCTAGTGCTTTTCATTTTTGCTTTGCTATAACTACACTAAAGATCCCCCACGTGTTTGTGGTGATTTGTGTGTTATTGTGGTGCTAAAAGTTATGTCACTGATCATTCTAATGCTAGCAGGGTCACCCAGTGTGGACAGGCTTCAACAGGTCTTCCAGTCTAAGGACAGACTACAAAGATGGAAATCACTGTCCACTTCAGAGGAATGAAACTCACTGCTATCTAGTCAATGCTGACTTATAGCGACCCCCTGTGGTTTTTCCAGATACTAACTATTTATGGGAGTAGAAAACCAAGCCTTTCTCCCAGCAAGCTGCTGCTGGCTTCAAATTGCTGGCACGGGAGCCCTACGAGTAACCACTAGAACACCACGGTTCTGAAAATACCATGGATAGCATGGAAACATTGTCAGTTACTGAAAATCTCATGAATAGAAGCAGAACATTGTCAGAGGTAGTGCCAGAAGATGAGCCCCACCGGTTGGAAGGTACTCAAAATATGATTGAGGAAGAGATTAAGATAGTTAAGCATAATGACATGAATGGAGTAAAGACTTTGGGATCTTCAATTGCTGATAGGATATGACTCACAATGAGAAGAAACAGCTGCAAGCTTTAATTAATAATTAGAACTTGGAATGTAGAAAGTATGAATCAAGGAAAATTCAATGTTATTAAAAATGAAAGGGAATGCATACAGATTGCTATTTTGTGTGTCAATGAGCTGAAATGAGCAGATATTAGCCCTTTTGAATCAGAAACTCATACAATTTGCTATACTAGGAATGATACAATCAAGTGGATGGCGTTGCATTCATCAACAAAAAGAACATTTTAAGAGCTGTCTTAATGTATAATGATGTCTGTGATGGGATAATTTATACAAGGAAATCCAATAAATACAATTATTATTCGAATTTATGCACACACCACTGAAGGTAAGAACTTTAAAGTTGAAATTGAAATTTAAGAATCGAAGAATTCTACCAGTGTCTTCAGATTGAAATTTATCAAACATGCAATCAAGATGCATTGATAATTATTAGCTATTGCAATGCAAAAGTTGGAAACAAAGAGAACAGTTGTCTCTTTCTGGTCCTTTTAACGATCTTGACTTTCTCCATGTATGATGTCTTGATGTCATCTCATGGGGCCTTTGGTCTTCTGCCATTAGTGTTTGGTGATATAAATGCAGCTAGAGCTTATGCGATAAAATTTTGTAAGGACAACCACTTCATCACAAATATTTTTTTTCAACAACATAAAAGGCAAATATATAGTGAACTTCTCTAGATGGAATACAAAGATATCAAATTAACTACATCGGTGGAAATAGATGATGGATGAGTTCAATATCAGCAGCTAAAACCAGACCAGGGGCCAATTGTGGAAATATCATCAATTTCTCATATGTAAGTTGAAGTTGAAAATAAAAATAAGACCATGAGAACCAAAACACAACTTTGAAAATATCTCACCTGAATTTAGAGAATATCTCAAGAATATTAAACACTAATGACAGAAAACCTAAGCCCTGTGGGATGACATCAAGAACATCATACATGAAGAATGTCAAAGGCCATTAAAAAGACCAGAAAGATACTTTACATGTTTTCTATTAATCATAAAGTAGCTAGGCAAATGGAAAATATGATTAAGTCAAAGAGCTGAACAGAAAAATTCAGAGGGCAGGTTCAGAAGGTCAAGTAAAATATTATAATGAAATATGAAAATATCTAGAATTGAAAACCAAAAAAAGAAAGAATATGCTCAGTATATTTTAATTTGAAGGTATTAAAAAAAAATTCAACCCTCAAGTTGCAATATTGAAAAATTCTATAGGCACAATATTGAGTGTGATGCAGGAAGCATCACAAGAAGATAGAAAAAATACATAGAGTGACTGTACCTAAAAGAACCAGTAGACATTGAACCATTTTAAGAAGTAGGATATGATCAAGAGCCAATGGTATAAAGGAAGCAGTCCAAGTTGCACTGAAGGTAATAACTGAAAACAAATATCCAGCATTTACTGGCAGAGCAACAAAAATGTTTCAATAAGCAGATGAAACATGGTTTCAAATAACTAGAAGACAGCTAGTTGGTCAACTGATTAGAAGAGATCAATATTTGTACTCATTCCAGTGAAAAGTGACCCAACAGACTGCTAAAATTATAAAATAATATTATTGATATCACATCCCTAAAATTTTGTTGAAGATCATGTGACAATGGTTGAAGCCATACATTGACAGAGAGTTACCAGAGATTCAGACTGGATACAGAAGAGGATATTGAACAAGAGGTATCATTGCTGATGTCAGATGGATATTGGGTAAAATCAGAGAATGCTGAAAATATATTAACTTTTGTTTTATCAATTATTCTAAGTTATGCCATTGTGTAGATTGCCTCCTTGAGAACTATGGGACTCTCAGAACACTTCATTATGCTCATGTGGAACCTGTTCATGGATCAAGAGGTAGTTGTGTCTTAAACCCAGAACATAAGGGTTTAAGTACATGGTTTAAAAAATCAGGAAAGGTGTTAATAAATTCCTCTTCAGACTCACACAACACATGCAATGACGCTGAATGCAGGAAGATCACAGGCCAGTGGGTGAAAAGTCTTGTGGATCAAGTGGTGGTAGAGTTCTCAGCACTGGCAGGAGTCTCCATGTGGTTCCTTCAGCTCAGGGCACTAGTGTAGTTCCATGTGTCTTGTTGGCTGCAGTGTCTCTCAGGGAGTGAACCTCCATCCTACTTCCAGTGAGTTATTTATCTCCTAACACCTCCAAATGAGGTCATCAAGTTGCAGCCTGATTGACAGGCTAAACTCCACCCCTTCACTCTTAATCCTCTCAACTTGATAATAGATTATATAACTACCACAAATATAAATCACTTTTTCCTGCTATGATTCAGAGCACATTGATTTTCTAAGGATATAAATTAATTGGAGGGTTTACTATATAAAAATACAGATAAGATATAAAGTATATTGGGTTTAATGCATTTAATAAAATGAATAAACATTTGCTTAGGGGCTAACTAGGTATATCTTCTTAAAAGTATTAATTTGCTAAGGCATAAATAATTCTGAATTATGATTTTTAGTACAAAGTCAGATGGCATGTTTTGAAAATGACATAATGTTGACTCATTATTAAATAAGTTCTACTAAAAAATAGGCATTTAACAGAAAATTGTATAAATACTTATTATTTTACATAGAAAACTTTAGTCCTGGAATTTAATATATACTGTCATTTCAAATATCTTTCCCCTATTATATTTGAAAAAATATTGCCCTTTGAGATTAAGTGGTTAATATACTTTAATGTGATACATACTTTCTAGGGTTATACAGTTTCCCCTAAGCCTGAGAAGGGAATTTCAGAATACAGCTCTGGTGTTTTAAAATACAATTTGTTGTTGACTTATTCATAAGTCACAAAGATGTTTTTATAATAATTTCTTCAATATTGAAAATCTTAGTATGCTTCTAAGCTTCCCCTTTGCAATATTTTCCCAAATGCATCACATTTCATTGAGGTCCAATTTCTTCTTCCTTTGAGCAACAATGGAATTAACTTGATGTCAAAATTCCTTCTAAAATTTCTGACAAAAAAATGGTTGGATGCATTATAAAACTCTTGGCAAGAATTTGGTGGCTTAAATATTCCCATATTGAAAAAAGGAGACTTTTTCATTTCATGTTAGGATTGGCCAAGACTCAATTTTTCAACTAAGATAGTGATTCCCAAATTGACTGCTGATCCAAAATTACTCAAGAAACTTTTAAGATTATAGAGTTTCAGAAGATTTCCCTTCGCAATCCGGCTTAAATATTTCTGAGGTGTAGTTGAGAAATCAACAGTCTAACAAGCACTAAAAGCGATTTTGAAAAATCAGGTGAAAAGATGAATATTCTATTTTAGTCATTCTTCGATGTTTATATTTCTGTAGCATGAAAGAAAGGTCTTATCAACCTAAAGTCAGAGACGTCAGGCTAATGCCAGGCGCAAACAGTAACGTAGCCATTTGACGACTAACTGAAAAGTTGAAAATCCATACTCAGAACACTTAGGAAAACAGGATTGGTGGTCTTCACAGCCTTGAAAACCATGTGATGAACCCAGTACTCTGCATCTTACTGAAACGATTTCCTCATATTCCCAATCCCTAATTTTTTATGGTCTCTTATACAAATTAAAAGCTCCTTTACAGATGACATAAATGCTTTAAAGTGTGCGATGACTAACTGAAAGTATGTTTCTTGGAATGAAGTTCTGGTGCTATATTTCAAAACCAAACCAAACAACAACAAAAATTGTTCTATCCTTGGTCACACAAGGTTATCAACTCAAAGGCAACTGGCTTGGTTTTAAATACATACATATGATATATGTATATCTATGTATATATACATATACATATACATACATACATATATATATATATACATATACATATATATATATAAATAACCTTTGTGAATTTTCAATTTTCTGCTGGAGAGCTTATCTTTGACTTTTCCTTTCTCTTTTAAATGAGAAATTAGTGACTCCAGTAGAAGAGCTTGTAGATCAGTAAAGCAAAAGGCCCACAGTGATGATGGAAGCATGGTATGGCCCATGCCGTACAAGTAGCCCAACTTCTAACTATAGGCCACCAGGCTCCTTTCCTCCTCACAGTAACTATATTGATTTCTTCCAGGTGGAGAGTGCAGGTAATAGCCTTTAGCCTCTATCTCTTCCATCAGTCGTATACCAATGAAACAAAAAACTCAAACTCATTGCTAGTGAGTCAATTCTGACTCATAATGACTCTATAGGACAGAGTAGAAACTGCCCCATAAAGTTCCAACATTATAAGTCTTGGTAGAAGCAGGTATTCATATTTTGTCCACAATAATACAAACTACTGACTTTTACTTACAGTTGAGTGCTTAACCACTTTGTCATGAGATTTCCTCTATCAACTTAGACTTCAAAAATGACTCATGTTACCTCATGCTGGCTGGCTGTAAGCCACTCCCTGATGGCTGACTATGACCGCCAATCAAATTCTTACTTGGTGGACTCTTTAAGAGCTTGATGAAAGTCAGATTGTCTGGAGCATATTAAGGGACACCGAAAGGGCACATAATGGAATCCTTATGCTAGTTTAAAAATTGCCACTCAGTATTTTCAAACAAAACAAATAACAACAACCTGAATAGCTATCCTATAGTTTTGGAGATCAGATGTCCCAAATAGCTATCACTGGGCTAAAACCAAGGGGCTAAAAAAGACAATTAACTTATTACCTATTCTAGTTCCTAAAAACTGCAAAGTTCCGTGGCTCAAAACTTCTTTCTATTTTCAGAGTTAACAATGACCAGTCAGACCATCAATTGCTCGTATGTAAGCAAGACAAAATATGACGCGGAGTCTCTCCTACCTGAATTTTGAGAACATCTCAAGAACAGAAATGACACATTCAGCTATAATGACAGAAGATGTTGAACTGTGGAAAGACATCCAAAATATGATACATTAAGACACCCAAAGATCAATAAAAGGAATGTAAAGGAAGAAAAGATGAGAGTAGCTATCAGAAGAGGCTACTCTGAACCTTGGTTTTTATCACAGTAGCTAAGGAAAATGGAAGAAACAATTAAGGAAAAGAGCAGAATAGAAATTCTCAAAGAGCAGCTAAAAAAGACAAAGGATTTTAATGGATTGTAGGAAGACTTGGAGTTAAAGAGCTAAAAGCGAAGAGCATACCAAGCATATTCATAACACAGTGGTTCTCCACCTTCCTAAAGCCGCGACCATTTCATACAGCTCCTCATGTGGTGGTGACCCCCAACCATAACATTATTGTCATTGCTACTTCCTGTCATTTTGCTACTGTTAGGAATTGTAATGTAAATACCTGACATGCAGGACGTATTTTCATTGTTATAAATTGAACATAATGAAAGCATAGTGATTAATCACAAAAGAATATATAATTATATATTGTGAAATATTTATTTCTAATTACAAATAAATGAAATTATGTCTTGCAGCATGGTGTAGCATGGGTAACAGTCTTCACATCGGGTACTCATATGTGGGCATATCTTCATGTAGGCAGAGCCATCTGGAGATGATTAGAGGAAGGGTGACTTGATTCCTAAGACCGTCAGAAATATGTGTTTTTTGACGGTCTTCGGCGACCTCTGTGAAAGGGCCATTGGACACCCAGAGGGGTCGCAACCCACAGGTTGAGAACCGCTACAAACTGAACAAATTGAAAAAAATTCAAGCCTCAACTTGCAATATTAAAAGCTCCTATGAACAAAATATTGAATGCTGCAGGAATCATCAATGATTGTGGATCCAAGCAATATAAAATAATTGACACTTTTAATCTTTTCTCCATTTATAATAATGCTAACTCTTGGTCCAATTGTGAGAATTTTAGACTTCATTGCATTAAGTTGTAATGCATACTGAAGGCTGCAGTCCTTGATCTTCTTAAGTTCTGCAAGTCCACCACACTTTCAGTAGGCAATGCTGTGTCATCTGCCATGTTGTTAATAAGCCTTTCTCCAACCCTGATGCCAAATGCTTTTCCGTATACTCGGGGTTGGATTCCATATAATCAGCATACAGTTTGAATAAGTATGGTGAGAGGACAAAGACAAGCACCTTTCTTCATCTTAAACCAAGCAGTATTTCCTTCTTATATTCACACAACTGACTCGATCCTCATACAGGTTGTACACGAGCCAAATGAAATATTCTGAAATTCTGTTGCACAAGACCTCTTCAGAGTATTGAAAAACAAGGGTGTTACATTGAAGAGTAAGTGCGCCTGACCCAAGCTGTGGTGGTTTCAATAGTCTCATATGCATGTGAAAGTTAGACCTGGAATAAGGCAGACCAAAGAAGATTCCATGCATATGAATTGTGATGCTGGAGAAGAATATTGAAAATACCACGGATTGCTAAAAGGACAAACATCTGTTTTGGAAGAAGCACAGTGAGAGTACTCCTTAGAGTCAAGATGGCAAGACTACCTCTTACATACTTTGAATATGCTGTCAGGAGTGATCATTCCCCCGAGAAGGACATCATGCTTGGCAACATAGATGGGGCAGCAAAGAAGCAGAAGGCCTTCAAGATGTACTGACAGAGTCACCGAAACAAAACTGTAGTTTGGGACAATTGTGAGAATGGTGAAGGACTGGGCAGGGTTTCCTTCTATGGTTCATCAGTCACAATGCATTGGAACTGAGCCGATGGCACCTAGGAACAACAGCAACAACAATCATTATTGAACGATCTTCCGCAAAATTTTACTTGCATATGAAATTAGTGACATTTTTTGATAATCTGAGCATTCTGTTGGGTCACCTTTCTTTGGAACGTATAAAAATATGGATATCTTCCAGTAAATTGACCAAGTAGCTGTCTTCCAAATTTCCTGGTATAGTGCTTCATCAGCTTGTTGAAGCATGTCAATTGATATTCCATCAATCCTGGAGCCTTGTTTTGGTTAAAACTGTCAGTATATTTTGAATTTCTTTCATTACAATTGCTTTTTGCTTGTATGTTATCCTTTAAAATAGTGGAAGGCTGACTAGTTTTTTTTGGTATACTGACTGTGCTTTCAACCTTTTCTTGATGATTCTTGCATCATTCAATATTTTACCATAGAATCTTTCAATATTGCAACTCAAGACTTACATTTTTTTCTTGAGTTTAAAATATGCTAAGCTTTTTATTTTTTATTTGGTTTTCTAAGTCTAGTTTTTGCACATTCCATTATAAAATTTGACTTTGTCTTTTTGAGCTGCCTTTTGAAGTTTTCTGTTCAGTTCTTTGACTTCAGCATTGTTTTCCCCATTTGCCTTACCTACTTTACAACCAAGAGAAAGTTTCAGAGTTTCTTCTGACATCCACGCTGAAGTTTTGTATCTGGCCTATCTCTTTAATGACATTTTGCTTTATTTATAAATGATGTTCTTGATGTACCTCCCACAGCTCATCAGCTCTACTGTAATTAGAATTCAGTGCATCAAATCTGGTCTTGAAATACTCTTAAAATTCAGATAGAATCTACTCAGAGTCATATCTTGTGTTAGGCAGGGTCCTCTAGAGAAACAAAACCAAGATATTTATGAATATATATACAGCAAGAAAGAATATAAAGCTAATTGGAGGGCTCAGTTCAACTCACTTTCATGGAACAGTTAATATACTGGAAGTTCTGCAACTCACATGGGCTACTAGGTCCAAGGTCACGGAAGAAAACAGCAGTCTTTCCTCAGGCAAGCAGGCAGAGTCAGCCCAAATGCAGCAGACATCAGGGTGGGTCAACAACAGTCAGTAGCTCAGGAGCTTAGTGAAGTAAGCCTTGATGGGATCTTGAACTCAAGCATGGCAACAGGATCCACCAGCCTCAAGCTCAAGCAATGTACACACCAGCATCATGGTGAAGTGGGTCTCCAAGGACCTCAAGGTCTAGCCACATGACCCACATGTTGGCTTGATCCACAAGTAGTGTAGCACACAGGTTGAGGCAGAAACTGGCTAAAGCAGCAGCACACTGGTCTGATCACCAGGGAGCAAGAGAGGGGGTAGGCCTTGCAGAGTCATTTATCTCATTGTCCTCCAATCAAGTTGCCACCTGATTAATCTCCGCCCACATGTTCCTACTGGCCTAGTTGGCACAATAAACCTATCACAGCTCGCATGTAATTTTTTAAGTTTTCTTCAGCTTTATCCTGAATTTACATATCAACAATTTGTTCCACAATCAGTTCCCAGTCTCATTGTTGCTGCTGTTATTGGACTTCTTCATCTTCTCTTACCAAAGATGTGGTCAGTAGGGTTTCTGTGTATTCCATTTAGAGAAGTGTGTATAGTCAGCTTCTGTGGTGTTTAAAAAAGTTATTTGCTATGAACAAGTCATTGGTCTTAAAAAATTCCACCAT
>NW_022103898.1:38016983-38022877 GCF_000313985.2 Echinops telfairi | reverse complement strand
AAGACCATAATTTCCACCTACTTTTCCTTCATCTTTGTTTCCAATTTTTGCACTCCAATCACCAATCATTACAAATTCATTTGATTGCATGTTTAATCAACTCCAGACTGAAGACATTGGCAGATATCTTCTATTTCTTTATCACTTGCTTTAGTGGTTGTGCATTAATTTGAATATTGGTTGTATTTCTTGGATTTATTTGAATTAGGATAGTTAAAATGCTATAACAGACAGCATTGTACTTCATGGTAGATCTTGAAATGTCCTTTCTGTTTATGAATGTGGTACCATTCCTTTTGATTTTATCATTCCAAGCATAATAAACCCTGTGATATTCTGATTCAAAATGGCCAATATCAATCCATTTATGTTTACCAACACCTAGAATATTGACCTTTATGCATTCTATTTCACTTATGATGACTTCCAATTTTCCCAGATTCATACTTGGTACATTCCAAGTTCCAATTATTATATTTTTATGTCTATGTTGTCTGAGTGTGCCCCATGAGCAAATGAAGGTCAGAGAGGCTTTATTCCCACAAATTATACTCAATTCATATCAAATGGTTGATTGTGATTTGAGAAGGGAACTCTCCCTCAGCCATATTTTAAGTGCCTTCTGATCTGAGAGGCTCATCTTCTGGCACTATGTATGACAATGTTCTGCCTTTATTCCTTAGGTGTTTAGTACATGACAGTGTTTCCATGCTGTTCATAAGTGTTTCAGTGAATCCTTTTTTCCAATGTAGAGACTATTCCTTCTTTGTAGTCTGTGCTTAGCATGGAAGCTCCATTGAAACCATCTTATTTTGAGTGATTGCTGATATTTGAAATACCAATGATACAACTTCCACCATCACAGCAACACACAAGCCACCACCATATGGCAAGCAGAGTGTCAAACAGTGGAAGATGCCAATAGGACAGCAAAAATCAGTTCTAAGTGGTTTTTAAAATGGCTAATTGTGATTGTAAAAAGTTGGAAACCTGACCTGAGGATTGCCATCCTGTGGGTTTAAAATGAGTGATGTCAGAAACATGAGTGGTGATCTCACTATCATCATAAGGTAAGAGACAGATGTGGAGCATGTCCTTTCGACCCTGAGATTCCTGCACCTTGAGCTTCATTGATCACAAGACTAGGACACCAGAACACCAGCAGTAGAACCAAAAGCCAGAGCAAGAGGTAGGGTGGTGGCTCCTGCCCATTGAACAAGTAAAATAGTTTCAGGCATGAGGTTAAGCAGTGGAATATAATGTCTCCAGGCACTTAATTAGTGGAGCTAGGTTTACCAACCCATGAACCTGAGCACCTTTGGGCTGAATCTCAGTAGATGGTTGTGCCTTTTGGGTATTTGTTAGCAGCAGTAAACGATACATGTAAAGTTGCCCAAGCATGACCAAAGCCATGACAAAAGGGCCATAGGTCTGCCTATGCTTGTGTATGTGAAGAGGCTATCGTGACTAAAGAACTCAGTCTGGACATGCCTAAATTGTAACTTGTTAACTTCCCTAATAAATCAATAACTATGAGTATTGTCTGATGTGTGACTGTGATAATGAATTACTAAACTCAGCAGAGGAGTAGAGAGTTCAGTGTGAGGGATGGCTGAAGATGGATTAAGAAGGCTGGAGGGCGAGGCATATCTTACCACTGCCCCAAAGATATTGGTCTTGGGCTGCTGCTGAGTTGGAATCTCTTTCCCCCTTGTGAAGTCAGAGAAAGTTAGATTATTTCCCCAAATCATTCTTATAGTCAGTTTTAGTCCCCCTTTGTAGTGGGTAATTTATATACTATATAGTGTATAATTTATACATTAACATTTGAAAATTTTACTTTTTCTTTAAAGCTGTTAATATATAGCTAGGAAGATGAGTTAAGATGTGATATTCAGTAGTGTAATGTAGCTATTTGTTCTCTAAACCATGGATTCACTATTCCTTTAGAAGCCAGGAAAAATAAAATCCTAATGGGTTTACTCAAGGTCTGGGTAATGTCCTTTCTGGGAACAGAGTTTGGAACAACCTAAAAAGTGCCCCATGAATTTTCCTGTGAGTATGTGGATTGTCCTTCCCAGAAGTGATGTTGTCGACTTGACTCAGGGACCAGTGAAGGGAAGGCATGAATGCTTCCTATGTCTAGAATTACTTAGGTGATCACCAGATTGTGACTCAGAGTGGAATACATAAATGATTCATAATTTCATCTCGCCACTTTAGAAAACAGAAAAAGGCAAATATTTAAATAGACAAAGAAAGAGTTCAAGAGTATTGGGGTCATTCATCAAGACCACCACTCTAAGTTTCTAATATTATTTTGGCCCTAAACATGATCAGTATCCTTGTCAATACACCCCACCCCACCTTAATCCCCACTTCTTAATTATATCCCTCTTTATTACTTTTGTGATGACATGAGAGAAATGCAAACATTTCTCATTGTTCACAAATATGGACATGTTTATTACATGCAATCTCCACATCGATGGTAATTGACTAGAACGAAGAAGTACACAAAGGCACAGGATGTTTCATTTCTTTATTTTGTTTCTTATGATTCTTCCTTACATGCACTGTGGCCTCAACATGTAGCATTATACATTTTTGGAAAAATAAGTAAGAAAAAGAAATATTGAAGAGATCAAATATTTCTTTAAATATGTAATAAGTGATCTATGTTGAACCTTACATTTCCTTTAATCAATTCCAAATATCATTTTCTTCCCAAGAATTTTTTGAACCTTAAAAAAAATAGACTTTTAGTATATTCAGTGGTCCAATAGTAGTTTGTTAAGATTATTCATTAAAGTATTGCTTCATGGCAATTTCTTTAGTAATTTGTGTTTTTCAATCTTGATTATAAGCATTATTAACCCATTATGTACTGACTTCAGTATATTATTTCACCCAATCCTTACTAAATCCAATAAAATATAAATGATTAAACATGAGAAAGATCAAGAAAATCAGGTCTCCAAAAGAACTCTGACATCCAAATGTCATGATCTTGATTTTTTACCGCCCTTAAAATAAGCAATATTTTCTCTTTCCTGTTCCACATACCCTCGGTGTTAGCTCTCTCATTGACCCTCTCCACTGCCTGCGACTGAACTCACATTCTTCTCCTGGGCTTGAAGGTCAGCAGAATCATCTCAGTAACCCTTTTGTATCTGTCATAGACCCTAGCCTAACGTGTCTTTTACTTCTCGGCTATCTGTTTGTAGGTGTGTTCATGTGTGTTGCTTCCTCAGCAGCAAAATGTTAGAGAGGCATTATTTTGTTGTTGTTTATTTTTGTTTTCCTGTCCTTCAGCATGTAGTTCAGTTGCTTGTGAAATGAATGACCAACCATCTACCTGAAGAGTCTGACTTAATATAATCAGACCTTAAAATATTAAATAAGCCAGAGATTTATAAATTTTATTTGTAGTATCTTGAAAATTGATTCATAATGGTGATTGGCCTATGTAGTAGGCCAGGTGTTCTGGAAGAGGTAAGGCAACATTAGAATTTGTCCACATATTTCATGCCTTATCATTGCAAGCATAAAATGTTTGCTATTAAGGCACTGCAGGAGTTCCTTTCATTTTTTTTTCTCTCAAATAATATTTTTATTGACATATCTCACTCATTCCAATATATCCCTTCCCATATGGTTTTGTTGTTCAATCCCATCTGGCGTGACTATGCAATCATCAATGCTATCAACTCTCCCCTTGTCCCCCTCCTTCACTTCCCTAAGCTCCCTACCCTACCTTCACTAAGGACCCTTTACTCTGGTCAATGTCTCTCAGGGTTACTGTATCTTGACTACCATGTACTGAGTGATCTTAAATGAACAAATGAACCTACACAGTCTAACATGACCAGTGAAGTATAACAAGTATGGACTACAATAGTAAGGGGAGGAAATCTATAGTATGTAGTTCGTCAGTGCCAGAGCACATGCTGGATTAATGGCCTGTACAATTATCTTGCTGCTGGACTTTGGGTCTTCACTACATCTAGACCCCTTCATATCAATTTGGATGCTTGTTTTTTGGACTTATGATACCTCTTTCCATCATCACTGTGGACTTTGTTGCTTACCTGCTGGATAGCTACTTGTTTAAATCCAGCCTTTAAGATCCCCGATACTATAGCTTTTGATAGCTGGCCATTCTTCATCACATTTGTTTATGCACACATTTGGTCTTCAGCAATCATGTCAGGGAAGTGGGTATCATACAGTGCAACATTATTAGGACAACCATTCTTGTATTGAGGCCCAAAGTCCATCTGTTTCCTTGTTGTATTTACATATATATATACATAAAGAAACAAATATACACATATTATATGTGTGTATATTTGTACATGTATGCACACACATGTTTTGAGTTTTCTTTTGTGTTTCATCCTCCTACCCCACTATTATGCTTTCCTGTTATTCTTCTCTCAGTAATTCCTCTCAGACACAATTTGATTGATCAAACACACCCAGAAATGCTACACCCTCCTCATGGTCCATTTTATTTTATTTATTCATTATTATTATTTTACATCATTACATTGGGGGCTATTATGGCTCTTATAATGTTCCATACATCAATTATATCAAGTATATTTGTATGTATGTTGCCATCCTTATTTTCTAAACATTTACTTTCTATTTTTGCCCTTGGTACCAGGTCCTCTTTCCCCCCTCCCTTCTCCCACTCCCACCCTTGTGACTCCTTGATGAATTATAAAGTATTATTGTTTTCATATCTTATACTGACCATTGACCCCCTTCACTCACATTTCTGTTGTTCATCCCCAGCAGTGTGTGTGTGTGTTTGTGTGTGTGTGTGTTTGTGTGTGATCATTGCAATGGGTTCTCCCTTCCTCCAATTCTCCCCCACCCCACCCTCTTCCCCCTACCCTTCTGTTATCACTACTCCCATTTCTGTTGCTGAAGGGTTTGTCTGACCTGAATTCTGTAACTGTACCAATGTGCATGCTCCGGTCTAGACAGAACTGAAAGGCAGGACTGGGGTCATGATATTAGGGAGTAAGGAAACCTCAAAGAACCAGAGGAATATTGTGTGTTTCATCAGTGCTACGCTGTTCCCTGCTTGACTCTTCCTTACCTTGTGACCTTTCTATTAGGGAATGTCTTATTATCTACAGATGGTTTTTGGGTTTCTGCTCCAACCCTCCTCATTCTCAACAATATGTTTCCCTTGTTTTGGGTCTTCTGGCACCTGTTAACTGATCCCATTGACACCTCATGATTGCACAGGCTGGTGTGCTTCTTCCATGGAGACTTGCTGCTTATCTTCTAAATGGCCACTTGTTTAACTACAAGCCTTTAAGACCTCAGATGCTATATCTTTTGATAGCCGGGCACCATCCACTCTCTTCACCACATTTGCGTATGCACTCATTTTGTCTTCAGTGATCATATTGGGAGGGTGAGCATCACAGAATGCCATGTTGTCAGAACAGCATCGTCTTTTGTTGAGGGAGGGCATTTCCTTAGTGTAGTGCCATATAAACATATGTACTTAAGCCAATATTTCTATATTTATGAATTAATAATATATTTACATGTGTACACACCTGTTTATACCTGTATCCATAACCTTGCTTCCTAGATATTTCCTCTATTTCCTTTTACCTTCCTTTGCCATACTATCATGCTCACCCTTTTTCTGCCTATTAATAATTCCTCTCAGCTAGATTACTGTTGCTCCAACACTTCCAGTCTCTCTATGTCCTCCTCATTGTTGCTTTTGATTCCCTAGTTGATCCCCTGTCTATTTTGTTTTCTCATCACTCTGTTCCCCCACCACCCCCTCCCCACAAATCCCTCCAGAACCATTGGTCCCGTTGATTTCTCTTCGGGCTTGCTTCCCAAGCCTATCTTAT
>NW_022103898.1:38004965-38016198 GCF_000313985.2 Echinops telfairi | reverse complement strand
AGAAAAACCCTGAAAAAGCATACATCATTCCAGGTCAGTAAACTCCCCATGGATCCTGGTTGGTTCTGGGAACTCCTCCTCCTAAGCTGACATCTATTTTGGGGGCTCCTCGGGGTTTTGTGGCTTTGCTTTGCTCCTGTTGCTGCTCTGTTATGTTTGTTCCCTTTTGGGTTTGTCCCACTGTGGGGTGGTCAGACCAGGCTCACTCCCCGCTGTGTGTCCCCAGTATTATCCTCTGTTTGCGGTCCATTTTAGAATTCTTACTATTCCCTTGCACCTGTCATTGTTGACTCCCCACTCACCTGCCCACCTTTTCTCCCCTCCCATGGCCCTCAGGAACCATCAGTCTGACTGCTGTCTCCGTAAGATTGCCCATCCTGCTTTTCTTGTATAAATTGACACCCCAAAACAAAGCAGCAACAAAATAATAATAAATGAAAAGAATAAAACAACAAAACAAAACAAAAACACCAACATACAGACTAAGAGGATGATGTCGAAAAGGCGAGTTTCTCGTTAATCCATGTGGTTATTTCCAGTCTGGGATGGAACATTTTTTGCCTCCCCTACCCCCCCCACCCCCATTTACACCTTAGAGTTTCATTGTTTCCCCCTTGTGAGTAACCAGCAGCCAGTTCTGGTGGGGTGCCAAGTGCTGCCCCTGAGTCAAAGCCCACATTCAGGGTTCCTCAGGGCTTCTTGGCTTACTCCATTGCTGCTCTGTTGCTCTCCTCACCTAGTCTGCCCTCAGGAGGGAGAGTCAGTCTTATTGCTCTCCCTGAACTGTATCTTCAGGGCTGTCCTCTGCAACACTGTCATCTAAGGAGAGGCTGTTAAATCTCAGGCAGAGGCCAGCCCCACAGTCATCTCTGGGAATGAGCTGGTCTGTTTGGAAACATTTCCCTCATAGATTAGCATGCTGGAATGAGGTCCACTCCAGCTCTCTCTTTCCTGTGGAGACACAAACTGTACCCTCCCCTTGGTTGGTTAGTTCCCTAATCCCCCCATTGCCTTCTTTTTTTCTTCCCCCACCCCTCTGTGGCCCTTAAAGGCATATTGGGGTGGGGGTGGGGAGAAGATGCCTTTCATCACAAGTGCAATCTGCATCTGTTGTTGATAGATGTGTGTGATAATGTGTGTATCTTTGGTTTTGGCCTGGTTCTTTCCATAATATCTGGTCCTCAGCCTTGGAATTGTGTGTTACCTATGTTTTCCCTTATCCCTATTCTGCTGTTTGAACTTACTTCAGTGGACTCATACTGTACTTATCCTTTTGTGCTGGTTAACATCATTCAACATATCCTTCCACTCTTTCCACAAGATGAGGTGTTTCATTTCGCCACTACTTTTTAGGGATGTTGTGTTAGCATGGATAGACTAGTGAAACAAATCTAGGGAGACTCATATGTGTATAAGAAAGAAATTTATATACAAGAATAGTTGAATATTGAGAAAACATCCCAGCCCAGTCCAGATCAAGTCCATTAGTCCGATATTAGCACATATGTCTGTTACCAATCTATAAAGTCCTCTTCAGACTCATGAAACACATGCAATGAGACCAAGTGCAGGAAGATCACAAGCCAGTGGGTGGGAAGTCTTGTAGATCCAGTGGCAATGTAAAAATCTCAGTGCTGTCAGGGGTCTCCACGTAGCTTCTTCAGCTCCCAGAGCTATGGTTGCATCAGGGTAGGTCCATGTGGCTTTTCCTCAGGAATGTCTCACAGGGAGTGAGCCAAGAGAGAGAGAGAGAGAGAGACAGAGACAGAGACAGATAGAGAGAGTCTCCCACTTCCAAAGAGGAAATATAGGAGTTCTCAGAATCCTCAGGAGAAAGCCATGTCCACACAGAAGCCTCATTGGCTATCACCTGATTGACAGGCTAATCTCCACTCTCACTTTTAATCCTCTCAAATTGACAAATGATTATGTAATTACCAGAGATGGGTAATATTCCATTGCATGTATATTCCAGAGTGTTTCAATCCATTCATCTTTTGATTGAAATTTAGGCTGTTTCCAATTTTTTGCAGTTGTGAACTGTGCAGCAACAAGCATTGGGGAAAAGATGATTGGCCGTGGTCTGTTTCTTATTTCTTCTGGCTATATGCCAAATAGTGGTTTGGTTTTGGCCTGGTTCTTTCCATAATATCTGGTCCTCAGCCTTGGAATTGTGTGCTACCCATGTTTTCCCTTATGCCTATTCTGCTGTTTGAACTTACTTTAGTGGACTCATTGGGTCATACGGTAACTCAATTGGCACCTGATTTTGGTATAGCCAAGTCCCTTTCTACAGTGGCTATTCACATCTACAAGACCACCAGCAGTGAGTGAGTGTTCCTATCTCACCGCACCCCCTCCATCATTTGTTGTTTCTGGTTTTTTTTTATTAGACTATCTTTGTGGGTATTAGTTGTTTTGATTTGCACTTCCTGGCTAATAACCAGGAATACTTTCTCATATGTTTATTGGCCATTCGGGTTTCCTCCTTTGTGAATCATCTGTTATAGGCTTTTGTCCACCTCCTCAGAGGGCTATTTGTTTCTTTCTTTTTATAAGCTTACAGGATTCTGTAGATTTTATTAATAAGCCCTTTGTGTGATATGTCATTAGTAAATACGTTTTCCCAGTCTGTGGGCTTACTTGTTACTCTCTTGAAGTCTTTTGATGCTCACAGGTTTTAATCTCTGGAATGTCCCTCTCATCTACTTTATCCTCCTCTGGGTGTGTATCCTTCCAAATTTCTGATAGCTCTTGTTTTCCTGAGCTAAAGTTCTTAGTTTTGTCCCAATCCTCTAATTAATGACCCTAATAGTTTTGGGTTTTACCTCAAGGTCTGTGATCTACCTTGAATTTGTTCTTGTGCATGGAGTGATGTAAGGGTTTTGTTTCATTCTTCTGAAGACTAATACCCAGTTTTTCTAGCACCATTTGTTGAAAAGTTGTGCATGTTATTATCTCCACAGGTCTGTATAAATTAGACAGGCTGGATGAACAATCTAGAAGAGAAAACAACTGGACCGATGGTTCCGGGGGGACATGGGAGAGGGGGAGGTGGGGGGAAAGGAAGTGGTGTTAACAAACCCAGGGACAAGGGAAAAATAAGTGACCCAAATTGGTGGTGAGGAGGGTGTAAGAGGCCTGGTATGGAATGATTAAGGGTAATTACTGAATTACTGAAATTACTGAAACCCAAATGAAGGCTGAGCATGATAGTGGGACAAGAGGAAAGTAAAAGGAAATAGAGGAAAGAACTAGGAGGCAAAGGGCATTTATAGAGGTCTAAATAAAGGCATATACATATGTAAATATATTTATGAGGATGGGGAAATAGATCTATGTGCATATATTTATGGGTTTAATATTAAGGTAGCAGATGGACATTGGGTCTCCACTCAAGTATTCCCTCATTTCAAGAATACTTTGTTCTATTAAACTGGCATTCCATGATGCTCACCTTCCTGACATGATCGCTGAAGACAAAGGGGGTGCATAAGCAAATGTGGTGAAGAAAGCTGAAGGAGCCCAGCTGTCAAAAGATATAGCATCTGGAGTCTTAAAGACTTGAATGTAAACAAGTTGCCAACTAGCTCAGAAGCAACAAAGCCCACATGGAAGAAGCACACCAGCTTGTGTGATCATGAGGTGTCGAAGGGATCAGGTGTCAGGCATCAAAGAACAAAAAAATCATATCATTATGAATAAGGGGGAGTGCAGAGTGGAGACCTAAAGCCCATCAGTAGGCAACTGGATATCCCCTTACAGAAAGGCCATGGGGAGGAGAGGAACCCGTCAGGGTTCAGTGCAGCAACGATGAAATGTACAACTTTGCTCTAGTTCCTAAATGCTTCCCCCACCACTATCATGATCCCAATTCTACCTTACAAATCTGGCTAGACCAGAGGATGTACACTGGTACAGATAGGAACTGGAAACACAGAGCATCCAGGACAGATGATCCCTTCAGGACCAGTGCTGAGAGTGGCGATACCTATAGGGTGGAGGGAAGGTAGGGTGGAAAGGGGTAACTGATTACAAGGATCTACATATAACCTCCTCCTTGGGGCATGGACAGCAGAAAAGTGGGTGAAGGGAGATGTCAGACAGTGCAATATATGACAAAATAACAATTTATAAACTATCAAGGGCTCATGAGGGAAGGGGGAGCGGGGAGGGAGGGGAAAATGAGGAGCTAATGCCAGAGGCTTAAGTGGAGAGCAAATGTTTTGAGAATGATGAGGGCAACGAATGTACAAATGTGCTTTACACAATTGATGCATGTATGGATTGTGATAAGTTGTATGAGTCCCCAATAAAATGATTAAAAATAAGAAAAGAAAAAATAAGAGGGAATCTGCTTCCCATTTAATGCTTTTTGGGCACTTGTCAAAGATCAGTAGTCTATATGATGCTGTTTTGATTTTTGGATTTTCTGCTCTTATCCTTTGGTCTGAATATCTGTCATTGTACCAGTACCATGCTGTTTTTGACAATGTGGATGTATAAAAAGTATTGAGGTCAGGTAATGCATCCCCACCCACTTTGTTCTCCTTGAGGATTGCTTTTCTGATCTTGGGCTTCTTCCTTTTCCATATGAAGTTGGTAGTCATTTTTTCCATTTCATTGTAAAGTAATGTTGGAATTTGTTTCAGGATTGCATTGAATTAATATAGTACCTTTGGCAGGGCTGACATCTTTACTATATTGAGTCTTCTGATCCACAAGCTTTGGATACTCTTTCACTTGCGAAAATTCCTTTTGGTACAGATCCTTTGATTTTTCGGTTAGATATATTCCTAAATATTTTAATTTATGCTTGGCTAATATGAAGGGTAGTACATTTTTTTTTTGGTCAGTGGTATGTAGCAGTTGACTTCTGATTGTTGATCTTATATCCTGCCACTCTACCGTATTCCTCTATCATGTCCAGCAATCCTACTGTGGAGTATTTGGCATTCTCAACATATCATATCATGTCATCTGCAAATAGCAATAATTTCACTTCTTCTTTCCCCAAGCATATACATTTCATATCCTCCTGTTTCCTCATATTATTAGCTAGGACCTCCAAGACAATGTAGAATGGAAGTGGGGACAAGGGTCATCCTTAGTCCCCTTTTTCATTGGGAATATTTTCATTTTACTACATTAAATGTAGCACTGACTACTGGTTTTTCATATTTAGCTTTTGTTATATTAAGGTAATCTTCTAATTCAATCATGTTCAGTGTCTTAATTAGGAATGGGTGTTGAATGTTATTAAATGCTTTTTATGTATCTAGTGATATTATCATGGGGTTCTTGTTATTTTTCTTGTTAATTTGATGGATACTGTTAATGGTTTTTCAAATGTTGAACCATCCCTGCATCCTTGGTAGAATTCTCCCATGAAACCATCTGGGCCAGGGCTTTTTTAGTTAGGAGTTCTTTAATAATCTATCTGTTTCTTCTATTATTTAGGGTTTATGGGGGTTCTTGATGTTCATATAAGATAACTTGGTAAAGTTTTAATTTTCTAGGTATTTGTCCAAGAAAGGAAAAACGAACAAGGGCAAATACATGTAGCTAAACAATTTATTTCTATAAAAGGACCGCGTTGTGGCCCAAATTTAAGATGAATTTAGGACGTTTTTAGAAACGAATAAAAATGAGAATACATAATAACAAAACCTCTGATATACAGCAAAGGCAGTCATCAGAGGATGCTTGCTGAATTAATTGTTGAATTAGTTGGAGTAAAGCATTTCTTAGTCCTGTGTAATTAGTCTTAATTTCATTGGGCTCATTGTGATTTCTCATCTCACCCCTCGTCCTAGACATTAATGTCTGCTCCTTCCTATCTTTCATTTGGTTTGCTAATGGTTTGTCAATTTTGTTGATCCTTTCAAAGAATTAGCTTTTTACTGAGTTGATTTTTTCCACGGTTTTGGTTTCCCATTCATTTATCTCTGCCCTAATTTTTATAATTTCTTTTATTGTTTGCCATTAGTTGGATTATTCTGTTGACTCTGTTCCAACCACTGAAGGTTTTGTGAGAGGGCATCAACCATAATTCTCACTTCCTTCTTCATATGTGCATTAATCGCTATCAAGCATCCCTTGTATCCTAAGTGACTCTAAGCAGCATATAGAAGATTTCTTTCTGTGGCCATTCAAAGTCTGCTTCTTCTGTGTATGCCCCTAGCTTCAGGTCCTCCTCCGACACTGTGTTTTGTTTCTCTTACTTGTTTGTAGTGGCTGCTGAAGTGGGCTGTTGCCTACATGTCTTTTGGGTGCAGGTTGGTGCATTTTACCAGGAGTCTAGGCTAGTAGGCATAAGACACCCTAGGGAGTGACCAGTGAATGTGGGGAGCCTGTGAGGTGATTGTCAGAAGTTGGAGGTGGCCGGAGGATGTGGCTGGCTGGGAATTGGCTAGCAGGTGCAAGATGTGACCAGAGTGCCTGGGGAATTCAGGATGTAGCCAGCAGATACAGGAGGTGACTGACGGACACGGGGGTCCTGGGAAGTGTTGTGAGGCACAGGAAGTGGCTAGTCGGGATGTGAGTGCTCTAGTCCCAACCTCCAGTGGATTCAGGGAGCTGGAGAAGAGGTTGGTAGGCACAGAAAATGGGCTTTATGCATGGGGCAGCCTGGGAAGCAGCTAAAGTCAGTGTTGGGGGTCAGGGAAACAGCCTGTTGGTGTGAGAAACAACTGAAAGGCATAGAAGTCTCTCAGGCTCCTAGAGGAGGAAGCAGGATGTCATAAAGGGAAGAAGCTGGTGGGTGCAGAAATGCCAAGAACCAGCCAATGGGCACAGGAAATGGTTGGTGGTCATGGGGTGGGGGTGAGGGGGTTCCAGAGAGTGGCTGGTGAGTTCAGGGAGCTGTCAGTGGGTTTGAGGAATATGGGAAGCAGTCACCAGTAACACATGGGCTCCAGCAGTTCCGAGAGTGGGAGGGGAGAGCAGATGCAGAAAGTCCATGTGGCAGTCACCAGTGGCACTAGACACCAGTGACTGCGGGGAAGGAGGAGGGATCAGCTGTAGATGTCCTAGGAAGCAATGTTAGTGGTACTCAGGCTGGAGTGACTGCAGGAGCAGGAGGAGGGATTGGCTACAGAATGTCTGGGAAGTGATACTAGTGGTTGTTGGGCTCAAGGGACTGTGGGGGAAGGGGAGGGAACAGCAAACCAAGCCCAGAATGTCCAGGTGACAGCAGAGGATCAGGGCTGAGCCTGGGCCCCAGGGGGCACAGGGAGAGGAGGAGGGCGCTACTCGAGGGATCCAGGCACACTGGTCAGTGGTGTGGAAATCGCACATACATACATACGTGTGGGGGTGGGCCAGCGAGAAGCATGGCACAGGGAGGTTTCTGGGGCTGGGGAGAACCAGAGAGCACTGGCTGTGTCTCCCAGGTGCTGAGAGGCAATGGAGGTTGTTGCACACGTGTCTCTGGAGTGAAGAACCTTAAGGGGATGCATGGCGGTGTCAGCCATCTGTAGGGAAACCAACAAAAGGTCTCTGGGACACTGCAGGACCCGGGCTAGGTCTAAATCCCTCTGATTCTCCCTCCCCCCCACCTCCTCACCGCGCCTTGCAGATCTGGCAACTACTCAGGGAACTGCAGATGGTGACTCCACATCAGCACCATCTTGGAATTATCTTCACGAGGTTCTTATAGCTTCTACTTCCCAACCAATTTGGGTTTTCAAAATACTCATGGTCCTCATCTCACAGACTTAATAGTTATTCTGTCAAAATATAATACACTATCAAAACTAGAGTTGTATGTGACTGATGTGAAAAATAGAAGACAGGTAGCTATATCAGTTTCTTTTCCACGAATTGGTCTTTTTTCTGGGAAATATTTACACATCTTTGGACTTTATGATTTTATCATCATAATGAAATTAATAAAGTACATCTAAATAGAACAACAAAAATATTAGTAAATCAATGTCACTTAAATTGGGGTATCACATTAGGCTTATCAATATCATAAATTTAAATATATGCACTTTACTTTTTATCGATGTTACTTTAAATACATTTTTAAAATTAGCAATATATGCCAAAATGGCCATATTCTCTGATCCAGAAATTCCAATAACTAGTGAGGTAGTTAGTTTATTGTGCCAACCTGGCCGATAAACACATGTGGGGTTAATTGAAGGGTGGTGGGATAAATGGCTCTGGGAGCCTCGCCTTTCGAGTTCTTGGGTCTTTTGATTTATGATGGTTGGACCAGGGTGCAGCTGCCTTAGCCAGTTCCCTGTTTCAGCTGGCAAGGCTCATTTCCTGCAAGACATCCCCAAGGAGTACCCTGATGCAGCCCTGGGTGCTGGAGCAACCGCGTGGAGACCCCTGCCAGCACTGAGATGCTTACACGTTCACTGATTCAGCTTTCCTCCTGCAATAGGCATCATTGAGTGTGTTTTGTGAGATGGAAGAGGATTTTGTGGATTGGTGTCAGACATATGGGTTAATTTTGGACTTGAGGGCTTGGGCAGCACTGGGTTGGGATATTTTCTTATTGTGCACTTAACCTTTATATAAAACTCTCTCTTATACATGGGTTTCTGTGGATTTGTTTATCTAAAGTATCCAGACTAACACAACTAGGTATAAAAATATTAAATGATTTATAATCAGTATAATATGTATGTTACATTATATGACAATATAAAGATGGATAAAATTTAAAAGAAAAGAGTAGATAAGAAGTATACATGGTATAGTCATATGAAGAAATGTAGTAGGATTAAAATGATACTAACATTATAAATTTGAAACACTTGCATTAATGAAATATAAATCAGCAACAAGACATTCACACATTGTATTTGAACTGATATAAAATGTATACTTCAATTGGTATACACACATAATAAAGAATACACAAAAATAAAGTAAAAAAATTCTTGAAACAATCATTTTCTTGAACTGGAAGATTCCTTTCAACTCTAGCATTGTAATTTTGCAAAATCTTTGGCAAAATTAATGTCTTTCTAAGGGCCCTGCAATGTATAATTTATCAATACAGATATGAATCATTTTATGGGTTAGTTTTATAACTATGATCTAATGTTTCTCATCCTTTATATATTCTTTGTTGTATCTTTTATTATTGCACATATATACATAATGACAAAATATTATCAGTTGTAAATGTTTCAATATGCACACTAGTTATTTACCTTGTCTTATTCATTATAGCTATTTTACTGGGAATTAAGTAATATAATGGTTTTGATTTGGATTTCACTAATGACTAATGATGCTGAACATATTTCCAGGTGTTGTTGGTGATTTGTATCTCTTCTTTGGTAAAATGTCTTTTCAAGTTTCTTGGTCATTTTGTTTGTTTGCTTGCTTGCATTAGTTGTAAATTATAGCAGCTTTTTATGTATTTTAGACAGTAAAACTTTATCAAACATATACCCAAACCTTTGAGTATTAAGCTTCTTGTTTGGGTATTCTGGATAAAACTTGGAAATCATTTCATTTTATCTTGCCACTTTCAAAGTTAATAGTGGCTTTATGAGATGTCAAATTTGGAAAAAGATAAAATAATAAATTAGAAGTATATAGTAGAAAAATGGTACAATAAATGTTGTTACATATTATATTTTGTTAAGCAAACTCATTTTACACCTATGTTTATTTATAAATAATAATAAATTCACAAATCATTACCTCACACTAGAAAAATACAGTTTTTAAATCAATGTAAAACCTTAAGACCAAAGAATGCTTTCAGACTCTATGCCTGGTATAAACATAAGCAAACTTAAAATAAATATTGGCTCCATTTGCAAAAAGGAATCTTTGAGGTAACTGTTTTTCAACTTAATTACATCCTTTCTTTCCATTTCTCCAGTAACAATACTTTGCAGTCATTGGGGAGTATTCCCTAAAGTATCTGCCTAATTGACCCAAATCCACAGAGTCCAGTAACTGCAGATGTGACTTGTCCTCATTTTGCTTGCCTTACTTAATGTGGTGCTTTGCCACAACTGCAATGTTCTCAGGCCAGAATCCAATCCAGAGTTTTTTATTTCATTTTCTAATTTTGGCCAGCATTGTAGTGCAATTTTTTTCTTTCTAAACTGTTATTTCTTTACCTCTTTCTTGCTCTTTTCTTTAATTCTCTTTCATCTTTTCCTCGTCTCTTCTTACCTTCCTGCCTTTCTGCTTTCTTCTGTTCTACTTCTTCTGCTTTCTCATTCTCTCTCCTAGTCTCCTCTCCCTTCCCTTCAAATTCCGATTTTTCAACACACGGACCATTCTTTGGATGCTTCGTGTCTAAAAGGAACTAATTTTTCTGAAATTTGATGAATTGTTAGTATCAGAAATGCTACTAGCTAACCTCTATTTCACAATGTTGACTCTGGGTATTTACAAGTAGGGATGGGAATTAATCTAAATATCCTAGAATTATGTCACCTTAAACTTGCAAAGAGTTGCAATCTGGGAAACCAACAAAGGAGTTCTACTCTGTCCAAAGAGGCTGCTGTGATCCAGCACTGACATAATGTCACTGAGTCTGGTTTTGAGTTTGGTGTATCCAACCTCATCCCTTAGGTTCCTCTGGTAGAACCCAGGTAAGAAACAATCGAATTAATTGGATATTTGCCCTCAGCATTCTCAGAAAAGGTTGAGGAAGTCAATAAAAGCAAAAGGTAAGAGAAAATTGTACCTTAAGCAATAATTCAAAACATTTGAGCAGCTTGCTATGAGAGTGTCATTGTTGGAATGTGTTATGGAGTCAGTTCTGACCCACAGTGACCTTCTGCACTATAGAATGAAACACTGCACAGTCCTGCACCACCTTCACAAGTGTTCCGATGTCTGAGCCCATTGATTCAGCCACTGTGTCAATCCATCTCCTTGAGGGCCTTCCTATTTTTTGCCACCCCAGCAATTGATATCCTTCTCCAAGGTCTGCTCTTTTGACAATATGTTCAAAGGATGTAAGACAAAGTTTTACCATCCTTGCCTCTAAGGAGAAATCTAGTTTTACTTCTTCCAGAATAGTAGACATGTTTGTCATTTTAGAAGTCTGTGGATCTTTCACTATTCTTCTCCAGCACCATAATTCAAATGACCCTAATCTTTCTTTAAATCATTTTATTGGGGGCTCTTACACCTCTTGTTACAAACCATACATCAATTGTATCCGACATATTCATGCGTATATTCCATCATTCTTTTATAGACATTTACTTTCCATCGAGCCCTTGGGGTCAGCTTC
>NW_022103898.1:38003918-38004865 GCF_000313985.2 Echinops telfairi | reverse complement strand
ACCAACCCTAGTGACTCCCTGATAGATTGTAGATTATTAATTATTTTCAAATCTCACACCAACCGCTGTCTCCCTTCCCCTCTGGTTTCTGTTGTTCTTACCCCTGGATGGGGATGTGTGGTTATGTGCCATTCATTGCCATGCATTGGTGAGAATGGAGGGGTATTGGAGCAGAGACTCAAAGCCCATCTATAGCCAATGGAACATCCCACCACAGAGGGGTCGCAGGGAGTGGGTGAGTCAATCAGGGTGCAGTAGAGCACTAATGGGTCACGCAATATGCCTCTGTTCCCTGGAGCCCCCCTCCCCCCTGCTATCACAATCTCAGTGCCGCCTCCCAATCTAGACTAGACGGGAGCATGTACATAGGTATAGGCAAGGGAATAGAGATGAATCTATTCTTTTACAGGCTTTTTTATTCAATGTCCAAAGAATCTATTATTTGACAGGCTTTCAGGTGCATATGATGCAATGGAGAATACTGTGGCTTTGATCAGGTGCACCTTAGTCCTCAAAGTAATATCCTTGCTCTGCAATACTATAAAGAGGTCATTTGTAGCAGATTTACCTAATGCAATACGTCTTTTGATCTCTTGACTGGTGAATCCATGAGCATTGATTATGGATCCAAGTAAGGAAAAGTCCTTGACAACTTCAAGCTTTTCTTCATTTATTATGATGCTACCTATTGGTCCAGTTGTGAGGATTTTGGTCTTCCTTACATTGAGTTGTAGTGCATACTAAAAGCTATATTCCTTGATCTTCATCAGCAAGTGTTTCAATTCCTCCTCACTTGCAGTAAGCAAGATTGTGACATCTGCATAGGATATTAATAAGCCTTCCTCAAATCCTGAAGCTGCACTCATCTTCATATAATCCAGCTTCTCTGATAATTTACTCAGCATATAGATTGAACAAGTATTGTGAGAGGATACAACCCTGACACA
>NW_022103898.1:37976944-38000707 GCF_000313985.2 Echinops telfairi | reverse complement strand
AAATATTGCAAGCTCAACTATGTCTTGAGAATCACCTTATCAAATGTGTCTAGCTAGGTTTGTATTTCTCAGTTAGTAATTAACCATTTGTGCCATCCAGAAAACTTCATCTATGAGGGTGAACAACAGCAACAAAGAAACTTATTATACTGCTAAAAAAGAGCTTCTTATCTTCAGCTTAAAGCTAAAGAGCTAAAATTGTCTTTTTTAAATGACAAAAGATATTGATAAATATTTGCAGTGAACAGAATTGGTGTACTGATTAACAGGTTGATTATGTATCAGGCATGCAATAATACTTTGGTTAGCTCACATGTTGTTATAAGGCTGGGAGCTCAGTCACTAGCATTCCGAATACCAGCACGTTCATCCATGGTGAACAGGTTTCAGTGGAAATTCCATACTAACATAGATTGATAGGTTAATAGATTTATTTCCAAAAATTAGCCGATAAATGTAGATAAAGGCACGACATAATGGATTCAAACATACACAAAATCATGAAGATAGTGCAAAACCAGAAAACATTCTTTCTGAAACACATCTCTCACCAAACTCACTGGCATTGAGTCAGTGATGACTCATAGGAACTCCATGTAGGTTTCTGAGGCCTAACTGCTTATGGAACTAGAAAGCGCAGTCTTTCTCAAATAGAGTGGCTTGCTGGTGGCTTTGACCTGCAAACTGTGCAGATTGCAGCCCAATAAAAGTCAGAGCTAACAACAATCATTCTTATTGGGCCTCAAGTTGTTCCAATACATTATGACTCATGAACAACAGGACAGAAAACTGCCTAGTCATGACAAATCCTTACCACTATTGCTATATTTGAACTCATTTTTTGTGGCTACTGTGTCACTTTATCTTGAGAGCCTTTCCTCTTTTTTGCTGATCCTCTACTGTATCAAGCATACTGTCTTTCTCCAGAAATCTGTCTTTCCAAGAAACAGTGATTTGTTTGTTTTCTGGGCAATCTAAAGTCCTTTCAGTATTCTTCACCAATGCCAAAATTCAAATGCATCAATCTTTTTCCAGTCTTCTTTATTCATCGGTCATCTTTCATATTGATCTGAGGTGAATGAAAAGAGTTGGATCAGACTAACCTGAATTTTTAAAGTGACATATTTGCTGTTTAACACTTTAAAGAAGTCTTTTGTAGCATGCTTTTCCAATGCAATATCTCATTTGATTTCTTGACTGCTGCTTCCAGGAATGTTGATTGTAGCCCAATGTAAAATTAAATCTTTGTAAATTTCAACATTTTATTCAGTGGGTATTATGTTGTTTATTGGTCCAGTTTTAAGGATTTTTTGGTTTCTTTCTCTACCTTAAGTTTACAACCATTTATAAATTTGTAGTCTTACTTATCAGCACAACTAAAAATAAACTCAGCAAATACAATGAAGATCTATCCAAAGCAGTTAATCAACTTGAACTGTTAGACATAGAATTCTCTAGCCAAAGACAGCATAATATGAATTTTTCTCCAGCATGGACCATATGTTAGGTCACAAATAAGCTTGAATAAATTAAAATCTGTCATCATATCACACCACCTAAGATAAACAGAATTATAGAAACGGAACAAACCTGTAACCAAAGAAGAACTTAATCATGTAATTAAAAAAGAAACAAATAAAATGTCCAGGGACAGTCAACTTCACTGGGCAATTCTACTGATCATTTAGAGAAGAGTTAACACTACATCGACTCACACTACTTAAGAATATAAAAATGAATGGCCAATGGTCAAATTCATTTGGTTAAATAAGCATAACCCACATTCAAATCAGCCAAGGACAACACAAAATTAGCAAGTTATACACCTGCATTTCTAATGAACATATACACAAAAATTTCCAACAAAACCTTAGCCAATAGAATCCAATAAAATATTAAAAACATAATGCATTATAGTATAGTGGGATTCATCTCAGGTATACAAGGATAGTTCAATATTAGAAAATCAGTCTATGCAATTCACCATGTAAATAAAACAAAGGAAAAATAAAACCTACATGATCATTTCAATTGACACAGACAAAGCATTTGGCAAAATCCAACATCCATTCCTGATAAGGACACTCAACAAATAGGAATATGAGGGAAAGCCCTCAACATAATAAAGGGAATACTGTATATACAAAACAAATGACCAGTATCTCATTCATTGGGTGGAAACTGAAATCATTCCTTCTATAAATGGGAATGAGATGAAGATGCCTTTTAAAACCACTTTTATTCAACAATGTACTGGAAATCTTAACCAGAGCTATTAGGCAACAACAATAAGAACACAAGAGCATTAAAATTGCCAGAGAAAAAGTTCTTATTCTTCTTTTTTTTTTGTAGTACTTTCTACTTCCAATTGATATGATTCTATATGTAGAAAACCCCAATAAGTCAACAAGAAATTATTAGAAGGAATGGGAAGATCTGAAAATATGCAAGGGTTGAAGTTTAACATAAAAAGCATATAGATTTCTGTATACTAATGAAGAGAGATCTGAAAAGGAAATAGAGAACAAAAAACTAAAAACATTTTATCAAAGTTAAAATACTTAGGAATTAACTGTGTTCGTCTGGGTAGACTAGAGAAACAAATTCATAGACACTCACACATGCATAAGAAAGAGTTTTATATACAAGAGCAATTGAATATTGACAAAACATCCCAGCCCAGTCCAAATCAAGTCCAAAAGTTTGATATTAGCCCATATGTCTAATACCAATCTGTAAAGTCTCTTCAGACTCATGAAACCCATGCAATGATGCTGAATGTAGGAAGATCACAGGCCAGTGGGTGGGAAGTCTTGTGGATCTAGTGGCATTGTAAGCATCTCAGTGCTGGCAGGTGTCTCCATGTAGCTTTTGCAGCTCAGGACAGTAGTGTAGTTCCATGTGTCTTCTCAACAGGGATGTCTCTCAGGGAGTGAGCAGAGAGAGAGAGAGGGTCTCTCACCTCCAAGGAGGAAATAGTAAAGTTCCCTGAATCCTCAGGAGAAGGCCATGCCCACGCAGAGGCCTCATTTGCTATATCCTGATTGACAGGCTAGACTCCACCTCTATAGTCTTAATCCTCAAACTGACATCAAATTATATAACTACCACATTAAACTAGACACAGTTTTGTTTGGTGTGCAAAGAAAACTGGAGAACACTACAACAAGAAATCAAAAGAGACCTACATATAAGGATGGTGATACCATGTTCATGGATAGGAATAATTCACAATGTAAAAATTTCGGTACTTCCAAAAGCAATTTAATGCTATAATGCAATCATGATCTAAATCCCTGAATCCCTATTCAAAGAGATGGAAAAGTTAATGATCACCTTTATATGGAAAGGAAAGGGAAACCTACTACGAAAAGTACTAATAGGGAAGAACAAAGTAGGAGGGCAGACCTCCAGACCTAATACATCACCATGGTAGTCAAATCAGCTTAGTACTGGTGTTATGATGGGTACATAGGCAAATAGAACAGCATGAGCACCCAGAAATAAATGCATTCACTTGCAGGCAACTATTTCTAGTTAAAGGACTGAAACAGAGCAACTAAGGAATCTGTTTAAGAAATGGTGCTGACAAAATTGGATTTTCATTTTCTGAAGATCAGGACTCATATCTCACTCCATAACACTGAGTTTGTTTTGATTATAAAAGCAAGGCTATGGCAATGTCTGGTTAAGTAACAGACTCTGATTGCAAGGTTGATGGTTTAAACTGATCAGATAAAAAGATCGTGTTATCTGCTATCATAATGATTTACAACCTCAGAAATCGTGCTGTGTCACTGTGAGTTGGAATCAACTCTATGGCAGTGGGTTTTACATATATAGGGTAAAAGTGTCCTTTTTCTGTTTTAATATTATAATTTTGGGGTTTTAACTATATCAATTTAACAAAAATTCCATGTATAAAATGCTATTCTTTAGTTAATGAAAGATATGCCAGCAAAGTTTATATATAATATCAAATAAAGAATAGTTTATAGCTTTAACAGAAACAAAAATATATGCATGAATAGATATAAATCTCAAATCAGTTTTTTATCTACAGGAGTCACTAAAGGACCAAAATTAGGCAGTCTCTAAGTTTTTATATTATTATCAGGTTTCTACTCCATGTGAATGGAACAACAACTTGTAAACCTCAGTTAAATTGAACTGCCCACTCATGTAAATAGCTGTTCAATTGAGAAATTTGTTTACATTCATATCAGGTAATTACATCTCTACTATATTAATGAGATTTGCTGAAGGATAACCATAAAAAATCAAAACAGCAACAACAACAAACTACCGCTTCAATTATCAATCCAGATGGAATAAGAAGGATCACATTCAAATCAACAGCACCCAGAGACATCTGGGCCCATAAGCTTTGTCTGTTGTTTCAGGGTCCTCAGTAAAAGCTTTGCCTCCTGATTTGTATGTTGCCTGGTAGTTCTTACAATGCTCCAGATGTTTTTCCTGCAGTCTGGCGCAGCCACAGGAAATTTGTTTTACATTTTAATTTTTAACCATAAACTGGTACAGAATACTTTTAACTCTCATTTCCTCTCAGAACCTTTTCTGATATTGTATTTTATTCATTTTTAATGTTTATTGAGGTAATTTCTTTTTCACATCCCAGAATTATCTACCAGAGGCTAAGTGGGTATCTCTTTGCTATTTTTCGTCCTTTGTTTTCTGTTTTCCTTCTCAAGGTGTAGCATATAGTTTCTGTCATATTATGTCTTCAATATATGTGTATTTTGAAGAACTAAATGGTTGAATGATTACATTAATTAAAGTTGTATTTTTTTCACATAAGATAATGGACGGATAATAGAAAGATACCCTGCTTTCACCACCACATATTTGGCTGTGTGAAAGAGGGGGCATTGTTCGTGAAATATTTATTTCATGATATTTGTAATTTTTACATACCAATATATATATATATGTGTGTAATTCCCAATCAAGGGATCATATGGATTTTTTGCAAACCAATGATCATTATAAGTACAGAATTGCCTGTTGGAATGCTGTGCTATGTTTTATGCTTTTTATTTAAATGGCCTCAGCTGTGGAATTTATATATATATATTCCCACAATTTTCTAGTTAAATGTGCTGGTGCAGAGCCTGGGGCCCCCTGAAAAAGCCTGCAGTTTCAGAACTATGTTTTCTTTATAGCACAGAGCCGTTTATTTATAAATTTGAATCCATCAGTGAGCTATCAACCCTCATTTAAGGCAGGCACCAAATTGAGCTTTTGTTAATGTGAGCTCTTGTGGGAAATAGAAACTATTTTTTTTAACTAGTAAGAGAAAACACAGGAATTAAAAAGAAAATAATATAATATTTTCCAAGAGACTTTCTTTCTTAGTTTCGTTCAAGCAAGGTCTGTTTGGGAAATGCTGACAGGATCTTAGCAGAGGCATCCAGCGGGAAACCTATAATATGTTTATTTATCTTAGAAACCACAGGAACATTGCAGAAGGGCAGAACTGGCCCTGTAAAATGTGTTGCTAACATGTACAGTATGATTGCTTCCTTTGAGTAACGCTAGTTCTGTGCCAGCAAATACTAACATCTATATTCTGACATCTCCAAGACGCAGACCTTGGACACAACCTCTCCCTTCGGTTTCAGATTTTCAAATCAAATGTTTTTGATGAACAGTTCCCACTACATTTTTATTTCTATCCCCTCCACCTCATCACCCTTACAATCTTTCCTATCTCAGTAAATGTCAACTCTATCCTCTAAGTGACTCGGGCCAACATTCTTGGAACATTCTGTTTCTCTTCTTTCTCTCAGTCATCCCTGTCCTCTCTATTTTCAAACACACCCACATTCTGATACCTGCTCTCCACCTTCTCTGAGACGTTCCTGGTCAAAGCCACCATTTTCTGTGGCCTACTTATTTTGTCGTCTCTTAAGATCCTTATGGGGCTCATTCCCATCACTCTTAGCACTGAGTCCCAAAATGGATGATAATTCTCTGTGTGTGTGTGTGGGGGGGGGGCACTGAAAGATTCCAGGGGAAGAAGAAGTTGCAAAAGTCAATATTTTCACTTTATCCCAGATTATGGGCTATAGTAAAAAAATGTTTAATTACCAGGGGGTCTCTGAGCAATTTTTTTTTTCTGAAAAGGGGGTAGGTAGTAGGTCAAATAAGTTTAGGAATCTATCTATGCTCTATAGTCTAAGTAGTGAAAGTATTCTTTTAGGGACAGTTGAATCACGCTGTTTCTCTGTTGAGAAACCTTCTCATCTTACTGAGAGTAAAAGTTGATGTTTAACAGGAATGCCCAATATGGGTGTCATCAGCTCTCATTACCTCTTTTATATTATGCCTTCTCTTGCATTTCCATGCTTCTTTCAGTTTGCTCACAATTCATGGGCTCTGTTTTTATTGGAACTTCCATGCATTTCCCGCAGCTGAAGGCTCCTTTTCTTGGCTGGCCTTTTGTCCTGCTTTGTATTACTCTTCAAATATCCATTTGTTGATACATATTTTTCTGACCAGGCTACATAAAACAGCAAGTCTTGTATTCCCTATTTCCAAATATTGTTTGGATTTTCTCCATTTTATTTGTCATCCCCTGACTTGTCTCCTACCACTGCGGTTTTTATTGCACAACAGCGAGGCATTGCTCACTGCTATATCCCAGCCACTAGAACAATGGTGGAATTCCTGGCTGATGTGCATGGGTAAGCACTGAACCACTATCTGAAAAATTGGAGGTTCAAACCCACCATGAAAATAAGACCTAGTGATCTCTTTCTGAGAAGGCACATCCTTCGAAACCCTATGAAACTTTTCTACTCTCTCTGGATGAAGTCAACATGAACTTGAATTTGATGGCAGCCAACAACAGCAACAAGAAGATTACTAGAAAAAAAAATTAAAGAACAATGCCAGGCACACAGTAGGTTCTGAGTGTTGTATTAGTTTGCTATGAGTGTTGCAATAAATCACCACACACCTTAGTATTTAAAGCAACACAGATTCATGATTCTGGACATCAGAAGTACAAAAAACATCTCAACTGGCACTATACTCAAGGGGCCAGAAAAGCTATATTCTCTAAGGGCTATAGGCTCTAAGGGACACTTTCCTCCCTTCCTTGTGACTTTTCCCACTGTAGTCTGCACACTGTTCTTGGTTTATGGCTTCTAGTCAGCAACCACATCATCCCAACAACTGTTTATGCTCTCACATCTGTTTCTCTGATTACCCTGCTTTCTTCTGCTACCCTTCTGATTAAACATGACTCTGCTCAGTTGTCCACCAGTGTCTCACCCTCTAAATAGTCTACATGTAATAGCATTGACAAGCTCTCTTTTGTCATGTAAGGTGACAACTTGATACTTTCGTACAGTAGAAGCATGCACAATTGGGATGGGTAAAAAAGCAGCATTAGTCTGCTGACAAGTGAATTTTTAAATTCATTTGTGAGCTTGTAGCTATTCCTGGTGATCTGGAAGATTTAACCAAGCTCCTGGAGTCTCCACTGAAATCAGTGGAAATGAAACCTTCAGAGAGAATCGACAACTAAGACATATACTTAGGGAACAGCTGCCATGTCTTTTCTGGTTATCTTACATTGGGGCCACATGGGTTAGCCACTTGCTTTACCTCATAGGAAGCCCAGTTTCCTATCCTGCCTTGTTTGTGCTTGCGTTTGTTGTTACTACGTTTAATGCTTTCCAACTTGGTGTTTTCTTTGTTCTTCACTAGTCTATGTTAGAGTGTGCAAGTGACAGTCTATCCCAGACCTGTTGCCTAAGGTAATTATGACAGATGATGCACTAGTATCCATAAACAGATGTATTTGAAACCATGCCTTGGCAATAAATGTGGGTGTTCAAAACTGAGGCATAAAGTCAAAAATCAAATGGCTGTGAAATTGATTCAGCAACCTAAGGACGTGGCCTTCAGGAAGAGACTGTATATGGGTGTTTTGGTCTTTTCAAGAGTTCTCTCTACACGAGCACACTGTCTTTCACCACGTTTGGCTGAGACTTTTCACGACGAGCCTGTTGGATGCAGTATTTTGAGTTTACTTGAGGGATTGGGCTTTTTGTTTTGTTTTTCCCTTGCACTTCAGCTCAGGTGGTGCTATTCTACATTTACAATCACAATAAAACTGGTAAACGAAGGAGTTTCACAGAAGGGAAATTTAAAAATTGGCAATAGTGTTGACTCAGCAAAATGCATGACCCAGAAGGAAAGCAGAGGCTCTGGGCTTGCCTAATTTATGTGGAGAATTACATAGTATGTTTCATTGCCAAATCGAAGTCACTGATGAGGAATGCACTGAAAGAAGATAAATACTGTGTCTGGAAAATATGAGTCACTTGCATATGGTAAGATGATTCCCCTTTAGACAGCGTTTAGTATAGTGTAATGTAGCAAAATGTAAAAAGGGGCTTAAGGCAAATTCATGATTTCTTACCTCTTATGTAAACCACATGTAATTTTAAAAAATTCTTAAAGTAATGAACATTTTAACAGCAACAAAAAAGAAATTGAAGCTATCTCCGGGGAACCAAGAAGAGACCGACCTCATCTAATGAACAATTAAAGAACTCTTTAGTCTCGTTAATCTAAGTCTGGACCATGGAACAGTGACATTATCTAGAAATATTAGACTCCACCTCAGACCCTGACGTAAGAATCACCTTTCAGAGGATTACAGTCCAAGCTGAGACTTGGTTACTGAGACAGAGTAATGACTCCTCAATCAATTCCCAGACTTGAGTCAGTTTATAGACCCATAAACCCTTAAATGAAGGGGAAACCGGATCCCTTCAGGAATGACAACACTGGTATTGCTAGTCTTTCTCTCAGCCTTCCCCAAAGAGACTCATGGCCTCACATGCCATCTCCAAAACTCTGTACTGTCAACCTCGCTCCCAGCTCAGCACATGGACGAGCTCTGCACAAGGCCCAGGTTGACCGGGAATGAATGTTTCCTGCCCCTGGGCCATGTGATCCGGCTGACCCAACAGAGTCTGTTCATATAAAGATGCTGTTTGAAGTCTTTGGCAGGCCCTAGTTGGTGAATCATCGTCCAGACCCTTCAGATTATGGAGCAAAGCCTGACATCCTGCAAAGATAAATACACTACCTTTGGTTTGTTACTGAACATTTAAGCATGGACCACAAAGTCACCACATGGCCTGAGATTCCCACTATGAATTGGGTGTTTTCTGAATGACAGAGTCATACATTTGGGCATCCACAGTATCAGTCCTTTAATAAACAGAAGTGGTATGTGTGCAACCGAATCAAGCTGGCCCTGGCGGCATAAGTAAATTGCACGAAGGAGTCTCCAAGTCTATCACATTACCTCCTTCTTGCAGTGAGCAGCTATAGTCCAGTAGATGAACCCTTGTGATCAGTTGACATCTTGAAAGTGGAAAGCAAGCAACAGCACGACACCCCTTTCTTGGACTCCCTTAAAGACAGTGGTGAAGGGATATTCTCCTAATGGATAAGAATATCTTCCTAACTTCACACAGTGAAGCTGGTTGTTAATTTTCCTTGGAAGGAGAATAGGCCAGATATGTAATTATATAATGGTCCGTGGGTTGCAACCACTAATTTTCCTGGATGGCCAGTACCATGGAAGGAACTAAGGAGTTATGGGGAAGAAGTATGTGGATATATCTCTTTCAATGGGTCAAAAAATGAAGATATTTGTGTCTCCCATGAGTACTCACCAAAGGGTTACCTTGGCAGAGAAGGATTTTAACAATAAAGAGGAGATGATCACGTATTTTTCAGAAATGAGTCATTCTCTTTCCTCAGATACATGAACCCAATGGGCTCATGGATAAAGTGACCATGGTGGCAGCCACAGGGGTTATTCTCATGTTCAACAACATGCGCTTCCAACCACCAAGTCTCACTTGCCTTCAGCCAGTGCTGAATGCCCAATCTGCCAGCAGCAGAGATCAGCACTGGATTTGTGATATGGGGCCCAGTCCTTAAGAGAGATCAAGCAGCAACCTAGTGACGATTAATTACGTAGGACCATGTCTTCATGAAAAGGGGAGTGTTTTCTTCTTATTGGAATGGACAATCTGAATAAGGATTTACCTTCCCTGCATGCAAGGGTTTTTCTAAATCTACGATTTGTGGGCCTATAGAATGTCTTGTTCACCAACATGAAACCTCACACAGCATTGCCTTGGAATAAAAGATTCATTTTATAGCAAATGAAGTACTGCAATGGACCCATGCAAATGAATATACTGTTTTGACTATGTTCCCAAACATTCTGCTGTAACTGGTTTAACAGAATGGGGGAATGGCCTTCTAAAGACACAACTATGGTACCAGCTAGGTGAAATATCTTAGATAGCATGGCAATGTTCTGTATGAAATTATATACCGTATATACTCGAGTATAAGCTGACCCAGACCCAAGTATCAGCTGAGGCACCTAATTTTACCACAAAAACTGCATTAAAAATATGCTGGAAACCTCAGCTTATTCATGAGTATGCTCCAAACCTATGTCATATGGTGCTGTCTCTCCAGGAGTCCGGATTTATGGATCTAGGAATAAATGGGTGGAAATGGAAGTGTCACTACTCACTATTAGGCCTAATGGCCCACCTGCCACATTTTCTCAGTGATAGCCTATGTTCTTTGGATGTGGGGGTCTTAGTTCCAAAGAGGAGTCCTCCCTCCTGGAGACACAACACTGATTCTTTTGAACTGGAAGTTAGGAAAGCCCACTGGACATTTTGGGCTCTGCATCAATAGCCAAATGAGTGAGTTACAGGACTGAGTCAGAGAGGAGCCCTGGTGGCAGAGCAATTACTATAGTGGCTACGAATTGGGTTGCCTACATAAGGCTAACAGTTCAAAACCACTACATGGGAGAAAGAGAGGGGTTTCTACTCATATAAAGAGTTGCAGTCTCCGAAACTCACTGGGGCAGTTCTACCCTGTCCTATAGGCATGCTATGATTTATCAACTCAATGGCAGTGAATTTGGTTTTGGTTTTGGTTTTGTATTGAGTGGTACATTTCACTCTGATTACCAAGGGGAAATCAAACTGATAATGAAAAATGGAGATAAAGAAGAATGCATCTGGAACCCAGGGAATTCCTTAATACTATCATGCTTGTGATTAAAATCAATGGGAAACTACAACAATCCAATTCTGACAAGAATCTTAATGGACAAGAACCTTACACAATGAATGTCTGGTCCCTCAGACATGAGCAGAGCCACAGCCATCCGAGGCGCTTGCTGAGGGCAAAGACGAGATGAAATGAGTGGTGGAAATGTAGAGTTTTAAATTTCACTTATAGCGACATAATTTAAGTATCACTTATAGTCACTGTAATTGGTATGAGAATTTCCTTCTGAATGACGCATCAAATACTTTTGTCCATTTATAAAATATTACATGTTGAGTAGGGTCATGTCTTAAGAACTAGTTGTTCTTGGATTGGCTACAATTAAGAATAAGCCCCAAATCCACTCATTTTTCTATGTTTTTTATATGTCTGTGGTTCACTTCAGAGACATAAGTATCATTTTATGAGAGAACATTATAAATCCTTCCCATGGGATATAAGGTAAATCTATTGACAATATTAATTTTGCCAATTTTATAGAATTTTAAACGCTGTTGAGAAAAGGAAATTATACATGTATAGGCCTGGTTGTCTGTCTGCAAATCATGAATTGCTCACTTATCCAGATTAAGAGCTTAAGTGACTAGATACAATTTAAATGAATAATCAGGCTTAGGGACAGGACAACCCTTTCAAGGACACTCAGTCACAGAGACAGAACCATGCCTGCCAGAGGAACACAAGTCATGAAAAAGCAAAGAGAGCGTTCAAATTCTAAACATAAAGAGATCATTGAACATATGAGAGCTGTAGCAAAATGTGGTGAAGACATGAGAACAAATATCATCTGGAGTCTTAAAGGCTTGTTTGAAAGCAAGCAGCCATCTGAGTGAGTGAGCATCACCTAAGTCCTCATGAAAGAACAGAACTCTGTGTGATCCAAGGATTGTCAGTAATAAAATCTGAATCCAAAGGAGGATACATTTTCAGAGCTTAAATTGTGAATGTTCAATATTCAGAAGAGTATGGATGACAATGGAAGCCCCCAAACCCATTTGTAGGGCCTTCCTATGGCTTAAGACCCCATTGAGTCCCCTCTGACCATAGTCAAGGGATATAGCTAGCCTTGCTATCAGACAGGGAGCATTGTGAGGTTGATTATGGGAGATGTAGTTAAATTAGAATGTAACATCTTATTATTTGATACTCTTTTGACGCATTTTAACGTATTTTCAGTTTTAATATTTTCTGTTTTCTTGTTGACTGAGGAATTTCTGTTTTGTTTTGCCATTGTTTTTAGTTGTTTCTTGTTTTTGTTTCGTTATGTTTTTCTGTATATGAGCTCCAGGAGAGGAACTATCTATACAAACAGTTATGGGATTAATAGTTACTGAGGGGCATGGCTAGGGAGGTCGTGAGGAAGTGGGGAGCTAACAACAAGGAGGATAAGAAAGGAAAACATTTTGAAATTGATTGTGGTGATGATTGTTCAACTCTTCGTTTTATGATTTAACTACTTAATTGTATATTATGTGAATTATATACCAATAAACTATAATATATATATTTATAATACACACAAATATGTATGATGTCACTGAGGTTAGTGTGTTATGTTGTATGTGGGATATATATCATTAAGTGCAAGAATGTTGTTTTTAATTGCCTTTATTAAAGAGATTATGTTTGATTTAAGGAGATGTGTGCAGGTCCCAAGTGGACACGCATTGAACAGGGTTAGTTGGGGTTTTGTGTCAACTTGGTTGGACCAGGATGCTCAGGGTTTTGGTAGGTAAGACTGGATCTGAGCTAACAATATAATCACCTCCAAAACGATATCTACTACAAGCAGCCAGTCAATTGTAAGAAGATTCAGGTGAGATGCAACACCCGCAAGCAGATCACAGCCCTGAGCCAATTAATTGAAAGAAGGTTTCCATAGGGATGTGACCTGCTTCCAATACAAGTGAACCCTATTGAAAAGCTGCTTGCTTTTGTTGTTTCTGGATCCTGCATCTGGTTTGTCTTCCAAGCTCTGGTTCTTTGAATTTGAGTCAGCAACCTGTTGATCCTGGGAGTTGTTAGCAGAACGCCTATTTTGGATTCATTTGCGTCTGCAGGCAGAAGCCAGCCTTCCAACCTGCAGATCTTGGGATTGTTAGCCCCCGCAGCTATGAGAGTCAAGTTAAGCCCCCAGTCTCACATATGTACCACTGACTTGGGACATGCCTTTTTCTACAACTGTGTGAAGCAATTATTTGTTATAAAACTCTCCAAATATATATATTTTCATAAGCTTCATGGTTTTGCCTCTATATAGAACAGTTTAACCACAGAACTGCAATTAATGTACTTAAGCCCTTTCCAATTACCAGACTATGATTGAAAGATTATCCCTTGTGCTAACTAATGTAATTCACACAACAATCTATAATGTAGATACTATTGTTATCCAAAATTCACAGATAAAGAAAGGAGGCACAGAAATTTACCTAAGTCAAGTAAGAAGTGTGGTAGTTGCATAACCTGGTGTCAGTTTGGGACTTGAGAGGATTAAGAGTGAAGTCTAATCTGTCAATGGATCATAGCCAATGAGGACTCTGTTTGGGTATGGCCTTCTCCTGAGAATTCTGGGAACTCTTGTATTTTCCTCCTTGGAGACTGAAGGCACTTTCTCTCTGTATTCACTCTCTCGGAGACTCTCTACTGACAAGACTCACTCCCTTGGAGACGCTCTACTGACAAAGCACATGGCACCACGCTGATAGACCCCATGCCCTGGGAACTGGAGAAGCCACGTGGAGACCCCTGCCAGCGCTGAAATGCTAACAACACCACTAGATCCAAAGACTTTCTGAACACTGGCCTGTGATCGTCCTGCATTCAGCATTATTGCATGTGTTTTGTGAATCTGAAGAGGACTTTATAGATTGGTATCAGAAATATGGGCTAATATCAGACTTATGGGCTTGGACTGGACTGTGTTGGGATGCTTTCTTAATGCACAATTACCCTTTATATAAAATTCTTTCTTATACACATATGAGTTTCTATGGATTTGTTTCTCTAGTCTACCCGGACTAATACAAGCAATAAATCCAGGGATCAAGGATATTAGCTGTATTTGTAAGAAAGGGGAAGTTGTGTTGATATTTAGGGTGGAGGTGCCAAACAATTAGATCGATATCCCTTTTGATTGTGAACATTAGAAAAGCTGTTGGGAAGATCTGGTTTATGGATGAAAACTCTAAATGGCCTTTCCTTCTCCACTCCTCCTGTGCCCCCATCAAGTTGTAGGCTAAGCAGTAGAGACAAATTATATATATGGAAAAGAAAGGAGGAGCGAGGGAAGTGTTCCACTTAACATCCAACTCTGCCAATAAAATTGTCAGCAATGAACCTCGACCTTGAATACGTAAATGCCTCCCCATGAAACTCCTTTTTCACTCGTATTTGTTAGAATGAACCCACTGGGAAGTTTAAGAAAGGAGAAAACGTGAGACGTAAATTCATCTTTTCTATTGAACATACTGTGAAATGCATCTTGTATAGACCAGGAAGACTGTGGTGGGGGCAGTGGTAGGTTTAGTAGTAAAATCCTTGCCTCCCACGCAGGAAGCTCAGGTTGGATCTTGGCTAAAGTATTATCCATGGGAGGCATTTCCATGACCATGTTGCTGAACACGTCTCAGCTGAGTTTCCAGACTAAGATAGACTAGAAAGGAAATATCTACATTCTAAAATCAGCTAATGAAAACTTGATGGATCACAAAAATTCTAATCTCTGGTGCCTGCAATCTCCATTAACCAGGGCTGACTCTATAGTCGCTTGCAAGAGCACAACAAAATAAGCTGGGGTTATAAAGAAAAGTTAGATATATATAAATGAGTCACAAAGAACTTAGAATTCAGAAAAGGAGTTTGTGGGACCACTTATGATGCAATCACATGTCATATCTGTGACTGATGACTTCCCCACCATCACCCTTGCCCAGTAATTGTGCTACCTAGTCTCTGTGCCCTGACCAGCTCCACACCCCTCACTTCCTGGTCTGTGCTGGGAGCTCTATGGGTTGAAATGGTTTCCCCTGAATGCCTACTACTGGGTGACTCATATCACTTCATTTGAGTGCTCAAATTCTGCCCATAGTCTCTCATAGTATCTACAGTAAATTACCTCCATCTGAATCTGAATCCCTGTGGTCCATTCTGTTTCTGTCAGAACTTAATGTGCACAAAGGTTAAGGGAGGAAGAACCGGTGCCTGACACTTTGCAGATTGTTTTATTAGCAGAAAGTGACACGTTCTTCTAGTAAATTATTATTTTTTTCCTGCAAAATAGAAATAATATTTATTCTATATAATTGTGGAGTTGGAATGTGATAATTGGATATTGTCACAAATCCTCCTGGAAATTTATATTCTGAATGAGGTGAATAAAAATTAAGACGCGTATTTTTAAATCACAAGAAAAGTAGCCAGAAAGTGCAAAGAAGGTACACGAGAGATCTGATCAAACAATAACCGAAGGTTCATCTAATATTTTATTTCCTTTATAGTTTAAACTGGTTTGAGCATTTTATAGTATTAGTTCACATCAAATATCCACATTTATAAATGAACTAAACCATTTAACGTGTTTTCTTATAAGATCATGATAGTATAAATGTCCAAAACCTAAAACCTAGCTTGTTAGCATTGAGTTAATGAACTCAAAATAACCAGATAAGACAGAGTAGAACTGCCCCTGAGTGTTTCTGAGACCAAATCTCTCCTGGGACAGAAAGCTTCAGATTTCTCCCCCGGAGAATATGGTGGTTCTGAGCTGCTGAGTTTGGAGTTAGCAGCTAGCTGTGTAAATCCATCAGGCCACGAGGGCTCCTAAACTGAAGGGACTGCCAGAGAAATACTCCCTCTGCCTAAGTCAGCCTATCCCTAAGCTTATTTGTTTTCGAGAGATGATTCGAAATCCTACAGAAAAATACCATGAAAATGGTGATTTAATAAGTGTTAACATACCAGGTATAATCGTGACAGCTTTAAAATTAACAGTAATTTAGCAACTAAAAAAATGCAGTCATTTAGATCAATCAGTAAAAAGATGGGGGAAAAATCTGTGTTGTGCCTGATAAGCTTACCACTAACTGTAGATAATATAAGTTTCTGTACTCAAATGTCAAGGGAAATGAGTAGAATCAATAGTCAATAACTTGGAAGCAATGTTTCTTCTTTTCTAGCCAGCAAAGTACTGATTGCTTTTCTCAGAAATCTGAATACACAGCATTTAGATGAACTATAATTAAGCTTTCATACAATAATAATTTTGAATGTATATTTGAATTTATTTTTCCAAAATAATTATATTAGCAAAAATTTTACATAGCCTTTGTTGACTTCACACATTCAAATGAGGTGTGACCAATGATAAAAAGGATGAGCACAGAGCTAGCATTGGAACCTCAGTTTTATGTCAAAGGAACTAACTAGTTTATAAATCACAAGAGATTGATCTTTTCATTTAATTCCTTCTGTAAATGAACAAAACACTTTATCAAACAGTCGACATAGTTACTTACTCCAAATTTTACATCTAGTGAAACAAGTATATCTATAGGAGCTCAGTTAACAAAAAGTACTTCAAAAAAGCACTCTGAAAATGGCAGGCAATTTTTTTATTGTAGGCAATTATTTAAACTGCATATTTGGGATTATGCATAGTAAGTCATGTGAGAAACAAAACAAAAACATCCACCTTGCAGTTAGATTTCCAGTATCTAGCTTTCATATATTTATTTTTTTAGCAATGCCATAAATGGGATTTTGCCAGGGTATAAAAATGAGGACCCTTGTAGGAATTACTTGTAGTTTCCAAGATGAATGGCAGAGCGCACATAGACACAGCGGAAGGTGGTTGGCAGAATCTCCCAGTACTGCACTGGGTTGCTAAAAAGGCTCAAGGCGGAGTAAGAAGTTTTTTTGGTGTTGTATCCAGGTGGACAGAAGTCGTAGGCTCCAATTTCAGAGATATTGTTGTTATGAAGGTACACAACCTGCAACATGGAATAATGGAGAATGATTATTTTCCTCTCAATAACATAAGGCCTTTTGTGTGTAAGTATATATATTCCATAATTTGAATTATAATACTTTGCAAACCAAATTGTTTATTTCTCTGGTTCACTCCCCCACCCTAATTTGTGTTCCCTTCACTAGTTTTCCCCAACTCACTATCAGTGGCATCTAATTTATTCCAGATGTTCAGGTAAAAACTTTGCAATTACTTCCCTCCTCCCGTTGCTCATACTCCATAACCAGCCATCAGAAAATGCTACTGGTTGTGGCTCCAAATACAGATAGAATTCAGTCTCTTCTCCTGCTCTCTACTTATACAACCTGTCCAGGTCGCCATCATCTCTTGCCTGGATCATTGCCCTAGTCCTAATCATTCTTTCTGATTTCTCCTCTGTCATTTCAAAGTCTTTTCCTTTCTCAGTCACCAGAGACATGGTTTTAAAAGTGGATCACAACATATCTTCCTTACATCACTACTTCAGTTGCATCCCATCTCACTCAGAATAAAATCCACACTTTTTCTAGTGGCTTACAAATCCGACATTATCTGACTTCCTTCAGCTCACATCTAATCTCCCCTTCCTATTACACCATAGGGGCTCACTTGCTACTTCTACTCTATAGAGACCAATATTTAATATGTGTGATATAAAGAGATAATTGTCAAATGTTACATAGCCAAGGCCTGAATATGCTTTTGAGGTAGAATTTTTAAAAATGAGTCAGGGACAGAATCCTGTAACATAAAAGTATTACACACCATAGTTAAGCAGACTTTATTCTAGGAAAAAATGTGAGTTTAGCCCAAAAGCCAATTATGATAGTGTACATACTTCATTAACAAAATGAAGACTCAAAATCATATAATCACTTAATGTACATAGAAAAAGGATTTTTGAAAACCTCTAAAATATATTATTCATATTTTAAAAGTCTCAATAAAGTAGGGCTAGAAAAGAATTACACAACTTAGAAAAAAGTAGTTTAAAAAACCTTCAAATAACATCATATTTAGTGGTAAAATAATGAAAAATTCATATTTCCAAAATGGAAAGTAAGGCATGGTTTGCCAATATCACTGATCCTATCCAACAGTATCCTGGGGAATATTGACAGTGTAATAATAAATGGAAGTAATCAAGACTGGAAAGGGAAAACTTTAACTGTAACTATTTCAGTTGACATGATCTTGAATATAATCAATTCTAAAAAATTCACAAACTTCTACAACTGAAATTAAATTCAGAAAGGTATCAAGATAGAAGATAAATACACAAAGATGATTTGCAGTTCTTTTAAGAGGATCAAATAATGCAAAGTGAAATTTAGACACCAATTAGCTAAGAAGAGCATCAAAAGGGATGGCATATCTAGGATCAAATTTAACAAAATAATTCTAAGACTTGGTGTACACTGACTATTACAAAGCATTGTTTGGAGAACTTAAATATCTAAATAGAGAATATTCTATGTTTGGGAGTTTAATATTGGTTATCATTATAAATACTGATCTGTAATCCCAACACAATGCTATTACAATTCTAGCAGGCTATTTATTTTTGTTATTAGAAAATAGAGGAAGGCTCGGGAGTTGGGGAGAGAAACAACACTAGAGACCACAGGATAAGGTTTCTCTGGACCAATAACTTCTTCATTGCAAATACTTTTTAGGCACCATAAATGTCAACTACACAGTGGAGGTCAGCAGAGGGATACACAGAAGCATAATTATGTCTGAGTTGGGATAATATCTGTACATGCACAACAAAATAAAAATACAGTTTTTCAAATTTACCATCAACCACTATAGTTAGAGATGACTAAATTGAAAAATGCTATCGGCTTCTTGTCTGAATTGTTCAAGCATCCAATCAAGATGCATTGATAATCACTGGTGATTGGTATGGAAAATAATGGAATCAAAGATGAGGGAGCATTGCTGGAAAATGTGGTTTATAGGAATAAGCTGGAGACTGTATAAGAGCATTTTGCCAGATCCATTTTTCTTTATTACAAATCCCTTTTTCAACAACATTAATGGGACTATGCATTTGGATTCCTCCAGATGAAATACACAGAAATCAAGTCGACTGCGTCTCTGGGAGGAGACAGTGGAGAAGCTCCACATCAGGAGCCCAAAGGAGGCCAGGGGCATCCGGTGGAACAGACCATCAATTGCTCAAAGGTTGAAGTTAAAGTTGAAGAAAATGAAAGCAAGTCTTCAAGAGCCAAAATACAAACTTGAGTATATTCCCCTGAATTTTGAAAGCATTTGAGGAATAGCTATGACTCCCTGAACTTTAATGACAGAAAACCCGGAAAATGGTGGGATGATATCAAGGAAAGCATATGAAAAAAGTAAAGTGTCATTAAAAAGACAGAAAAGAAAGGAAAGGTGAGAGTGGATGTCAGAAGATGCTCTAAAATATGCTCTTGATCATTGAGCAACTAAGGAAAATAGAAAACGATGAAGTAAATGAGTTTAACAGAATGTTTGAAAAGGTTGCTCATGAAGACAAATTATATGATACAATGTACAGAGACATGGAATTAGAAAATAAAAAAGAGTATGCTCAGTATGTCTGAAGCTGAAAGAACTCAAGAAAAATAATTCAAGTTTCAAGTTGAAATATTGAAGGATTCCATGGGACAAAATATTGAACAATGCAGGAAACATTAAAGGAGATGGAAGAAATACACAGAGCTACTGTGCCAAAAATAATTGGCTGACACTCAGCCATCCAAGAGGTAGCATATGATCTCAAATCAATGGTAATTAGTAAGAAGTTCAAGCTGCACTGAAGACATTAGCAAAAAACCAAGGCTCCATGAATTGATGGGATACAGACTAAAATGTTTCAGCAAATGAATACAGCACTGTAAGCATTCATTTGTGGACCATAAAAACTATGGATATCATTGAGAAGAATGTGAATTCCATAGCATTTCTTCTTCATTGTGTATATGTGCAACGTGTGCGCATGGACATGGATCATGTGACAGTTACTGTGGGTCAAGGTTAATTCCCTTTACTATGCTTATTCAAGCTTCATGCTGAACAGATAATTTGAGAAACAACACTGTATGAAGAAGAATGCAACATCCAGATGGGACGAAGCATAAAGATTCTGTGATATGCAGATTACACAACCTTATTTGTTCAAAGAGCAAGACTTGAAGTATTTGCTCCTGAAGATCAAGGACTGCAGCCTTCAATATTGATTGTAACTCAGTGTAAAGAAAATAAAAATCCTCATAGCTGGACCAATAAATAGCATCCTGCTAAATGGAGAGAAGATGAAAGTTGTCAATGATGTCACCATCTTTGGATTCACAGCTAATGCTCATGAAAGCAGAGATCAAGAAACCAAATGATGTATTTCTATTGGCTAATTCACTGCACATGACCTCTTGAAAATGTTGAAGAGCAAGAATGTCACTTTGAGGACTAGATGCCCTTGCCATTCTGTTTTCAATCACCTCATATGAATGTGAAATTTGGGCATTGAATAAGGAAGACCGAAGAAGAAATGATGCATTTGAATTATGGTCCTGGCAAAGAATACTGAAAATATCACGGACTGCCAAACGAACAAACAAATCTGTCTTGGAAGAGATACAGCCAGAATGCTGCTTAAAAGCGAGTGTGAGATTTCATCTAACCTATTTGGACATCTTATAAGGAGAGACCAGCCCACGGGAAGAAGATCTCCTACATTGTAAAATGGAAGAGCAGCTCAAACGAAGGAGAACCTGGACAAGATCAATTGACACAGTGGCTACAATAATGGGCTCCAACCTAACATTAAATGTGAGGATGGTTTAGGACCAGGCAATGTTTCATTTTGTTGTGCATAGGGCTCCTATGGGTCAGTTATTTTCATAGAATTTATCAAGTTGGTACTAAATTTATTTGGAAATATGAAGTTAATTTAATTGGAAATGCTTATTTTGAAGAATGAACATGAGAAACCTATATTGACTGATTTTAAAATTTAATAAAAAATTACATTAATCAAAATGTGTAACATAAGTATAAATGTACAAAGAACTATGTAAATCTAGATATATATTATCACAGTTATGATCATAGAATTTTCAGCAAGGTTGCAAGGAAAGTCATTAAAGAGAAGATAACCTTTTCAATGAATAGTGTTGAAACATTTGGGTATTAACAGACAAAATGGTGAAATAGGTTTCAACCTCATACCGCATCCTAAGATTGATGGAAGTATGAATAATAGAACCAAATGTAAGAACTGAAAATACAAAATTTTTCAACAAAGTTAAGAAAAGAGCTTTTAAATATAATACCCAATGAACTATTGCTTTAAAATTTAATAATTTAGACTTAATCAAATTAAAGAAATTGAGCCTCAAACAATATTATCAAGAAAATGAAAATACAAACCACTGCCTGGAAGAGACATATATGCAATTTATATACTTAAAGATGTTAATTCATCATAACTGTAGCAGCACAATTGTGGAAATACAAACAATTAAAAAACAAAAATTATGACAAAAATATAGGAAAATATATTTTTCAAAAATGAGCACAATAGCGATATTAAAATTAAAAGCAGAATGAGATATCACTACATACTTATAACCAAAATGTACTGCCAGTGTGTTGACTCCAACTCATAGAAGCCCTCGTCTCCAAGGCTGTAAATCCTTACATTAGCAGATAGCCTCTCCTTTCTTCCTGTAAGCTGCTAATAAATTTGAACTGCTGACCTTGTAGTTCCTTGTAGTTAAATATTAAAACACTGAACATTCTTAGCTTTTTTTCAGATTGCATTCGGAAACACTGTCCAACTCATTGCATATGGCCATTTGTGTATATGAAACTACATACCTATTACCATTCAACTAGTTCTCATTCATTTATTCCTTATAGGACAGAGGAGAACTGCCCCACAGGGTTTCCTGGGTAATCTTTATAGCTGGGACTGTCCCATCTTCATCCAAAAAACAGGCGGTGGGTTTAAACCACTGAACTTATGGTTAGTTAGCAACTGAGCATAAGCAACTATGCTACCTGAGCACTTATTTCATAACATAGTTCCCTTTATATTATTTTATTTTTTGCTTTGCTTTTTTTCATTTTCCCTCCCACTTCATTTTATTTCTTTTCACTTTGCTTGAAAAGTGTTGCTACCAAATCCATTAAACTGATTTTATGAACCTCGTGTGCTGTACAGGAACCCTGGTGAATTTGTGAGTCAAGTATGGGACTGCTAACTGCCAGGTCAGCAGTTCAAAAACACCAGCTAGTCCTCAGGGAGACAATGAGACTGACTCTCTACTTCTCTAAGATTGACAGTCTTGGCAGCCCACAGGGAAGGTTATACCTGGCCAATTGGGTCACTGAGTTGGAATCAACTTGATTGCCGTGAACGTGATTTTGGTTTTGGATTTGATGCAGAGACTGGCATTGGAAAAACACCAATAAAAGGGAGGGGAATGATTATACTAAGACAGAATCCACCACCACCTAATAGCAAAAACCACAGCAAGCGCGATTAAGCCTTCATGCACCTTTACCCACCCACCACTTTACTACCACCAGCAAAAACAATAAGAATCAGGAATTAAAACGTCCTTAAGTTCATGCTCATTCATATAATTCAGAACTTTAAAATGAAATATAACTACTGTAGTTTTTCCATATGTACTCAGCTTGCAGCTTTAAAAACAATTTGGCAGAAAAGATATAAGTAATTTATTGATATTGTTAATTGTAGAGTAAAAAATATTTGAAATACTTTCGGGGAAAGATCTCAAAGGCAAATTCACTGCCATCAAGTCAATGTCGGCTCATAGGGCCTTTATGGGACAGAGTAGAAGGGCCGCCGGGGGTTTCTGAGACTGCAACTCTTCACGGGGGTAGAAAACTAGGTGATCACAAGGACAGGTTCATAAAATTATTTAACTTATAAAAGAAAATAAAGATATTGTTTCTGAGCCATCATGATGGCACCAAATGCCTGTGTACATTTCCAAAAGAAATAAAATCTAAGTATGACCTTGTTAAAAACAAATATTAGATTAAAATAAAGAAGGAAAATATCTATTAAATTGTCAGATGATCATACTGTTGAATCTTAAAATTTGGATAATTTTAATAACGTTTTATTTCTTTAAAGTAAAAGCATAACACACCTTCATGGATAAAGTTAGTATAGTTATTTTAACCATTTAAACACCTCATATCTAGATTTATAAATTTCAAAAGTGAACACTATCATATCATTCTTATTATAACATGGCAATTTATGGGAAGCTGATTCAGTCATACTGCAGCTAATGTCCCTTCAAATTATTTGACATCGGGCTCAAGCTACAACTTTAAACTACTATTTTATTCCATATCACTGTACCATATTGCATAGAAGTTAGCTTGTCCAACTGTTATGTATGTAGTTGGTGCATAGTACTGGTGTGACTTAAAACTACCCTGTTATAAAATATATTACACTTTGGTAGCAAGATTAGTAAGAAGTTCAAGCTGCACTGAAGACATTAGCAAAAAACCAAGGCTCCATGAATTGATGGGATACAGACTAAAATGTTTCAGCAAATGAA